>NC_133135.1:61201196-61509500 GCF_048418815.1 Hemitrygon akajei
TACATTTTCCAAACCAGCAAACTGATGTTAGGGCTCCAATACATTCTGAGTGCAAATGTTCCATCAAATCTGGTTTCTCAAGTCAATATATTCAAATTTAAACTCATATTTTAAGCTCATCTGATAGTTCAACTAGTGCAGTATTTTCTATGTTTATTATTTTGAAGCTTATGATGTATAAGAGTTGAGGATGCATACCTCAAAACTTGTTCCAGCAAAGATCCTTTCAGGCTGGCACCTGAAAGTGCTGTAATTCATAGCTCTCGGCATTCATGGGGACTGAAAGTCAGCTCTATAAATCTTGAGAAACAATCTCCCTCAGGTCTCAAAGGAATATAATTGTAACAGTACTGCAAACTTTCAATATAAATTGCAATTCTAATCAAGAGCATGAGCATTTTGCTTTACTGGCAATAAGACGTATTGGAATATTACATTTATGGGCAGTACCATTAGTACCGTACAGCAAAGAACAGGCCATTGTACTGCAAAGAATTAAAAAAATGCTCAATACTGACATAACTCTCTTCCCTGCAAAATGGAATACAGAGGATGGTCATCATTATGTCCAATTAAAACAAAATGACACTACACTGTCTTGCTTATGGGGGTGAATCCACATAGCATATTTCCATTTTAATTGTGGTATTTTTTCTTTGTTCAGAATTTAAAAAACCCTTGTAAATGGGAATCTAATCAGTGCCTAGTTAAATCACTCTGCTGGGGGTTTATTTTTCAAAATAATTTTTGGCAATAGTTTGGAGGCAAACTTAGGAAGAATTACAGATTCAGAGAAGTCCATTTAGAAGTTGGCAAAGTTGGCAGTCCATTCTGAGTGTCTTTCCTGCCCTTTTTTTAAAAAAAGCCCACAACTCTATCTCTTAACTGTTCAACCGATTGATTTTGCCTGTCTGTGACAGGAAAAAACAAAACTAAGGGAAGAACTAAATCACAGAATAACATTCATTGGTATGGCTTGTATGCAGAGGCTATCATGTGAACTGGCTCACGTCTGGACTGGAAATCTGACCTATATCTGATCTATACCATGGTAGTGGTGGTGGACAGTGGGAAATGAGGTATTATAATTTTCCTGCTGAGCCTGAAAATAGAGGGATATGGAATGTAGGTACAATGACAGGGAACATAACTTCTTCTCTGATCTGTGTGACAGAGCACCAGTGCTCCCTAACTTCCACCCAGACCATCTGATCTGGCATGTTCTCCAAAATGCCAGGAAGCAAATCCTGGTGGCACACTGCAGGGATTGTGGATACTGTACCATAACAAACAACCCAGTGTAGGTGATTTGAAATGATCACTTGCTCTAGTCCAATGAAAACTCCCAATGAGCATGGCACATTGGATCTGCATTGGAGGGTGGGAAGACTGGATAATATTTCACCAGGACGAAGGTTTTAACCCACTTTATGCACACTTGATCCAGAGGTATGTGATAGGTAGATTTGTTGTTCAGTCGGTAGGTACCCATTGCATAAGGTCCCTTGCCGTTTTCTTATATTTGGATCAGTTGCAGCATGGGAATTCCTGCAAGATCTTAGTACATGGCAGATTTCCTTGGACTGGAGCAAGTGGTCACACCAATCTACATATATTGCTTTATTTGTCAGGGAAACTGTATTCTGTTTTGCCATACTATAAATATTCAACAATTTGCGATGTACTTCCTATATACTCTGCTGTGTTACACCGACTCTACTCAGGAAGAAAAATTCAATGAAAATTTATTTAGAAAACAATTCTGCTGTTCAGGTTTCCTTTATGAACTTGCAGCAGTATAGTTCTACCGAAGGGTTGCGACCAAAACGTCGACTGTACTTTTTTTCCATAGATGCTGCCTGGCCTGCTGAGTTCCTGCAGTATTTCGTGTGTGTTGCTCGAATTTTCGGCATCTGCAGATTTTCACTTCTTCACAGTTTAAAGTGCATCTTTTACAATGGACGAAACAGCACTGTCTATATTTGGTGTGTCGCTGTCTTTCACTTTTTAACTAATGTTGTTTATCCACGGTACATATTGTGTGGCACGGTATGCTTTTTCAACTACTTTATCGTGAAACTATATCCGAGTGCAAAATAATTTATTTTAAGAACGGACAACTGATACCATTTATGCTGCGCGCAAGTAAATTCACATGAAATATTTAAACGTTCGGTATATAAGTTGAAAAGGAGCTTTAAATGTAAAACCAAGGCACAAGTATTTCGACTGTAATGTTTGACACACCAGATCTCCAGCCCAGAGGAATATAATGTTTGAGCAAAACAAAACTGGCCAACATTGTGTTGTCTGTTTGACTGGTATATTCGTTCCTGTTCTTTCCTGCCTTTGAGATTCGTTGTTACCATTCTTAGTTTGCTCCGGGCTCTGTGTTTACTTTTGAAATGAAAACAGTACCTGATAGCCAGGTCACTAAGTGGCCATTTCCAGTCACTCTAATTTAGAATCCCACTTCATATATGCTAGCAGTCTTCGGAACATAAAGGCTCGCCGCAACATCACCCACTAATTATGGACATCGTTTAACATTTGATGCGTTAAAATCGCTAGAAGATGTACCGAACTTTGGAATCCGATCGAGATTGTGCAATGTTGGAAAATTAGAGAGTAAACAAGGTATAGATCACGCACATTTCTGGGTATTATGCTCATAAAGTGATAAATGTTATACTCACTGCACATGAAATAATGAAGTAATAAGTCAGTGCCGAATCCGACCAGTCTGTGGCAATATCGCTTTATTGTGAGCTTTACTTAACTGTGAGCAAATAATTTGGAGCTAGGTTGATTTAGTATTCAGCCACTCTTTAGTAGAGGGCAAACAAAACCGCACTGGTAATATTATGTGGGTAGCAGCAACACTGCGTAAATAACTTCCGAAAATAACTTCCTTCCTCTCTATCGCTTTCTCTAATTCTTTTTTTTAAATTTACTAAAAGAGTAAAGTGCACCGAAAAGTCAATTGTTCTAAATATAAAACGGAATAAAAAGCTACCTGGACCCTGGCTTCAGTGAGGTTGACTCGTCTGGCCAGATCCTCGCGTACAAATGCGTCGGGGTAGTGCGTCCTCTCAAAAACCCTCTCCAGAGCCTGCAGTTGGCTGCTGTTGAATGTGGTCCTGTTCCTCCGCTGCTTCCGCTTCTTCTTCTGCTCTGTGTTTATTTTATCACCTACACTCCATAAAAACAATTACACGCACCGTTTAATCAGTTAGCACTTGCAGAATTAAAGAGAGAAAAAAAAACCTCTACTTGCAGTACAAGGGACTTTAAGAACATGTACCGCAGCAATTGTTCAGCCCATCTTTCTATTTCACTACTGAGTTTACCCGTCAGCAACTTGCCCGCGAAGATCGATCGCTATCATTGTATTAATGTTACTCTAATGCTTAAATTGAGGAGAATCCATAATCTACGAAAATAAAATCGTTTCTACATCCATACTTGGCATAGTCTGCTCAGGGGTAAATTTCCAGTCGAAACGGCCTGCTGATCCTAGATACTTATTATGTTAACCATAGGTGTCTGTGAGTTTTACGTCCCTGGTATTTGATATGACTTTATCAGATGAATCTATCCCGTTGCTTTTCGAGTCCCTTCGCAATGGTATTTGTTTATGAATCAAATGGGTCATAAATTTAGCAGGGTCTGTGTGTTCCAAATTCTTCCAACATTATTTCTGCCCCGAATGCCCAGAACTGCATCCTCCACTCACAGAAATCTCCGTTTCTTTTATCTGTAATTCCCGTTTCCAAAACCTGGCCTATGCTTTGATTGATGAGAGGATTAGCGTTCTGAGCGTCAATATCGTACAGGTTTCGCTAGCTGCAACTGAAATTGAAACCACGAGAGGGAACTTCTTAGCACAGGGAAATTACGTGAGGATAGAGAAATTTTAAGTGAATGTTTTCTTTTGTCCGCTAAAGGGCTATTTTTTACTGACTAAAACTATAATGAAATGACCATCTTCCTCATACTAAAAAGTATATTTCGCGTAGGAGTACCTCGGCAATTCCAGTTTTTTTTCTACCGTGATTTATCCATGGCCTGACATTATATCTTGATGAACAATATTTTTATATGATGATTGTGAATTACATATTGTAAGAAGTAACTCTAAGTCATAATAGACTGCACTAAGAAATAACCACCCGTTCATGGTGAATATGTGGGAATATATGTAAATTAGTGGGGGCAATGCATGGTTATGAAGGCAGCACAACTTTATTACAGTGGATGTTGTGCATGCTGTTTTATAAATAAAGCCACTTGCCTGAACCGGTTAAAGTGTTTGGTATAATTATTGTCCCTGATTCGAAGACATAGCTGTATAATGCCTGAAGTACCAGCGGGCTGGACGGAATTTTTAGACAATTGATTTCTGTTGCGGTATAGGCTTTGCATTCCACCCTTCCTCCAGCTTGGAACCTACATTCCAGTACTGTTATATAAGGGTACGTTAATTGGTTTGCAATCTTGCGCAAGGCATTATGTATTTCGCGATTTCCTTGGCGGCTGCATAGAACGACAGTTAATGGATGGATTGATTCAGTTCGAAAATACCTCAGAGCAAGACTTCAGCAAATTATAATCACCGAGTAAATCCACTGGAGACCTCTGTTAAAAACATCTTATTGTCAAATATTAAATAATCATTTACAGCTGCAACCAATGATTAAAACTGCGAATCAGATTAATAAATAACAACTTTATTGATAGAAACATATTATAATCACCTTGTTTCTGGAACGCTAGCCTTTCATTCTACCGGAGAAAATGAACTGCTGAAAGATTATGTAACAGCTTTTCAGTTCTGAGACATTATTGTGTTACGATCTCAACTGCTGAGAACCCTTACTATGGTCACTGTGCGGGTAAAACTCCAGTTCTTTATTAGTTCAAAGAGGAAGCAAACTATGTTCCAACACTTCTAGAAACGTTGATTTAATTGTATAAATCTCTGCTCTATTTCTATTTACTTTCTGACTATAGCGCCGAGTCGGTTCCTGCCTGACTGGCGTCAATGCCGCAAGTGTTTAAATGTATGAAGTGTGTAAAACTGTATTGCTCATCCCCTGGGTTTATGTGAAACCACCCGAAATCTCTCCTCATGGTGTCTAAAGTGACACTGGTTGTTGACATATCTTCCAGTAACCTGCTACTTTTGTTAAAAGGTGTTGACTACCATCAATCTCTTGGAGGCCAGCGGTTAATACAGTCCATTTAATCTTAAATTCTTTATTGGGAAGGATGGATCTCCATTTCAAAGCATGCGTTATCTTGATAGCACGAAATTCTTTCCCTCTCTTTCAATATTCTTTTTGGCTTAATAGCTGGCATTAAGAAACTCATTACAGCGACAGAACGTTCTCAACCAGCAACGTGTTTCATAATTGGATTGTTAAAACGTAGTGGGAGAACTATAAACTATAAAACGTTAGCAATCGTTTCCCGGGGCCTTCTCAGAATGTCAGGCTGTGTTGCTTGGGGCAGATTCTCAGACCAGGGGATCAAGGCAGATCTCCGGTCAGGGGCATATTGCCGGCGCCGATCCACATCTGCTGTGCTGTCAGAGAAATGTAAAGGGGTGGGGGCTGATGAATTTAGGCCAGGCCAGCTCAATAAGCCGTATCTAATAGTCAGTAGGGGTCTCTGGAGGCAAGGAGAGAGAAAGACAGAGAGAGAATGAGAGAGGGGGACATTCTGAACGCTATACATCAATCAGCCAGCATCGGACTCACTCTGATCCAGGGACAGGCGGAAAACTTCTAACAATTTTTATCTTAACTGCTCAAGGATGAAAGAAGCTAAGAATTTACACGCTTTCCCCTTATCTTTTATTAGCCAACTGGTGCCAGACCTGGAAGAGAATGGAATTGAACTTTTTTTTAAGGGGGCCAGTAATTTTTCTGATATAAAACGGAGTGTCCCCAATCAAATCATGTGCGAACTAATACCGTTTTATTCACGCGGGCCTCTGTCTATATATATATATATATATATAGAGAGAGAGAGAGAGAGAGAGAGAGAGAGAGATAAATAATTTCCATGGCTGAGCACACTTCCCTTCATATTCAAAGCTTACAGGAAATATAAAAGATTCAAGTTTTACTGGAGATTGAAATTATTTGACTCCAAAAGTGATAAAAATCAGAGTTATTTTGTGCACGGGGAGCGAGTGAGTTTTGGCCAGAGTATTGCCGTGGATAATTAGAAGTAAATGTTTCCTTAACTTTACATGCTAGGCATGATTCATTGAAAACAAAGTTGTCGTCTTTTATCGTTGATGCATGACCAATCAATTTATCAAACTAATCAGATTAGCTGTCATTACCAGTGTTGTTGTCTGTGGGGACACTTAAAGCACTTTTGTCAAATTCAATACGTCCACTTGTAATGGCTACACATGTTCTCAGACAATGAGCGATCAAAAGCAACATGGTTCTGCTAATGGGGGTGACGCTCTGCTAAATAGCTGAACGGCGTATTCTTCTTCGTACAATTAACTATGAACTTAACAACACTCCCCTTTATGCCAAATGAATTGTATTTAGTGTTATTATCCATATAGACATCTGAACCTAACAATTCTAAGATACAATCACCATGCATCTTCTACGTCTCCATACAATATCTCTTCAATAATCTCAGTGGAGACTACTGCATGAAGGTACTGTTATTCCCGACACAGACTGTTAATTGTTAGTTTTTAAAAATCGTTTTTAATGTGTTTGCACTAGGGACGTATCCAAAATGGAAAGCGAGAATGTAGAAGTAATGCTGCATCATCAACTTTAAAGAGTTCTGTTTTTCTTACCCCCCCCCCCAAACATTTACCTCCATCTGCCTCATAAAAGGCGCCTCGGGACTGTGCCAAGCGACATCTCCACGCTTCCGTAATAACAAACGGCTCCACGACATTTACACGTACGTGTTAATGCGATGATCACTCTTTGAGCCACAGTGATAATCCTGTTAGTAAACCCTTGTCCCCCATTTTATTTATGTTTTTTTCACACTTACTTTCTTGTTGGGGAGTGTCACTGCCGCTGGTCACCACCGGAGACTCGAGCAGTTTCCTGCCCGCCTCACTGACACCCTCGTCGGCCTGCTGAAGGTTCATCTCCCCCACTTCTTCCAGATCCAGCAGGTGACTCACCGTGAAATTCTTTTTAGACTGTAAATTGTCCATACTGGCTGTGATAGAGTTCTCCAAGCGAGTGGGTACAGAAGACGCTTGCCTGTCCATAACGTGGGGATAACTCGAGGTCATGGTTTAGGTACTAATTCTTTTAAAAACAAAATTTGTATATACAAATTCTATCAATCTTCTGCACCTCGGCACCTCTCGTCTCCAGTTTAGGCTAATACTCAGAGTAGGTCTCCACACACTTGAACCCCACGCCGGAAAATCAAAACGTTAAAAAAGTAAAAAAATGAACAAACTTTCCTTACAGTTGATAGCTTCTCCGGCGCCCAAGCAACAGCAGTACATAGTAAGGAACTTGAAGAAAAGTTGTCCTTCCTTCTTGACTCACATAGGTGACATCAGTTTAGAAAGAATGATGTTTTGCAGATGTACGAATGAGGTTTCTCAACTTACTCTAGTATAAGAGAGAGAGAGACACACACAGGAGGGTAAAATAGTTTTTGGTTGGAAGATTCTAGGCGGGGGAACTCTGAAGTGTGCAATACTTCTGCTTGTTGAAAAAAGGCCTTTCTGGCACTTCAAAAGCCAGCAGAGTGCTGTCCAGGGATTGTTTTGCGCCGAATAAATTAAAATTGGCGACCCCAGGGAGACGAGATTCTGCTAGTACAGGCCTGTAATTACGTGGCAAAGCCCCTGTGTTCTGTGCCTCTGACGTTCTACAGACCCCTCTCCATCACAGCACTCCCACCACTTTGATTAGAGCGGGCAAATGAAACCTTTGCTCTCTTGTAATCTGGCCTCGGATCCCTTTGTAATTCATTAGAAGATGTAATTATCATCTGAAAAACATATAAAAAAGAGAGAAACTGACAGCCAGGAAAATACTTCAAAGAGTCAACTTGTTTATGTATCCCGTCAACTCGCCCAGACTTGTTTTGCATTGCGGTTAAAGAACTAATTTGCATGTTTTATACCACTCGTTGGGCACCTTCCCCTCCCCCTTCCCTTCAAAAAAGAATCCGCTTTTCCTTTGCATTCGGCCATAAATAGTTCCTTGCTTCAGGCAAAAGAAAATACTACAAGGGCCATGTACTCACCTACACAAGCAGCGCCAAGAAAATTCTGTAGCAAAACTAATCCGATGGCGCTAAATTATACTTTAAATCTAGATGTAGATACAGAAACCGTGCCCGCTGCGTGCGCGAGGCTGCTGCGCCTCCCCGTAGTGGCGGGGGCGCTCCGAGTCCGTGCGACGCACAGCCAGTGCTCGAGTCTGTGTGTAACTGGCCCTGGGAGCATTTAGCTTTTGTTTCACTTGTGCAGCAGCGATCAGAGGGGGGAGGGAAAAACCCCAAACTTTTCACAGATAGGCATTTTCTGAACTTTTTGTTGAGTTGGCGATCCTCGCTGCGCTTTTAAACGCGTTATTGGGATGTGGGGGCACATAAAGGTACAGTTCCTTTTTCGATTTTATTAAATGTCTGCAAATATATGCGATAGTAGTGGCGAAGTGGTCATCTCAACCCCCCCCCCCCCACACACACACACACACAATCCAAATATCCTGCTCTCATTTCGCAGATTGCGTGAGGTTTCAGAAAAAGGACTCAACAAGATTGAAGGGGAGCCCATGTGTGGAAATGGCAGGAGTCTGAGCTCCTAGCTGCAATAGACGTCCCATTACTTGCAGCGGCCTGATATGGGAAAAGAACACTTGATGCCATCAAAGAGAACCATATTGAAACCAGATGTGAGCCTCTCGGTTCTTTCCATGCATTTAATTAAGGCAACTGAGACGGAGTAGACGTTTTTTTTTCATCATTAGTTTCCCTCCAGACCATTTTCCTAGATTTGGGCGGCCAGTTCGGTGCCAGTGCAATATGTCTGTCTTTTTCATCTACAAATATCATTGAATTGAGACTTCTGTCAACATCTGTTTGGAGAAAACGCACCCCTCCCCCTTCTTTCCCTCCTCTCCCCATTATTTGTTAAAGTCGGACTGATAGACGCGGAAGGAAACGTCAAATGAACTCGCCAGGAAGTTTATTAACCTGATATTGTACGGTTTCTAATTGCTTCTCCAACCGACGTGCGTGTTTATTTTTCAAATCGCGTTATAACTTTTATTTTGAAGAAATTTACCAGATGTCAAAACGCCTTATTACTCGATCTTAGGCGTGGGTGCATCGGTGGTACCACAGAAATCACCCCTTCCCTCCCGAAAACACGCACTTCGCATTGATGAAATGAACAGATTTAAAGTCAGTGACACTATTTTAATTCAAAGTTAATATAGCATTTCACACGGTCGGTATGTAATAACTACCTTTCTTACTAATAACCTAAGTGTAATTCGGCACTTCTGAGAATGGATTTGATTAATCATTGGCGGGATCTATTAGGATACGGTCTGATATGCTCCGCCTAACCAGATTCATGTCAAATTTGCTTCGGCAGACTTTCCCACTACACTGAACACAGGTATCTCTGACTTTTACTTTAAACGCTGATAAAGCGACCACGAGAATGCACATGATACTAACCAGTATAAACAATCAAAGCTACTTGATTTAAATTGTTACTGGTCTTAGGCATTTTGTTCCATTTTTATTTTCAAATGCTTTTGACTACTGAACTTGAATGTAATAAGAAGAAAACGTAGATATTGGAAACGAGAGGAAATTCTTCATAAAACATCTTTATATGATTAATTTTTTTTAGATCGCTTCTTCGTTTCAGATATTCAAGTGATAAGCAAGGAGACAGCAGGCTTCAATTCTGGAATCACTTTATATGTGGAACCAAATCAGAATTAACAGGCAGTCAAATACAAGCCGGTTGGTTCACTAATGTTAGTAGTTGTCCTGCTAAGGTGTCCCGCCAGCTGGAGGGATGGCAGTGGAATGTTGCAAACTGCCGCTTTGAGGATTATGATACGAAGGGTTAGTTTAACCGCCTTCTCTTCAAAAAAAGGAAAGACTGATATTGGGAATGCACTGTTATATATGGTTTCATTCCGGGATACTTTCATACTGGAATCGTTAATATTTAACCTTATTCGCTATTTATTAAAATTGTTTGATATAACAAATAATGCGACGATTATGTATTATTAACTATTCATTGGACAACTTCATTCTATGGGTTAGCCCCTGTATATATTATTTCAATTGAGTTTGAGGTTTTTAAAATGGCAATTAGCTTATCTATTTAGTCACCAGGCGCGCTCACATCTTGTGTTCATCAAAAACCTGTAAAGATAATGTGCCCCCTGAGTCTTGTCGATGTGGCCTTCTAAAAGTATGAAAAATAATTATCATATTTATTTCTGAGACCCTCAAGTAATTTTGCAGATATTGTTGAGCAAAATATCGACAAAAATTTAATCATTTCAAAATTCATATTGATGAAGCAGTGTAACACAGAAACTATCTCGATCATTTCAAGAAACTCACACACAAAATGCTGGAGGAACTCAGCAAGTCCCAGACTGTTGCAAGTTTCTTTCTGTTTACAATCGAAAGACGAAACTTAATATAATTGGCTTCGCCAAAATGCAAAGAATATTTTAGAACAAATGGTTAATGTATTATGTTTAAAACATAAACAAAGTCTCTTCCCCTAATTTGTTTTGGTATTTTACATTATTTCTCTTGGGAATGAAAAGCATCCACTAACGTTCGTGTTTCGGTTACAGACTGCCTCGTAAGTGCGCAAATATAAAGGGTGTTTGAGTACTTATAATAAATCCAAATAAACTAAAGTAAAACATGGATGCAGGCGTGTGAAATGATACTACAATTCTGATTTGGTTTTAAAGTCCAGTTGATTTTAGCGTCCATTGGTTGAAACCCCAGCCTTACTATAGTTTACAATTTAACGCATTGCCTAATGGAAGTGGGTTGATACAATGCAATTTGTTGCAAAGCTCTTTTAGTGTCAAATCTGGAAC
The DNA here is from genome assembly GCF_048418815.1 of Hemitrygon akajei. Lineage (NCBI taxonomy): Eukaryota > Metazoa > Chordata > Chondrichthyes > Myliobatiformes > Dasyatidae > Hemitrygon > Hemitrygon akajei. The sequence continues at coordinate 61,212,320 of NC_133135.1, forward strand.
ATGAATGAAATTCACATGGTCATCGAATACTGCCGAATTTAGTGATGCAGGTCCCATGGCAAATATTCGGTGAAAAGGGTATATTGCAAAGAACGTTACCTCAAAATCCACCGCGTTTCTTCCTGGCTGGGACACATATACATTGCATTTGGAGTCAAATTGAACGTGTATTCGGCACAGCATTCCTTTATAGTCTTATTAGTTGAAATATATTCTTAAATGTAATTCCGTCCATGAATTGTTATATTTATCTTGATAGAAATTAGTCACAGTGATCCATTATTTATATGATCCATAGCACTTTTGTGGCTGAATCTGTTGAATGGTAGAGTTTTAATAATGGGAAAACCTGAAAAGAATAATGCTGGAAGCGACAGAATGCGTGTCAGTATCTACAGAGAAATGAGAAGTTAAAGCTCCTGGTTTGACCGCCTTCGTCGGAACCTTTGACAAATTCTTGGCCGTATAGTTTACAAGCAGTTCTTTGCTCTGCAATGTGTGTTATCTGTTTCGGATGATAAAAGATAAAAGATGAGAAGCCAAAAATTCCTTCTCTAAAGGCAATACATCTGGAATTAACCGGGAGACTAAGTTTAAAATGTTTTAAAACAAAACATCCGAATTGAATTCTATTTTAATCAATAAACTGCAAGCTACAGTATGTTAACCGTGTAACCATGCCTTATTTTTGCACTCTTTATTGCTTGCAGTGTACCATTCAATCCCACACAAATCCTTCACACACATATTCCGTATCTGTGCGTCTCCGCGCACCACCGCGCACCACCCCGCCCCCACGATCCCAGTAAAAGCCCTGCGCAGTCCAAACTCTAATTAAGATAAGTGGTACGAATAAAGTGCCACCAAAACCATATTTTATTATAAATGATGGCAACGGAAAAGAGCGGCGGTCAGGCGGCTCTTTAATAATCACAAGAGGGCACTGCCCAGCACATCAACTGAAACTTTGCTCCAAGTGTGCGTGTCAGCTCCTGCAAAATAAAACGATTTCAGGTCAACGGTTGGCGCAATACGTTTTATTGCAAATAAAAACCCAAGCTAGTACAATTTTGGTACATAAACTGCTATACCTTAACCAGACGAAACCTCAATCATCTACTGGAAACGTAGCCAATAATTTTATTCATAAATCTATAAGGTTGGCTCCAATCTGGCCTCTGGGTAGATATCAGCGTTTTCTCCCGGAAGGGGCAGCGGGAGGGGGGGGGGGGAGGCGTGAATTCCCACGATTTGATTCACCCCAAAACCCTTTGTTGAAAAGTCAGCTTTGCGGCAGACGGTTTGGCACCAGTGGTCCTGAAATGAAATTATGGTCAGCACAATTTCACATCTGCAAAATATTGGTTTGTTTCAGAAGTGCTCAATGAGCCCATTTGTGAAACAAGTCCGTGCCAATAAAAGAGGTGAATATTTGATCTGACACTGAGTAAAATTAGTGATTAATCTTTAAAAATAAATGGTGGTGTTTCTGTTCCAGAGAATGAGCATTCGCTTTTGAAAGATGATTGACTCCATTACTTTATGCCCTCCTTAGGGTTGATTGTGTTGAGTAAAAATCACTTTTCCTCTCGGTTCGCACTGAATACATTTTCAAATGCACCCGGTGCTACAACAGCACCTTGACCTTGATTTTCCCACCTTAACTCTTAATATATTCCTGTGAAATGTGAAAAGGTAAGCAGGAATCGAACTGACAGATTGAACTGTTTGGTTTCCAAATGATATTTGAAATGGCGTCTTTAAGTCACCGAACAGGCAATAATGAAAAAAAAAGCCGATGTTTTACGTGACTTCTTTAATTAACAACACGGGCCAATTAAAGAAATGGTTCGGAGAAAAGGTGGATTTGTATTTGCGAAACTGAAACAGATGCTGTTGCTGTAATAATTTAAGTAAAACCAAGTTACGTTTTAATGACACTCTGCATATAACGTTAAATAGCAACTGGATAAATGGCAAATCCTAGATTCCTTTTTTTCAGATGGTTAAATAGCATCACAGATATGTCCTTCATAGAAACCAATTTACCTTCAAACCAGGATTGCTGCCTAACTCGTATTCTCTTTGCCGTGATTCGTTACAGCGTTACTACAAAATACATTGAAATGACAGAATTAATCAGGTCTATTTCCGGAAGTTAATTTGCGAAATGGGAATGAATTTGAATTTATTAAAACGCCTTTGATTTGACCCAATTGCTTCTTAATACCCAATTCTTTGCTTCAGCGAAGGTGTTGTTAATATGAAGCTTTGCTATCTAAAGTGCCAGAAGTATCAAATACCATGAATCTAAACCAGCCGGGGTACAGTATTTCTCGTTTACAATTGACACACGGCACAAACACTTTAATCGTCATCATTAAAACAATTGGTATGAAAGATAAGCTTGATGCTACAATTAGACCAGGAATAAATATAAATTCCCCGAACACCATCTGCTGACTGGAATTTGCCAGAATCAGAAATAGTCTCTTGCATCTTTTAAAATTCCGTTCATCAATGACATACCTTCACCTAGGCTGTTTAAACTCAATAATCAGGTTGAAATCTAGATTCGCTGGTGACAAGCAGATAAGATAGGGCACATCCTCGATGAATCCTATTCAGTCTAACTCTTAACAAAACTGACTATAACATCAATGTGCATGCTATTTTTTTTGGACATGATCCACTCGCACATCAGAACTATACCCTGTTAATGAAAACATTCCTCCTTTTCACTTCTGTTAACATCGCATTTCATATTCTAGCCGAAGACTATGAGTAGACGATTATCTACAGTATACTGTTAGGCATTTTTCAACCCCTGTTCTGGCGAATCTGCCTGAATGTCTGAAACGGCCAATGTTGCTGCAGGTCTCGATATCATCACAACATTCATAATGAGTGATGGAGACTAAATATATTACTTCACACCTTTCCAAACCTAGGCTTACTCATTGCTTTGTGATTTCTGAAAAGATTTCTGTAAAATTGTTAGTATGGTGCTGGATTCGAAGAGTCGAAGACAGGTAGGTGAATGACTAAGTCTTTCTGCAATTGTCTGCACTGTGTATACTGTGTAATTCCAAATATAGGGATAACATTCACATATATTACTTATAACTGCACATTCTAGTACACTTCTGTGTACATATTTGTAAATTCCCACACACACCAACCAGCCAACATTAAACGCATCTTTAGGTTACCAGGGCATTAGAAAGCATGTTCCAAATCTTTTTAAAGAAACTATGCCAATCGTACAAAAGATACTTTCTTATCAGAAAGACCGTACAGTATTAATAAAGGGGAGCTCACGTGGCCAGCCCTGCCGTCAGATCAATACATGCGCTGTGTTTAGCGAATAAAATGCAGCAACTAGCCATTTCACACGGAAGTTATTTCTCCATTCCTAACTGAGGTGATAAAGTTTCAAATAACCTGGCATTAGATATCTACAGTGCACACAGACTGGGTTACTGATGAAGTATTTGTCATTAGTCACTCGCAGAAATAAGGACATCTATGCATACATTATACATACTCCAAAAAGTGCACGCATAAAACAAAGCGGTAATAGTGATTTTCAAATTGTCTATATATTTGATATGATGGTGGTTAGGTCGTCCAAAATCTATTACTCTTGATATTGTACCCAAGGTTCTCTCTGCTGGTAAATAATTAAGCTATTTGATTTTAAGCATGCCGAAACTTCCGAGTATCCCAGAATAACAAGTATACCTGAACGAGATTATTTTATGTTCTTTGCAATTCCAACATTTTTTTTCTTTAATGTTCAGAACAAAGATTGATTTGTTTTAAAGTTAGGTCGCATTTATGATTGTCCGTATCAATTAGTGAATATCATCATAACATAGATCAACATTTGTTGATAAATACGCAATTAACCAGTCCTGCGCTTACAGATGCCACATGGAAGAGTGTTTTGCTTGACAAATATTCTCTTTGGGCGATAATGGTTAATTTTCATTATAGATTTAGAAATTGTATAGCAAATGAAGAAAATAAATAAATACATTAAGTCGATTATTGAATGAAGATACATTTCTTATGGTTTCCTTTTAAAAAAAAATCTCTCAAGGGTTATCAGATCAGAAAATAAACAACACCTGTAATTGTCTCCGGTGTTGCAATTTTGAATTTTTCTTTGCCCGACTGTTAATCTCGATAACAACACATTTCGCGGACTATTTAACCTGAAAACAGATTGTTTTTTCTCCATCGTTCTCTGTCAATATTGTCATTTTAAAAAATAGGCCTAATTGTTTGACTTTGATAACGTCATCCACTTAAAATGATTTATGCAGTAAAGCTACAAATATTTCATCGAACTGAAAAACCCGAGGACAACGATGGAACAAACTGCAGTGTGTCAATCGCATTTTTTTTTACCCAGCAAAACTATAGCGATTTTGTTTCACAGTTATCTGACGATATCTTGGTAAAAACCAGGATCTGGGGGAATCCGTTTAATGTAAGGCGATTTACGACCCTCCGCGCTCCGCCCTGAACTTTTCTAAACACAAAATATAAAAGGTAACCATGTAATTTACTACCAGGCTAAATAAGGGAAACACTGAAGATAATTAACGCCAAATGTAAGAGATTAATACTTTATGAATTTGTTTATAATTCACAACTCTTCCTAAAAATAGCTACGAGATTTAATGCTGCTTAATATTAAATTCATGCATACAATAGTTAAAAAAACAAAATGCGATTGCAGTGCCAGAGGCAACGCTTCCAGAAGAAAGGTTGAATTCACTGTCCAGCCACTTCTCAGATTACATAATCCGTTCCAACATGTCTGGAAAGACTGGCTCCACAAAAATCAGAAGGACTTTTAACGGGAGATTGTCTACAGTACTAGCAAAAAAAAGTTTTCTTTTGTTGCGGGAAACTACTCAGCTAATTTACTCTCGCTGTGTTATGCATCACTGTATGTTGCTCATTACGAAAAAGGACCTGCGGGTTATGAATAGAAATTTAAGACCAGCATTGCTTATGTTCATCGTCTCTCCCACGTGTTTGAAGCAACCCGTTTAGATTAAATCTGATTGTTTGACCCTTTTAGAGATCTTTGCTTGCATGCATTTGATTTATTTAACCATGGTTACCCAATGGTATTGGCGTAGACTGTTACAATGGGGGCCCCGGAGAACAGTGAACCGGGGATTATTAGGTTAAAAATGCCGTTCTAGATTCAAGAGGTTAATCGCCCCCGTCTCCATTTCTTAGTTATATTTATACTGCTTATAATAATCTGCGATCTTTACTGATCCAGAACTGATTTTGACTTGGAAGAACCTAATTTTATTGAGGCACTGTCAACGCAGTCTTCAGAATAGCTGGCTGAGTTCACTCAATCTGCGCGCAGATCGTCCATCGGGGTGCTACATTTTTAAGTATTTTGAGGGCGCCAGTCTGGAAGTTAGAAACATTTTAAGTATAGTGTTATTCTGGCGTCGCCCCCCTTCCTTTCCAGTACCGAAGGAGGGACTCAGCCCGCAGCATCGACAGTTGATTCATTCTCATATATGCTGTCTCCAGCATTTTGTGTGTTGCTCTAAAGTACAGTAACTAAGTCTCAGTTCGTGAAGGATACAGCAATCTGAGACACCTTGGAATACTTACCAAGTCCCGTTTGACATCGACAACCTGTACTGTAAACTCGTTCACTCGCCACAGGCCATTCGGGCCGAAGTAAGGTCATCATTGGAACACAGATCCTGACAGCGTAACTCGGTATTCTGTAGCAATGCTTTGGTGTATGTTCAGCATTCGTACAGACCATCTTTTACTCATACTGCTACAGAATATTTGGAAAAACGCAGATCCTTATTTTGATCGGAATCGATCGCACAATCCGGCCATTTTATAATTATCACTCCTAAATGGCGAATAAGATAAGCATAATATTCCATCATTTGAATCGAGCCGCCAGTGTTGTATTTTAATTCCATATTGTTCATTTTAGACAAATCAGTAAACAGTACTCCATAGAATCACAACTGCCACCGTCATTCTGTAGCATAAAGAATGGAACAATTCTCTTTATACATTATTTTGTGCAAATACACATGCAATTTCATGCTTCGGCAAATATACTCGCCTACTTCAAGTTGAATACAAAATTAGCCAGCAGTGAGAGTAACTCTAGAAATTCAAATTTCGGCCGGTATCTTAAATGGGCGGAAATAAACATGGTTTTAGAGTAAGATTTGACAAATCAAGTTTAACTGAGTACTCCGGGACTGTTTATTTCTGAACAATACTATCCCTGGAACTACTGCGAAGTCCCACTCCTTCAAAACTATTTTAAACCAAATTTTGCCTATATAACTAGTGACGACAACTGCTTAATTTGAAAATCCCAATTTTACATTCTGCAGTAAAATGTGTTTACTGGAAATTAACACATGCTTGGATCAAGTGTTTCTTCAACCTAAAACACATTTCACTTTGATATTGTTAGTTTAAAAATAACCAAGGCAAAGAGAACTTCTCGTCTCCAATTATGTGTTTCAGGACTTGTATCAGATATTGTATTCCTATTAATTCGAGGTGTCCGGGTTTTGTTAACTCTTTTAGGATAATGCGGGCATAATTTAGCTATACAGTAAAAAATAATACCGGACAACAATCCCCGCAAAAGTACAGGGTACAATCAGTAGTCCAGATTACGCATTTGGCAAATATATTTCATTACACATAGCTGAGATGGGATAGATTAACTGCAATTTTCAAATGCCGCGCTGTCATTGACATTTTTAAAAACGTTTAAACTCTAATTCTGATTAAATGGGGTACTTGCTAAATATCGTGCTTTAAGCGCACCGATTTCATGGCTAATACTGATCAAATTCTTATGGCGTAATTTAAGTTGTCAGCCGGGAGAAAGAGCTACTTTCTCTCTGCAGATGATACAGATCTATGTAACTGTGAATTCGCCCTATTTAGGGGTAGGGTGCAAAGAACAAGTCCTTTTAATGTTGCGTTCCTATTTTCTTTTCACATAATTCCACAGATAAGTATTTTATTTCAACTTGCCAAAATGTTGTACTGTAATCTCAAAAGCAGTACCCGAGTTTAAATCCAATTTGGCGCTGGCTAGCTGGCTCCTCGATGTTGAATATTAAATATTAATCAAATCAGAGTTTAAGCATCCTAATCTGGGTCAGATCAATATCAATCATTGTGGCGTTGAAACCCATCGCAATAAACCTTATATAATTCCTAAATCACTGGTATAATTGGACGACCTCGTGTAGAGAGGCCGGGAGGATGGATGTTGTGTGAAATGGAAGTACAGTAGGGGGTGTTCTTTTGAGGCTGTTAGTTAAGGCATGGTTCTCAAACAGTTCAGAAGATGAAGTACATTATGTCTTTTCACCCAGGGAGTGCTTAAAATAATTACTGACTACCAAAATGAAAAGGACTCATTCCTCTGCTATGCTACTTGTAAACTCTCAGTGAATTTGCAAGTAAGCAAACATGTTAATTCCATCATACTCTTTCAAATTAATACAAAGTCTTGAAGCTACCCAGTCCAGTGAGCTAGGCCATCTCAGAGAGAAATCAATAAATCCTTTTCCCACTCACACAGAGTAGACATCTGGAATACCTAACCCAAAAAAATGTTACTGATATCACATCAACAATGGGACACAAGTAACTGAGTGGATCTGGGGTACAATCAGCTAAGGTCTTACAACAGGAAACAAGCTATGGCTGATTGATATTCTTTAGTTCTAATGATTGGATGAAGTGATATAATGACTATGTTAATGGAATAGCAATCAACTGGCCTGGACTAATAAACCAGGAAATGAGTTCAAATCACAACATGACAATATGATAATTGGCTTTAAACAGCTAAAAGGTAAAAAAGATGATATTTGTAAGAGTGATATCAAGCAGTTAAATTGACATCAACTCTTTACTGCTTCTCTGATGTCCTTAATCTAGTCCAGATTAAAACTAACTGCAATATTGCACCAACACCATATTTTTAACTACAATGTGATAATTATAAAACCACTCTGCAATTTAAAACTGTTACCATTACTGCCTTTTTTGGGGTCAAACATGCTTCTTTTCAGTAATGGCCATTCACTCTGGCAGTAAACAAGTTTAATTTTATCCTTCATTATACCATTAATGAATTGATTTGTTTGATATACTCTTTCAAAATGATTATCTCATCATCTTAATACCTAACGTGCTTTTTCCCTAATTGAACAATATGCTGGGTGGCGAATGTAGCCTCCTTTCAACAGTACTGACTAAAGTAGTAGAGAATCACTGGCATGAACTTCCAGTCACATACAGTAAGGTACAAATGACATGAATAAGTTAATTCTTTTGACCATTTAAGTCTTTCTACAATTAACACTGCAAGAGAACAGAGGAGATAGAAAATTGACAGCACATTATAGGCCCTTTGGCCCACAATGTTGTACCGACCATGTAACTACTCTAGAATCTGCCTAGAATTTCCCTACCGCATAGCCCTCTTGTTTTCTAAGCTCCATGTACCTATTTAAGAGTCTCTTAAAAGACCCTATTGTATCCACCTCTACCACCTTCACTGGTGGTGCATTCCACACACTCACCACTCTCTGTGTGAAAAACTTACCCCTGACATCCCCCTTGTACCTACTTCCAAGCACCTTAAAACTATGCCCCTTGTGTTAGCCAGTTCAGCCCCGGAAAAAAGCCTCTGGCTATCCACATGATCAATGCCTCTCATCATCTATACACCTCTATCAGGTCACCTCTCATCCTCTATCGCTCCAAGGAGAAAAGACCATGTTCACTCCACCTGTTCTCATAAGGCATGCTCTCCAATCCGTGCAACATCCTTGTAAATCTCCTCTGCACCCTGTCTATAGCATCCACATCCTTCCTGTAGTGAGGTAACCAGAACTGAACACAACTCCAAGTGGGGTCTAGCTAAGTTCTTATATATCTGTAACATTATCTCATGCCTCTTGAACTCAATCCCATCATTGATGAAGGCCAACATACCATATGCCTTCTAAACAATACTGTCAACCTGCACGGCAGCATTGAGTGACCTATGGACATGGACACCAAAATCTCGCAGATCCTCCACACTACTAAGAGTCTTACCATTAAATTCCGTCTTCAAATTTGACCAACCGAAATGAACCATTTCACACTCACCTGGGTTGAACTCCATCTGCCATTTCTCAGCCCAGTTCTGCATCCTATCGATGTCCTGCTGTAACCTCTAACAACCCTCTAACTTTTGCATTATCAGCAAACTTACTAACCCAGCCTTCTACTTCCTCATCCAGGTCCTTTATAATAATCACAAAGAGGAGGGGTCGCAGAACAGATCCCTGTGGAACACCACAGGTCATCGTCGTCCATGCAGAATACGAACCATCTACAACCACCCTTTGCCTTCTGAGGGCAAAGCAATTCTGGATTCACAAAGCACAGTCTTCCTGGATGACATACCTCATTACTTTTTGAATGAGACTCACATGAGTCTGAACCTTATCAAACACGTTAATGAAATCCATAGACACTACATCCACTGCTCTACCTTCATCAAAGATAAAACATCCCTTTTTTGGGGGTGGGGAATATTTATAGTAGTTGTCCCACAGCCAGCTAAGTTTGCCAGATGTTAGTTTCCTCATGGACCATTTGGCTCAATACTTACTTTTCAAACAGATTATAAGTACCTCCAAAGCAGAACTGTGATAATTTCATTATAAAACTGATGGATAGCAGAGATTATTGTAAAAGATATCTTGAATCATTTTCAGATCTAACTTCTAGTTGCTAAATGTTTACTATTACTAACCAATGCCAGTATTACAACCCAGTTTAGACTGCTGACTCTTCAGTTTAGAAACAAATGGGAAAACCAAAAAGACTCAGGCATCCCAGGGATCTCAGTGGTGCCTGTGGCAGTATCTGATTTCAAGAAAGCAATTGACAGCACGACGGCCAATGCTGCAACAAATTCAGTGATTACAAAACTGGAGTTAGAAGGGCTTGGACATCTTGGAGAGGTTTTAGGATTGGAGCAGATTATGTAGGGAGGAGCAAAACCATAGAAATATTTGAAAGCAAGTGATAATTTCATGTATCAGCCTAATAGGTAATCAACCTGGATTAGTCAGCAGAGAAAAAAATGAGAAACTGTAATTTGATGCAGTAGCATTTTGGATGACTTCAAGATTACTGAAAGAAGAGTACTTTAGAATGGAGATGATAGTTTCAATAACAGGAACTGAATCAATCACTATGGAAGCAAAAGCAAGCAGTCTTCATGCACTTATGGATAGAACTAGGCACCTCAGCCCATCGAGTCTGCTTCGCCTTTCGATCATGGCTGTTTTATTTTCCTTCATTCTCCTGCCTTCTCCATGTAACATTTAACATCGTTACTAATCAAGAACCTATTACCCTCCACCTTAAATATACCTAATGAATTGGCCTCCGCAACTGTCTGTGGCAATGAATTGCACAGATTCACCAACCTCTGGTCCTAGACTCTTCCACTTTCATAAACACAGCCACTATATCTAGGCTTTTCATTATGTTAAGTTTCAATGAGATCACACCTGCTTCTAAACTGCAGCCAGTATAAGCCCAGAGCCAAAAAGAAAAGCTCCTCTCTGTTAACCCTTTCGTTCACAGGATAACTTTCCTTTCATAGATATGGGGCTCAAAACTGCTCACAATACTCCAGATGTGGTCTGACCAGTGTCTATAAAACCACAGCATTGTATCCTTGCTTTTACATTCTACTCTTCTCAAAGTGAATGCTAACATGGTATTTGCCTTCCTCACTACAGGCCTAATGTTTGTGGAATCCTGCACTAGGACTTTCATATTCCTTTGCACTTCTGATTTCTGAATTCACTGCCTGCTTAGAAAAAAATCTACGCCTTTATTCCTCTTCCAAACTACATGACCATTCCCCCCCCCCCCACACTGTATTCCATCTATCACTTCTCTGCCCATTCTAATCTGTCCAAGTCTTTCTGCAGCTCTCTGAGTTGTGAGAGATGGTGGTAACATAAAACTGTATCATAATTGTTCAGCATTTTCAAGTATTGCTCAACATGAGAACGTGGAATTAAGAAATGAAGCATGGATCTTTGAAGGACCATAAGACCATTTGGCCCATCGTGTGTGCTCCATCATTCGATCATAACCGATTTATTTTTCCTCTGAACTCCATTTTCCTGCCTTATCCCAGTAACCTTTGATGTCCCTCCTAATTAAGTACCTATCAATGTCCTCTTTAAATATACCCAATGACCTGGCCTCCACAGTCTTCTGTGACAATGAATTCCACAGACCCACAGACTCACCAGCATCTGAAGAAATTCCTCCTCACCTCTCTTTTAAAGAGATGCCCTCTGGTCTTAGACTCACCTACTATAGGAAGCATCCTCTCCACATGTATTCTACGACTGTCAACATTCTATAGGTTTCAGTGAGATCCTCTTTTATTCTTCTAAATTGCAGCCAGTACAGGTGCAGTCAGCAAACACACACCAAACATTAACCATTTCATTCCCAGGATTATTCTCCTTCTCTTTCTGCAACCTTCTCTGAACCCTCTCCAATGCCACAGCACCCTTCCTTAGAAATAGCGCCCAAAATAGGACACCAGCATTAACAATGCAAGTCCAGGAAATGAAGCTTTTAAGTGATAGGAATGGTAACAGATAAACTCTATGTTTGACATGTGGGAGTAACCCAGAGTACTTAAGTACATGCAAACTCTTCTCATATAATAAGTATTTAACCCACATTAATGGAGCCATGTGGCACCGCTGTACACTCTGTGGAACTACTGCTGGTTTTGACATGGAATCAGTGTGGCTAGCACTTAGTGGTAGAAATGGGAAATGGGGTAAAATAAATTTGTCGAGGGCATAAGGGGAGCAAGAACAAGAACTTGACCCAAGGACAACAGGATAAATTTCAACTAGTGTAAGATAATCAGGCACTGTCAGATAATATGGTTTTGTGAAAGGGAAATCACATTTGATCAAATTATTGGAGCCCTTTGAAGTAACCTGCAGGGTTGGTAAAGTGGAACTAGTGGAAGTACTAAGTTTGTCATAAGTTATTTGATGAAATATTACATCCAAGATTATTGCAGATGAGTTCATAATGCAACAGCCGACATTCTGGTATGGACAGAAAACTAACTGACTAACATGGAAATAGCAGACATAAATACATCTTTTACTGAGTGACAAGATGTTACAAATAGCATACAGGACCCTCAAACAATCTGGAATGCATAAATACCAAATTTCCTGTAATGCAAAGATAGTTAGGAAAGCAAGTGATGAAGAGGACATATATAAAAGGGCCAAATATAAGATGAATGTTCAAAAGGTGTGGTAAATGGAGTAAACTTGAAAAAGAAATGGGATATTATCTATACCTGACCCATGAGAGTGCCATGGTTGGAGTATTGTGTATGGTATTGTCCTTATTTAATAATGTAAAAGCCTTGGAAACAATTTAGAGAAGTTTACTGCATTAATATCAGAAATGGGAAGGATGTCTTAAGGCTAGAGAGGTTAGATTTAAACTTGCTGGAGCTTAGAAGAACAACCGGGGATTTGACTGAAACAGAAAATGTGCAGTTGCCTGTGGGCACATGGTGAGGATTTTTCCTCCTGGATACACATTTACATTGTAAATAAAACCATAAGACATAGGAGCAGAATTTCAGCCATTCAGCCCATCAAGTCTGCTCCACTCTTCCATCATGGCAGATCCCAGATCCCACTCAACCCCATGCACCTGAACTTCTTGCCATATCCTTTGATGACAAGTGTAGCCTGACTAGTGTCTTATAAAGGCTCAGCATTATCTTCCTCCTTTCATATTCTATCCCTCTTGAAACAAATGCTAATTTGCCTTCTTTACCACAGACTCAACCTGTAAATTAAACTTCTGGGAGTCTTGCACGAGGTCTCCCAAGTCCCTCTGCACCTCTGATGTTTGAATTTTCTTCCCATTTAGATAATAGTCTACAGTATTGTTCCTTTTACCAAAATGCATTATCATACATTTCCCAGCACTATTCCATATGCCACTTTTTTGCCCATTCTTCCAATTTGTTTAACTCCTGCTGCAATTGCTTCCTCAGCACTACCTATCCCTCCACCTATCTTTGCATCTACAAACTTTGCCACAAAACCATCAATTCCGTTATCTAAGTCATTGACAAACAATGTGAAAAGTAGTGGTCCCAATACTGATCCCTGAGGAACACCAGTAGTCACCGGCAGCCAACTAGAAAAGGCCCCCTTTATGCCATTCGCTCACCCTGCTTGTCAGCAATTCCTCTATGCATGTCAGTATCTTTCATGTAAAGCCATAGGACTTTATCTTGTTAAGCAGCCTCATGTGGGCACTTTATCAAATGCCTTCAGAAAATCAAAATAAATGACTTCCACTGCCTCTCCATTGTTACTGCTTGTTACTTCCTCAAAGAACGCTAACAGATTTGTCAGGCAAGATCTCCCTTTACAGAAACCATGCTGACTTTGACTTATTTTATCATTAGTCTCCAAATACCCCAAAACCTCATCCTTAATAATATACTCCAACACTTTTCCAATCACTGAGGTTAAGGCTAACTGGCCTATAATTGCCTTTCTTGAAAGGAAATGTCTTCCTGCCTTCTTAAAACAGTGGAGAGACATTTACAATTTTCCAGCCTTCCAGGATCATGCCAGAATCAAGCTATTCTTGAAAGATCATGACCAATGCATTTGTAATCTTTTCAGAAATCTCTCTCAGGACTCTGGGATGTAGTCCATTTGGTCCAGGTGATTTATCCACCTTAAGATCTTTGAGTTAGCCCCCAGCTTTTTCCTTTAAAATTGCAATGGCACTCACTCCTGCTCCCTGACACACTCCTAGTATCTTCCACAGTGAAAACTGATGCAAAATACTTATTAAATTCATCTGCCATTTCTTTGGCCCCATTACTACCTCACCAGCATAATTTTCCAGTGGTCCAATATCAACTCTTATCTCCCTTTTACTCTTTACTGAAAAAAAGTTAGTACCCTGCTTTATATTATTGGTTAGTTTGCCCTCGTATTTCATCTTTTCCCGTCTTGTAGCTTTTTTAGTTCGCAATATAAGGAGGTGACCATTTAAGGTAGATGAATTTTCTTTTTCTTCTGATGGCTGCAAGTCTTTAGTACTATCTTCCAAATTAGAATCTTTGAATATTTTTAAGGCAGAGATAAAAAGGTCCGTGATAAACAAGTGGGGGACAGCTTACTATGGGTAGACACCAATGTGAATTTGAGATTATAATCCAATTAGCCATTCTGAAATGCACAGCGGACTTGGAGGACTGAGCTGCCTACTCCTGCTCCTACTCCAATTGGTATGGGACTGACTAATTTGAAAAGTTAAGAGCTAAGAAGGCTTCATTCCAGATCTCTGAATACAATCATTGATCTGAAGACAAAGCTGGAGAAATGGAGGGGGAAGCAAGCCATTAGAAATCCCATGTTTTTTTAAAAATTCCTGCTCTGAATTCAACTGGAACATTTAAAAATAAATTTAAACATTACATTATTAAAAACAAACAAGGTGTGAGGAAAACAAGCAGCTCCATAGATTTCAGGACTTTTATTAAAAAAAACCTTGTGGTTAGATTTTAATGTTTTTTTGAAAGAAGATTTGGCTATATATGCTAAATAAAGCCATTCTCTAGGGATTAAGCAATCAATAATCTAAAGCCTATCTTGGTAATTAAAAAGTTGTTTTAAACAGTCCTCTGAGAATTCTGGAGCAGAGGGATAAAAGGGAAAATTGGAACATGAGTAAGGACAAACTATTTAAAAGCAAAAGTGTTATCCTAGGGTTTAGATTTCAAGTACTAGAAGATAGTTATCAAGTCAGATAAGATGACTAGTTGGTGCAATTATCATATTGTGAACATTTATATAAAGCCATATGGAACGAGCTCAGCTCTATAATAAGGTCTATTCAGCTTGTTCACAATGAAATAAAACAGATTAATGCTTTGCATTTGGCCGTATCTTATGATTGCTTCCACATATCATGTTGAATGGCTATATACCTATATATTTAGTTCAAGTCACAAGTGAATATTATATTTAGGCTGGTTAAATCAACTCTTCAAATACTTCCAGCCATTTACTGGATCAATACCATAAAACTGTAATTACAGCACAACTTGATTGCTATTTGTTCTTAGAGAATTGTACCTAGCCCGAGTTACTGCCAGGTGAGCAGTCCATAAAATATCAGGCACGTCCATAGCTGTCAATAACCAGCTTAGAGCCAAATTCTTGCGATCCTGGGATGTTGTAACATTATATTGAAAGGAGAGATCCAAGAAGTGATAACTTCTGGATCAGAAAGTATCATATTTTTACATTTCTTCACTGGCACATGGACATCACTGGTGAAGCCACTATTTACTGCCCATTCCTATAGGCACTCAAGGTGGTGGTAGTCGTCAACAGTCTTTGAGCTACTGCAGGACGTTTGGTGGAAGTACTCCATATCTAATGCTCAGGAACATCTCAGTCAAACAGCACGGAATCAGGCTCTTTGGCTTAACTAGTTCACGCAGACCAAGATTTGTATCAACCCCAGTCCTACCTACCCTGCATTTGGCCTCTAAACCTTTCCTAGCCATGTACTCGTCCAAGTGCCTTTGAAATGTTATTAATGTGCCTGCCTCAACCACTTCCTCTGGCAACATTTCATTTACTGACTACTCTCTGGTCAGAATGGACTGCCAATTAAATCTCCTCTATTTCTTGATTCCCCAGACCAAACAAAAATAATGTTTACCAATCACACGACAGGCAAGGAACATAATAAGATCACAAGATGCAAGACAATTAGGCTATTCAGCCCATTGGGTCCGCTTTGCTATTTGATTATGGCTGATCCATTTCCCTCTCAACCCCATTTTTCTGCCTTCTCCCTGTAAACTTTTATGCCCTGACATCAAGAATTTATCAACCTCTGCCTTAAATACACTCAATGACCAGGCACTCTACAGCTACCTGTGGCAATGGATACCAGATTCATCACCCTCTGGTTAAAGAAATTCCTCCTCATCTTGTTTCTTAGTGGATGCCTCTCTATTCTGAGGTTGTGCCCCTGGTCCCAGACTCCTCCAACTATAGGAAACATCCTCTCCCCATCCACTCTAACTAGGCCTTTCAACATTTGATAGGTTTCAATGAGATTCCCCCATCATTCTTCTACATCCCAACAAGCACAGGCCCAGAGCCATCAAACACTCTTCATTTAAGCCTTTCATTCCCTGAATCATTTTCGTGGAACTCCTTTGAACCCCGTCTAACATCAGCACATCCTTTCTTAGCTAAGGGGCCCAAAATTGCTCACAATACTCTGTCAGGCCTCACCAGCACCAAGATCCCTGGTTTTATATTCTAGCCCTCTCGAAAGGAATGCTAGCATTTCATTTGGCCTCCTCACCACTGACTCAACCTGCAAGTTAACCTTTAGGGAATCCTCATGAGGACCTCCAAGTCCCTCTGCACCTGACTTTTGAATTTTCATGTTTAGAAAATAATCTACACTTTTATCCTTCTACCGAAGTGCATTATCATACACTTCCCAACACTGTATTGCATTTGCCACTTCTTTGCCCATCCTTCTAATCTGCTTGGCCTTGTGCAACCTTGCTGCTTCCTCAACACTACTAGCCCCTCCATGTCTTTGTATTATCTGCAAAGTTGGCCACAAAGTCATCAATTCCGTCACCCATATCACTGACTTACAGTGTAAAAAGCATTCCCAACACCGCCCCCCCCCTCCCCCCCCGATACACCACTAGTCACCGGCAGGCAATCAGAAAAGGCTCCCTTCATTCCCACTCTTGGCACTTTGACAATCAACCAATGCCTTAGTCATGCTAGCATCTTACTTGTAATACCACGGGCTCTTATCTTGCTAAGGAGCCTCATGTGCAGCACCTTGTCAAGGGCCATCTGAAAATCCAGGTAGACAGCATTCACTGATTTTCCTTTGTCTGTCCTGTTTGTTATTTCCTCAAAGAGTTCCAACAAATTTTGGCAGGCAAGATTTCCCCTTAAGGAAACCATGCTGACTTCAGCCTATTTTATCATGCGCCTCCAAGTACCTCAAAACCTCATCCTTAACAATGGACTCCAACATCTTCCCAATCACTGAGGCCAAGACAACTGTCTTATAATTTCCTTTCTTCTGCCTCTTTCCCTTCTTGAAAAATGGAGTGACATTTATAATTTTCCAGTCCTCCAGATCCATGCCAGGATCCAGTGATTCTTGAAAGATCTTTACTAAAGCTACATCTTTCAGAATTCTGTGGTGTAGTCTATCTGGTCCAGGAGATTTATCTCCTTCAGACCTTTCAGTTTCCCAAGCACTTTCTCCCTACTAATAGCAGTCACACTCACATTTGCCTGCTTACACTTTTAAACTTCTGGCATACTGCTGATGTTTTCCACATGGAAGACTGAAGCAAAATGCTTTTTCAGTCCATCTGCAATTTCCTTGTCCTTCAATACTACCTCTCTAACTTAATTTTCCAGCAGTCCGCTATTTACTCTTGATTCTTTTACTCTTTATACATATGAAAAAACTTTTGGGATCTTTGATATTGTTGGCCTGTTTACCTCCATATTTCATATTTTCTCTCCTTTTGGCATTTTAGTTGCTTTCTATTGGCTTTTAAAGGCTTTTCTATCCTCTAACTTCCCACTAATTTTTGCACTATTATATCCCTTCTCATTTGTTTTTATGTTGGCTTTGACTTCCTTTGTCAGCCTTGGCTGCATCACCCCACCTTTAGAATTCTTCTGCTTCTTTGGTACGAGTCAAATTAGAGGAATTAAGAACCTGGTGGCATGGCGCGAAGACAATAACCTATCCCTCAACGTCAGCAAGACGAAGGAATTGGTTGTTGACTTCAGAAGGAGTAGTGGACCTCACAATCCCATCTACATCAGTGGTGCGCAGGTGGAACAGGTCAAAAGCTTTAAGTTCCTCGGTGTGAATATCACAAATGACCTGACTTGGTCTAACCAAGCAGAGTCCACTGCCAAGAAGGCCCACCAGCGCCTTTACTTCCTGAGAAAGCTGAAGAAATTTGGCCTGACCCCTAAAACCCTCACTAATTTTTATAGATGCACCGTAGAAAGCATTCTTCTAGGGTGCATCACGACCTGGTATGGAAGTTGTCCTGTCCAAGACCGGAAGAAGCTGCAGAAGGTCGTGAACATAGCCCAGCACACCACACAATCTTCCATCCTTGGACTTACTTTACACTGCATGCTGTCGGAGCAGTGCTGCCAGGATAATCAAGGACTCGACCCGCCCAGCCAACACACTTTTTGTCCCTCTTCCCTCTGGGAGAAGGTTCAGGAGCTTCAAGATTCGTACGGCCAGATTTGGGAACAGCTTCTTTCCAACTGTGATAAGACTGCTGAACGGATCCTGACCCGGAACTGGACCGTACCTTCCAAATATCCGGACCTGACTTGCTCTACCTTACTTTCTCTTTCTATTTTCTAATTATGATTTATAATTTAAATTTTTATTATATTTACTTAAATTTGCATTTCAGGGAGCACGAAGCGCAGAATCAAATATCACTGTGATGATTGTATGCTCTAGTATCAATTGTTTGGTGACAATAAAGTAAAGTAAAAGTAGTCCATCTATCCTGTGCCTTCTGAATTGTTCGCATAAACTCCAGCCATTGTTGCTCTGCCATCATCCTTACTAGCGTACCCTTCCAATTAATTTTGGTCAGCTCTTCTCTCGTGTCTCATCATTCTGGTCACTCCACTGTAACACTATGATACATTTGAGTTTAGCTTCTCCCTTTCAAATTGCATGGTGAATTCTATCATATTATGATCATTGTTTCCTAAATGTTCCTTTACCTTAAGCTGCCTCATCTAAAGAAATGTAAAGAAACTCAAAATCTCCAAATTATCCAATTGTACATTTAACTCATTCTAGATCCATGTATAAAATACAACTATTTAGTTTAGTCTTGCTTGGTTCATATTCCTGGGGTGCTTCAAAGTACATGCGTCCAAATGTCAGGAAAAGAGATAGATTGAATGCAAAGTTTCATTCATTAGGGCAGAAATGACAATTTAGACAGAGGGTTACTTCACAACAACATTTTTGTGTAAAGCGTATGGAGTGAGGAAGAAGACCAACAGTTCACAAATTAAAGTTGCTGCACACTTGACTCAACCTCAAATTTGGAAAGATATTGTTAGAAGTTAAATCAAGTGATTTTTCTAAATTTCACACACTGACTCCTGCTGCAAAACAATAACTTGCACAGAATTTAGGGAGTTCTTTTTTAACATCAGGAAAATGGTGATTTAGGATGAGACAATAACTCGTCAGGCCACTAATTCATATTAAAATTGAAAGACGTACTTACATGTGTACATCTGATGAAACCAAGTTTCAGCTTTAGTTTGAGCTCTGACAATACCAAGGGACAATTGTGTAAAGTATCTAATAGATACTTGCATGTGTGGAAGTTATAAACTAAGTCAATCTGAAAATAGTATTTCTGGACAAATGAAACAAACAAAATTGTACATTAGGATCAGAGAGCAATTTTCATTTTTAGCTACAAGAATTGCAGGACCACTAATCTGTAATTACAGGTCAATTCTGAATCAATGCATCAATAGAGTAAAGGGAGCAAGCTCAGAACAAGTACAAATGCAACGTATATACATACTCTTCAACTATCTTTGTCTTCCATTTAAACCTCAGGAACAAACCAATTAAGTAGGCTTAGGAATATATATACAAATTAGTATACAGCAACCTGTCACAACAAATGATGGTATGAATTACATGTATTAGAGAAAGATTATTGGTGATAATGCAAAATCAAAAATTGTCTTGAGTTACCAAATGCAAAGGCTTTAAATAAACACCACAGACAAGCTTTTGTTCATTTTAGTAGAATCTAATTGACTGAATTGATATTTTTAAGATCAACAAAATAACTTGTTTTCAAATAGCCAGTTCATTGTTCTCCTTTCTGATTTGGCCAAGGTGCATAATTGAACATTATATAAAATATATTTACAGTAAAAATAAAGTCTTAGTGTATTTGTGTAAATTCTGTAGTAATCCACTACTGTAATAAAGCTTTTAAACAAACAAATAATTAAATTTTGAAAAAAGGATGGAAGGTTAGTAATTAGTTCATCAAGAATTACACAAGGTGCTGCTATCTTTGATGAATTCTATAAGCCAGTATGTGAGAATATTTAAAGAAAAATGCAAGTATTGTTATAAATTGATGACAGATGACAATACACTTCAAGAGATAAATTACAATAGTATATTTATGCTTTCTTTAAAAGAAACTTTTATAAAATTGAGAGGTCCTCAAGCCAGTCTCAAAAATTTGTCTGGTTACATTTGATAAACAGTGTTTGGAAGAACTATATTGCACATATTATAGTTTACCAAAATGTGGGATCAAATAACATATCAAGTGAAGGAAACTTTGTAAAGTGTCTCATGTTTCAGGTCATCCTTCTAGCCCATATATTGAATATGATTTACTTTTCACCCAAAATTCAAATTTTGTTCTAAAGACTGAACTGGTGGTAAAATATAGGAAATTACAATCAAAAGGAACATTTAGCGATATTTAAAAGTAAATAAGTTGAGATCAGTTTCTTGCAGATTGATAATATTATGGAAGTTGGCATTAATTTTACCTATATTTACTTTTTGAACACCTTAAAACACATTCAAGTTCTAGCAACTGTTTGGATTTTCTCTGGAGCTTGAGGATTCAATTTCTCAGTTTCTTGAATTTGAGATGGGTCCTCTGGATTATCTCTGCCTGTGTTGCAGGTAGCAGTGCTCTCCACTTCACTTTTAATCTGCTTTTTACTCTGGCTGCCCTCCTCTTGAATTGTCTGGTGTGCTGCTTCTTCACTTCCTGCATTGGTCTGATTAGATGCCTTCGGTAGTTCTTGCTTTTGCAAGATGTTTTCCACTTCAATCTCTAACTCTAATTGCTCCTCATCTGCCGCCATTTCCAATTGCTGCATCAGCTTCTCCAGCTTCTTAGCTTTGCGTAATTCATTCTGCTGGATTATGGCACACAAATGTTCAGTCAGCTGCTCCTTCAGTTCAATCTTCTTGTGTAGATCCAGTTTAGCTGCAACATATTCCACTTCTGCTTTATCATACCTCTTCCTGAGGGCCAGGAAAGGACACACAATGAGCAAGATGCACATTATTCTCTGTTAAGGCAATATTGTGGAAATATCATCTAAAGCCATTAAAACAGTTGCAACAAAATGCACAGGGGCCATGAACATTCTTTTGCAAGGAGCCCTAACAGATCTTCCTCTGCAGCTTATAGCAAAAATTAAGCTAAGTGATGGGGAATCAGCATGGAGATCACCAGCAGGCCAGTCTGAGCCTGTAGTAAATCAGCATGGGGTAGCTAATGCCTCATTAGCTGGTGTACCAAAGTCTGTCCGTCACGTGCTGTATACAGGAGTGGTAACAATGACCATCTCTCAAATGAATTCTTCTGCACTCTCCAGTCATACAGTAGGGTCTTAAACTCAAAATCAGCATAGAATTGTTTGTAACAACAACAGGACACCTTTTGTGTTCTTGAAAATCCATCCAATGAACATGACCTTTGATTATTTAAAAATGTGATAAAAGAAATCAAGGGCACACTTATGCAAGGACAGTATCTTGTTGAACAAATTAATCTCTCAATCCCGGCCTCAAATTGCAGGATTGCTGATCACATAAATACAATATGTGCAATATTGTATGGATAATAAGTATAATGATGCTTAATTTAAAATTATTTTAAAAATTGTGAACAGACCTGCAGTGAGTTTCATCAAATTACAACAAAGAAACATATCATTTTGTATATCTGTCCTTGGCTACCATTTATATCCCAGTAAGCCTGCTCTGACCCTCTTCATCCTATCCTTCTGGTGTGCTGAATATAGTTTTCCCTCCTTGCTATTGTCCTCTGCTGCTTCTTATAGTAGTATGCTCCATCGCCTCATACTTATCAGGATTAAATTCCATCTGTTACTGATCTATTCTTAATACCAACTGATCAATATTATTCTGCAGTCAGCAACTATCCTCATTATCAACATTGCTAACTTTTGTGTCATCTACAAACTCGTTAAACCCCCCTACATTCATAGTTGAATTATTAGTGTGTAGGAATCCCAGCAGTGTTCCTTGTGGTACACCACTAATCACAGGTTTCTAATTACAAACAAAGTGCTCTACTTATCACTTTGTTCTTCCCATTTTGGATCCAATTTGCTCTGTATTTCATGAGGTACAACATTTGAACCTGTCTTCCCAGTCACATGGGATGTGTGGGCCCTTGACAAAGGCCCAAATGAAGTCCAGTAGCCTACATCGATGACATTGCCCCTATCAATACAGTTTGTTACCTCTGAGAAATTCACAGGACAATCCACAACAAAATCATGCTATCTTTGATTAACCTCTGCCTTTCCAATTTCAGAATAATACTCTCCTTCAATTTGTTCCAATGCCTTACGACTGACATTGAACTCAAGAGCCTGCAGTTATCTGGGTTATTCCCCGCTGCTCTTTTCCAGTAAATGGACCATATTTGTGGTCTTTCAGCATTTGGCACCTCACTAGCGGCCAAGGATTTAAAAATCCGCCAGGACTGCAGCAATTTCCTTTCCTAACTTACATAGCAGCCTGGGATACAAGGTCTTAGTGATTTCTCCACTCGAAAGCCCATTAAGATCTTTGATATGGCCTTGTTAGTGGTGCATGATCTAAAATTTCTTCATTCAGTGCTGACTTTTCCAACTACAATGATATGCTTCTCAGTACATACAATTGATAATTTATTTGAGATGTCACCCATGTCCTTTGATTACCATTTGTTCCCCAATAGATCCAGATCTTTCCATGATTACCCTCTTGCCCTTGATATACTTACAAAATACTACAATTTTCCTCCATTTTGTCTGTCGGAGATGTTCTGTGGTCCCTCATCACTCCACCAATTTAAATAACACTGTACATTTACTACCTTCTTAAAAAAACCCTCACCTTTCAAGCCCTCTGCAACTGCCACATACTTACTTTTAATTCACTTCATTAAAATCTGCATCACTATCTCTTTTGTCATTAACCTTTATTACACCTTTCAGATCTCCCTTTCTGTTCTCCTTCTTCCTGATCTTCACCTTTAAACAGTTTATTTCCAGTTCTGAATGGCCCAAAATACAAACTGTTTCTCTCTCACAAGTGTTGCCCGATCCGAGTTAGAGCAATGAAATAAATGAAATTGCTGGCAATACATAGTTACACTGCTAGACCCTTTGGTCTGCCACCTAGATGATTCAAGCAACATGCCATCTGATTCTTCCCATCAAAATGCACTTTTGAAATTTAGCTACCTTGAAAATAATTGTCTTTTAAACATCAATTTGACAAATCTGTAACGTCATCTTGTACTCGGTCACATTCTCTTTATTAACTGAGGGGAAAACAATGGGGACAGGTTTTTACTGATTTAATTGTCTGGTAAGGCAAAGGGTGACCATATGAACTGCTGCTTCATACTGGCAATGGGATTCATTGCAGAATGTATCTCTTTTGGTAAGGAGTTTTATTTTTCAAGATGTTCAATGGAACTAGCACTGGCAAATTCATAACTGATTTTTTAAAAAGAAAGTAATGGTTGTTAGTGACAAGTAGTTAAAGTCTCATTTGATCTAAATAACCGATCATTTTGATTGCTTGGACTCAGTTTATCATTCTGGTCTTGTCCAAGTTCATATTTAAATCTGGAAAACAAAATAAGCACGAGTTTTCAAAAAAATATACTACAATATATACTTGTATGTAAACAAGCATGTGTTTGTATTGTAATAGTCATTAAGAGTTGTGTTGCAGGACCAACATGATAGTTTTATAACAAGTCATAACTGTTCCAGGTGTAAAATTTCAATAGAATTTTTCCTTTCTAATCCAAATGTAATATTTTTTTAAGAAGTCTTAAAAAGTTTAGCAAATGTCCACCTATGATAGCAATCCATTTTAATAACATATTAATTGCAGGGTAAAATATTTATTTTGGCTATATTCAGGTCAACTCTGACTCAACAATCTGAAAAATATAGAAATTTCCTGACATATTGTTAAAATCAAAATTCATCAATAGTTGAAAGCTACCCAGTCATTTTAAATACAATGGATTCTAGTAAATTGGGCCATTGGTTTACTGGCACAGCCGTATATCTGTGACAACTCTTAAAGAATAAAAACTAATCAAGAAAATAGCTGGGATTCCCTTTGTTTATTTGGGATACTATGCTGCTTACTTGGGACAGGAGACTGTTGCTGAACAGTTTCTAACGAATGTCAGTTGCGTGCACTTGTGTCGCTGTTAAGACACTATACCGAGCAGCAGTTGCATGTATTCAAAAAGCAGTGATTTGTTGGTGAGAAATCAGCAGTAGGACAATTCAGAACGGTTTTGCTCACTACCATTTTGAGATACCAAAATTGACTGGGAATGAAAATGAAATGATTTCCTGAGCAAGTTAGGAACTATGAAGGATCTGAAGGTATCAACAGTCATCTCGAATGTCACAATGAAAATGAAGATTTGGAGAATGCAATCATGGAAAACATTGTACGAAAGCAGCCACTGTCTGCATTAAGGTTTCTGCGTTGATTTTGTTCATTTATAGTCAAGCAAAAGAACATGGCAGCGTACACTGGATGAATTCCTCCATCGATAGCTATTAGGAACTCTAGACACTTTCATAGTTCTGTAGTAGTATTGGTAATGTTCTAATTCTTTCTGCATCTCATTTAAAAACTTAATTTGCTACTCAGTTAAATGGTAGTTTGTCTTTATTATACCTTTTAATTATAATAGAGTCTTTTAAGAGACTCTCTTCGCAGTTATTTTGTAGATAACACTATTCTTTGCATTTCTGGTTAGATGCTAATTGCATTTCATTTGGCTTTGTATCTGTATTTGGCACATTGAATCTAATCTAATCTAATCTTAGATGGAGTTTACAAAAGTAGAGGGCTACAAGGTAGGGAAATTCTAGGCAGTTTCTAGAATAGGTTACATGATTGGCACAACATTGTGGGCTGAGGGGCCGGTAATGTGCTGTAGATTTCTATGCTCTATGTTCTATTTCCATAAAACTTTGGATAATTGGGGCAGCTGCTTATTTGGGCCAAGATGTGCTGGTCCTATGTGCCCCAATTAACCAGGATTCACTGTATTGCAAAACGAAAAAATTGCAGATGGTTCAATGGGAAATGCAGTTAGCTGATATTAGCCAAGAATAGAACAGTATTCAGAAATTAAGTAAAAACAACTATTAATGTAACACCAACAATTAGTTACCTGATGTGGTCAGCATCACTATTACCTAGATATCTAATTGTGGGCTGTCCCTTAAAAAAAATTCTTACTTAGCCTGATAATATTCCAAACTGGACTGTTCAATCCGATTCCGGAGGACATTAACTCCATTTGATAACAAGTTATCCAAACTCTGAAGCTCTTTTTGGATATGCTGTAGTTTCATAGTTTCTGCCATGGTTTGCTTCGACCTAGGAGGAAGATAATTGGTCAGGAAGGCACAGTATATATAAGTACTGATAATTTGTCACAATGTCCTTTAAAAAGATTATATTTACATTTAACAAACTAAATGTAGCCAAAGAAAAACTGTTACATAAATTATATTAATCATTTAATGTATACTTACTGTAACCAAATCAGTACACATTAGCTTTAATTTCACTCAGAGGGGAATATGGACATAATTGTTAATCTGTACTATAGGCAAGTCCTCATTCTTTATGGGATCTTTCACTTCAAGAACTGCAAGGCTACCTATATAACCAAGACTTGTAGATGGCGAACCAAATAGTTTACCTTTGCTACTTGAGATTTCAACAAACTATACTAATTAAGTGCCATTGATGGGGGGAGAAAATGACACTGTTTTAAAAATCCAATTTTCATACTAGCTCAAACTCCCTGAGTAGTCCGAAAAGCTCTGGGGGCTGAGGAAGTCAACGTATTCTGCCATCAATATTCCACACCTTTCTGCAATGGCTTTCGACAAAAGCGCCTTCTTGCGTTTATTCTTCTCTTCCATTAGTCGCTGCTCTAGCTGCAGCTGTTCAAGCCGTGATCTCTCGCGCCTGGAAAGAAACAATATTGAAGGAGGTTAAACTCAATACCTATAAAATAACATACAACATGTCACAGCTTGTTGTTCAAACTAGTGACAGAAAATCATACAAAATACAACAAATAGGAATGCTTTTAAGTGCAGGTAAAATTCAGCTGCCTACCTTTTTTTCCTTCACAGATGTTATCTATAATTAAGAACAGTTTTGATTTCACCGTAAAATGGTCAGCCACTGCTTTAGCAGATTACACCACTATCCAGTAAAAATATTACAATGACAATCAAACAGATTGCATACATCAAGTATAGATACATCTGGTATGCATTTGCCAGCAAACTACAGCTTATGGGCAATCCAAATGAGACAGTTGTGAGTAAATACATGTTTGGCCAGACAGATCCCCTGCTGGAAGCCCAGAATAAGAGGGATATCCTTCATTTTAGATGTAGGCTGCTGAAGACAAAATGAGAAACTGTTCTTTACAGCAAGAGGTATAGAATGGGCTTATTTTAGGCTAGATTAATTCACAATTTCAAAACTGAGATCGTATGGACTTGTGCAAGGTTTATGAAACAAAGGCATGTTAAACAAAACCAAGACAATGATCAGCTGTGATCCAAGTGGACAGTGGAAAAGGCACAGAATATTTTCTCCTGTATCTACATTAGAATGAGGCATAATATAAACTTCATTGTCGAATGTTTCTTCTGTCTTTTTTTGGGGGGGGGGGGGGAGAGAGCTGGATTGAATCTTGACATTACCAAGATGCAACATGAGTATTTAAGCACCATTTCTAATAATTATTTCTAGACTTACTAACAATTCCATCCCTTTGATCTGCTCTGGTGATAGCTCTTTAACTGAGGATTCCTGGAATGTACATGATGCTTTGGCACTACATTCTTCCATTTCTTTTTGACAGCTTTCTTCAGGTGCAGTCAATTGTCTATTAGCTGCTTTTACAACTGGCTTTGGTCCCAGCTCAGGGGCAGGGGACTCTGTGGCTTGTGGAGGATTCATCTTTGCTTTGGTCAGTTGTTGTTCTGGAAGGATAAGAGGAACTTCCTTGTGCCCATTTTCTTTGCGACAATGCTGGTTCAATGCTCTTTCCCTCTGGAGTTGCTGACGACTTTTGTTTCTTGATGGTGCTTCTCCAAATTTTTCTGGCTTCTCAACAATCAAAGGATCTGAAAAATTAAATATTTTGTAAAAAAAATAACTCCAAGCCAAAAGTCCAATCAAAAATAGATGTATCCACATGCCTATTGACATAATCAACCAAATACAAGAATAACTCATCTCTATAAATAGTTACCCTTAATTTAACAACAGAATAAATTAATGTGTTATGTAGTTTTATGCTTCCCAGACATTGCATGTTTAGCCTTTATTTCACAATTTGGTCATAATATTAAAAAATACAGGAGATATCTTGGAGAACACAGCACTGATGTGGCAAAAGAGAAACACACTCTTGCTTAGATTCTGGGCCATTGATATGTTTACAAGGCACACCCTAACTTTATGTATGGTGAATGTTTATTAGCAGATTAATATCTATAGTTACCACAATGTGCAATATTATTTTGTTTAAATGCATCTTAGTTCCATTCTGAATTCACCCAACATTTGGTACTTTGCTGACTTCTAGATCCTCTGGAATGAAAGCAGCAAAGAAATCAGCACCAAAAGAGGGGGAGAAGGTCCTCGGTATATATACTGAATGTTGCCATGTTGACACCCTGGCACAAAGTCTTGCCCTCACCACGGTCAATTCCTGCCTTCCATTGCTCTCTCAAAGCAAAGATTTGCTCCACAGATTGCTGTGGAGATGCTGATGTTTGGGTGTTTCCCTGTAGTTTCAAGCTCGTTAGCCAGTTATCAGCATTGAGTTTGTTACTGCCAGGATATCTCTGGGCTAGGGAGAGCTTTGTAGCCAGGTAGAGAGATGAGGAGACTTACAAGCCATTCCCACAAATTCTACATTTTAATTTTATGTCAATATAAACAATTAAAAACTAAAACCAGAGAAATGCACATTTATTAATTTTTGATTAAACATGAACAGGATTACAATAGACAAATAGCAATGAAGAACTTTCTGCACCACGAGGTGTCTGGAACTGTCTCCCACATGGGAATTCTGAATGGAGGACGCAGTCTCAGAAAATATGTGCTTGTACTTGCTCTACACTATGGATCGGAACACAATCGGGCAGTAGTGGGTGCAAGACTTATAAAGAACATATATATAGTCTAACCACCACAATTTTTATGGGCTTCACAGAACATAGGATTAGCCCATCGTGCATGTGCCAAGCTCTATGATACGAACACTCAACCTGGTGTGCTTTCCAATTTTTAAAACTGGCTCGCAACTACACTTGCCTTCATTTACACATCCAATTTCTTTTTATAAACAATTACCTAATTTGCTTTCCAGCAGTCTTGAGCTCTGCATTCCAGATTACAATATTCTGCACTCAAAGGATATTTCCTACCAATTTTGGCAAACATCTTAAGTCTGTACCGTCTGGTTTCAGAGCTTATGCCACTTTAATGATTCTCCTCCTTAGCTACTTCATTGAAAGTCTTCACAACTCTACTGTCCTATCAATTCTTCTCTGGCCCAAGAATCACACCAGCACACAGATTAGATTAGTGATTTAAAAGGATAAATTCCTTGCCTCTGATATTTTATAACTACAGGTTTTGTAGATTTTCCATAAAATGTATTTCAAATTAATTCCACCACTTTTAAAGATGTGCATCTAAGATCTGCTTATGTACCTGCAGTGGCTCTTTGCAGGAGCAAATCAGCTGGTCCTACTTCCTTACCCTTCTGTACAGCCCAGGAAATTCCTTCCCTTCTGCTATTTATCCAGCTTTCTTGGAATGATACAACAGAATCTGTCTCCATTACTACTTCTAGATGTACACTCTGGAGTTAAGTTACTTGTGTGAAAAAAAAATCATTGTTACATATGCCTGGAAGGATCTTGGCCCAAAACGTTGACTACATTCTTTTCCATAGATGCTGCCTGGCCTGCTGGGTTCCTCCACCATTTTGTGCTATCACTTCAAATGTTTTTCACACTCTCAGGAAAGATGCAAAAGCTACAAAGTGTGGCACCTAGAAAGGCTTCAATATTTCAGTTGTGGCCAAATCAGTTTAGTTTATAAAATGTTAATGGAATGTTATTATGTATTACTTTTTAATCATTATCCATGCCTTTAGTTGCAAAGCTTAGGACCCACTATGCTTTTTTTCCCCCTCTAATCAGCTCTGCCACTTTAAATTACCTATATACATATCACCATATCAGTTCTTCTGAAACTTTTAATGTTCTGCTCTCAAGTACGTATTTCCACTTTTCAGTCCCCATATTAAAATATAGCATTGATACATCTCAGCAAGAGATTCACATCATCTAGTTATCCACTTCATCAGTCTGTCAATACATTCAAATGTATTGGTCCCCACATTTCACTGTCTTGGTTTTGTTTCATCTGCAACTTTGGAAATTATATGGTCCATTCCAAAATTCAAGAAAAGCAGCATTTCTGGGTATCAACCTTGGGAAATTCCACAGTATACTTCCCTCCAAAGCAAGCTAAAATCATACCTACTCTATTTAGCTAATTTTCTATCCATGCTGTGGCACCCACTTCTTTTCCATGGTCTTCAATCACCTGGCACTTGATCACATTTTCTTTATTATCCCTCTGTCACTTAGTTTTAGTAATTTTTCAGTCCTCAGATACCTACCTGATTCTGAAGATGATTCAAAGATTATGGCCAGAGCTGCTACAATTTATTTCCTCACTTCCTTCAAATAAAAAGAAGGGATTTCATCTTGACTAAGTGCGGTTATCAAGATAAATAGATGGGCCTTGACCATTCCAGCAAATTCACTGCCAACACCCTTTCCATCCCTCTTCTCACACCTAGAGTTCATGAATATTTAAATCCATTCACTGTGTGGGAACTTTAATCACAAAGGCATATACAACAGATGGAAGTATGGGAGAATGTAATAGAGTTCTTTCAGGAAGTATAACCAAGATACGTTGTGAGGTTTGTAATAGAAATTGCCACGAACTCCGCTGAGGAGAGAGAAATCCAGAAAGGGAAGGATCATTGCTATAAGTGAGAGGAGAGTGGAAACTGGCAGCAATGTAACGAACTTTTGAAATTCTATAATGGAAAAGGAGTTGAAGAACTAAAGTAAAACCAAGATTGGTCCTCATATCCCATAAGGGAAAGGCATAGCCTGGGCCAATACCAGTTTACGAAGCTACATCTTTGATCTGGAGAGAATGAGCGGAGTTAAAGAATGCATTCAGCCTGGTAAATGAGTTTGCTGGTGGAAGGGTACTGGTTGGACTTGTATTCAGTGAAATATCATTCTAGAATGGGAGAGATATAGAGGGACTGAAGGTCTATGGTGAAGATGGTTCAGAAGAGGAAACTGTCAAAGTACTAAGAGGGAAAGAATCAACCAGTGGAAAAAGGGTAGGGTCAAGGTGGGAACTAAACAAGGTAGGAATGAAGAAAAAGAATTTCAGGATGTATATTGTATACATACATTTGTCTTATATTAAATTTACTGATTGAAACCTATTGAATCTATTTGGTGAGACAACAGCAATGTTGTCCAGGTCGTCCCGCAAGCACATTTTGAAGGGGAAGCAGATGCATAGTATGGAGAGTTGAGGATCACAGATCAGTGACAATCTGGAGGCAAATCAAATTCAAGTTCAGTTTATTGTCATTTAACTGTACACATGTACACTGCCAAACAAAATACCATCTTCCTGATCAAGATGCACAACACAATACAAATAACTCACACACATAACGAACTAAATTAACAAATAATAAGGTGCATTTATTTCACAAGTTAAAAAGTAAACAGTATAACACTACTGGTGCTTCATGCATGATGACACCTGAGTGGTGACAGGGACTTCAGTAATCTTGTGACCATCCCAGCAGTTCTTGTCCTAATGCTATAGTGCCTCCTAGCTGATAGTAGGGGCTCATTGCAGACAGTTTGACAGATGGGAGGGATCATTGACAATGCTATGGTCCTGGATACATAGTGCACTGATAAATATCTCTGCTGGGTGGAAGAAAGACTCCAATGATCTTCTCAGCAGTCCTCACTATCCTACATAGGGGCTTATGGTCAGATGTCTTGCACTTCCCATACCAGGCGGTGATATGGTTGGGCAGGACACTCCTGTAAAACCTGGTTAAAAAGGGGAGGGGAGGAACTTCACTCGCTTCAATCTCCTCTGGAAATGGAGAAGCTGCTGTGTTTTCTTGACCAAAGAGGTGACACTGAGGGACCAGGTGAGATCATCTGCATGTGCACTCCCAGAACCTCGGTGCTCCTAACACTCTCCATGGAGAAGCTGTGTATGTGCAGTGAGGAATGACACAGAAGGAAAATGACTGAGGCCTCCTGTCTGAGTTCTTAAACAGCCATTATTTACCTTCCTCCAATCTGTAAAACAACCAATTATGACTCTCCAGTCTAGTATTTAGCCAACTTTGTATCCATGCCTCTTTATGGCAGATTATTTTATTTTGTTGTTCAAGACTGTTATGAAGCATCTTATCAACAAAACTCTTCATGATGTCCATGTAAACCATTGACTGTATTCCCCTAATCAATTCTATTCATCACCATATCAAAAATACTATTTTATTTATCTTCAACAAATGCATACTGGCATGCCTTAGTCGATCTTCCTCCAGGTGACTGTTGTTTCTGTGCCAGACTGATATTTTGAAAAGTTTGTTGGTACCAAGGTTTGACCAGCTGGCATGTGATTGCTGGAGTTATTCATAATCCATCTAATTGAACAGTGTATGTTCCTCTACACTTTTACTAGTTGTATCTGCCCATGAAAACACTTCTGGATTCACATTTTGTTGACAACTTACATTTTATCATGTGGTCCCTGTCTGTCATACTAATTTTCAGTCCCCCCCGCCCCATTTTTTTAAAACTCAGTCTTTGTTTTCCTTATACGCCAATTCTAGTTGTCTATTTTGGTGCTATTCCTTTTTGTCAATTCCAGTTGGACCTTTTGTCCCCTTTCGATGCAACTCATGCAATTATTGCACCTACACTCTGCCATACTTGATCCCACAGCACCTGCAAAGCCCCACGCAGAGGCATTGTACTAAGTGAAATATGTCCGGTCTGTACGCATTCTACCCTACCCAGAACTGGTTCCAATAACCTTCAGCTCTAAAGCCCCACTGTCTGTACCATACTTTCTGCTGCACACCTTACTGTGTGAAAGTCTTAGGCACATACATATAGCTAGGGTGCCTAAGACTTTTGCACAGTACTGTAGTAATTTTATATATTACACTGCGCAGCTGCTGCTGCAAAAAATGTCATGACAAATGCACGAGATGAATCTGATATTGGTCTCTATTGTGGACTGAGTGGGAAGGGGGCGGGGGAGAGGAATTACAGGTGGGAAAAGGGAAGTGGGAAGCACCAGGGAGGCATTCTGTAATGACCAATAAATCATTTGTTTGGATTCAAATTACTTTGCCTGGTATCTCAGGGCTGGTGTGTCTGCATCTGCATCACCTCCCACTCGGCACTCCTTTTCTGCCTCCTTTCCCATGGCACTCCACCTTCCCCATTCCCAACATCTGTTGCTCTCTCCAGGTTTATAAACTGGCTACACATGTATAATTTTTGCACAGTACTGTACAAGGCTGAGGTACCCTATTTCTACCGTTCCAGTTACGTACTTATACAGAGAGCAATATGGAGATTATCACTATTGTAGCTCTTGCTCAATCACATTCCTAACTTCCTAAAGTTCCTTCATATGAACAAGAGATTATTACCAATGCAGATCTTGAGCTTTGTCTGTTCACCTTCCAGAACCTATTGCAATAGTCAAATTCTGGCAAGTGGGAGACAAAATACTATGTCTTTATAAAGACTTTTTGCATCTTCTCATATAAGCCACTCAAATATTCTTAAGATGAAAAAGTTATTGTGGACTTCAGGAAGGGTAAAACAAGGGAACACAAACCTATCCTCATTGAGGGATCAGAAGTGGAGAGAGTGAGAAATTTCAAGTTCATGGGTGTCAATATCTCTGAGGATCTATAATAGGCCCAACATATCAATACAGCTATAAAGGAGGAAAGACAGCAGCTATATCTCATTATGAGTTTGAAGAGATTTGGTTTGTCAACTGAAACACTCGAAAACTTCTACAGATGTACTGTGGAGAGCATTCTGACAAGCTGTATCACTGTCTTGGGTGGTGGGGGGGAGGGGGGTTCTACTGCACAGGACCAAAAGCAGCTACAGAAAGTAAGTAAGGATAGTCAGCTCCATATTGTGTACTAGCCTCTGTAGTACCCAAGACATCTTCAAGGAGTGGTGCCTCCGAAAGGCAACGTCCATTATTAATGACCCCCATCTCCCAGGGCATGCCCTCTTTTCATTGTTACTGCCAGATAGGAGGTATCAAAGCCTGAAGGCACACACTCAGCGATTCAGGAACAGCTTCTTCCCCTCTGCCAAACGATTCCTAAATGGACATTGATCTTCTGAACACTTCTTCACTTTTTAAATATATATTATTTCTGCTTTTGCACTAGTTTTAATCTATTCAATATACATTTATATCTTACTATAATTGATCTATTTATATATTACTTTTTTCTTTCATATTGCATTGAACCGGGGGGTGGGGGGGGGGGGAAGATCCGTGGATTAGTCCACCACTTGGACACAAGTCGGGGGCTGATCACCCCCAGCTGGGTCGTCCGGGTGAGGATGTCTGATGATTAAAGACCCGAAACATCCTACGACCCCGGGTTCATCACTGAAGACGTGTCCAAGTAGCACCAGAAGGTGTATTCTACAACTAGAACTGCTGCTGCTAAGTTCACAATCAAGACACATTCTGATTCCCCTTGTATCTCTGTTTTCTAATACTGTATCTGTATTACCTATTGTTACTTTACTGTTCAGGTGCATCATGTACAACAACAGGTACAGCTAGTTGCATTATGCATTGACTGGATGGAATAGTGACGCTGCAGGTGGTGCTAATATCTAAGCTCAGGTGCCCTGGTTTCTAATCACTGCTGCTGTGAAGAGTTTCTCCGTCCTCCCTAAAACTAAGTGAGTTTCCTCTGGGGTTGGTTTTTACCCACATTCCAAAAATGCACTAGTTATTCAGCAAACTGGCTTCTTCAAGTTGCCCCTGGGATGGTAGGAGACAGTGGGGGGGGGGGGGGGAAATGCAGGAATTTATTATAATGAGCACAAGAGAGAGAGAGCAGGATTTATGGAAATACAGTATATGGTGAACTTATATTAAAGAAATTGTAGTGAATATAAACTTGATAAGGTTAATCAGGAAACTTTTGATTAGGAAATCTAAATAATAAAAAATATAAAAAATCTATTAACAGGTACTAAAGGGATCTACAGGATTCGATTTACATTGCACAATTGGGTTGAATATCTATCTGAAAAGATGAACTCAGTACATGTCTACCCTAAATGCGAGAGTCAGGTGCTTTGCTTTCACAGTGTAATTGAGTGTTGAGAATTCCTCTTCAATTTCAATTATCTTATAATTGTGTGTTTGGAACTGTAATTGTTTTTATTTGCCTGACTAGTTATGGCTGGTACATATTTTTATCTGAAGGCAGTAACAAAAATGAAGTTGCCATTTCTGAAATGAATGCTAGTCTACCACATCAAACAGCACATAATTAATATGTAAGTCCATACTTCCACCGACATAGTGGGACTTGGATAGGAACAAAAACCACGTTAGTCACTGACATATTGCTACCAGACTGTCAATTCTGCATGCAAGGATGTAGAGAAGCAAGACAATATAGCATCTACACAAAGTTTGCCCTTGCAGTGGCATTTTTTCCTGTTTGACATAGACAGTTGGCAAATAATGGTTACGAGGCTACCCTGGAATAATTGTGCTGAATCGCTTACCAAATGGTGGATAGGAATGGTTTGAAATTTGGTACTTGCTCTTTTCCTTACAAAATGCAGGAAAGGACTGAAGATCAGACATCTTTTGAACCAAACAAACACTGAATGTAGATAAGGCAGTTACTTAACTTTAGTTATCAATTCCCACAAATGTATATATTCAATCGAATACTAAGAGTGCATCTAGACTTCTCCATTCTCCAGGATATCATTTATATCGTCTCAACTAAGCCAACTGCTGACATCTGGTGGTTGAAACACAACTGCCCATCAATAATAGGACAAAGATGTCATTGCAAATATAGCTTAGAGAACGACCCAACTAAAATGTGGGGAAGTGCAAAATTATCTTACTCAATGAAGTTTGTAAGATATTCGATTTCCTTTTTTATTTAATGTGAATAATAGTAATTCTATTAATTTGATTCGAGAAAATGAATAGGATATTGTTCTCCAACACAGACTATTTAAGTTCCAAGCATAAAACTTCACACAGGCGAGCATAAGTTTTCAAAATCTAAGCTAATCTTAAGTCCTTCAAATCAGAATCCAACTCAAATGTAGTATTACACAAAGAGAATAAGGCTATTTTATATCTATGCACAAGATCTCTACCAAAATGATTATTTCCAAACAGGAATGATTATAGAGAAAGCAAAGCAAACTCTTGCTCGATAAATAATTGTTCCATTATTTGAAACACTGAAAATACTTGCTAAAATAGCAACAATTAAAATTAATGAAGATGCTTATTCAATAACAGTATTTTGCAAATTGTTCAAATTACTGATTGATATGGTGTAAAATTATTGTACCAATCATTTCAAAAGAAAATCTAAAGACACAAGTTTCATAATTTACCTGAATGGGTAAATCATTGGATCACTGGCAATTTAAAACAACTGTCTGCTCTATTTGTTTTCAAACAACAATTAATTTAAGCAGACTGAAAATTTAGCTTGAAACACCATTTCCAACATGCAATGCAGTTCTTCTGCTCCCCTGGTAATTAGCTTGGCCACCAAATCAGACTGCAATACTTAACTCAGGTTTAGTAACTTTATTAAAAGCTCAAAAAAATGATAAACATTGCAAGTTCAATATTTTTCTGTGTTCATATCCTTTAATCGGGAAGAGCATTTAGTCATCATTACCAGAGATTGAACAATGTTCCCTTTGTTCTGCAATAATTTTAACAGAAATTATTTTGTTAGGTAATTTAAATAACCAAATAGCTACATTCAAATATCTTTGAGACATTTGCTTATCCACTCAAGTCACAACTTACATGCAATAGTCAACTTCCTTTTTATTCCAGTCTTCCAGTACCAGGATGTTTCAGTGCACAGCTGTACTTTTGCCCATACTGATCCTTTTTATTGAGAAAGATCTCTATAAAATCATATCCAAGTATAAAGTTTGTTGACGGTGTTTTAACATTCCATCTTCATTTATGGACACATCTGACTTAAGTAAAACAGGCTAAGATATTTGTGACTAGAAGTATTTTTATTTAAGGTCTAGCTTGATATTGGCTCCTTTGCTATGATTACTTATAAATCAAAGTCAGCCTTACTTAGAGGTCACATCCCAGCACAATCTTTTTACAATTAAATAGCTCGGTCTTCCGGAAGCCTGCTTGAGGGAGGAATTAAGCTACTTATTCAAGTACATGCATACGTACGATTTGTTCAGATGTGAACCTAACTGGCACCCGTTACATTTTAAGTTACTTATGGTTATTTGGTTATTGCTGTGGGGAGTCTTCTGTGCACGTGCTTTTCAAATCTACAAGTTTGACCTGAGGTCCTCAGAGAATAATTACAGCAAACATCACCAGTCTTACAGATTCCGTGGTTACTTTTTTTTAAAAAAAGGGAACACAGTAAGTCAAAACAAATTTAATAAAGTTTGATTTTGTTTGTTAATTTATTTGTTTACATTCCTGGGGCAAGCAAAAGCAGAAAACGTAGACTTTAAAAAAAAAACATATTAAGGCTTGATGGGCAATTCTCAACATCAGGGCCAGGATTAGATGAACACTTTTGTATTTCATGATACAGAAATTCAGGCAAAGAAGCTCAAGGGCCACTCATTTTACCTTATGCCTCATTTGTTACCTAAAGACCTGCAGTTTTACCCTGATTTTGTAACTTTATTTTATAATTACAGCTATTTGGGAAACAGAGGCGCCAGCTGTGAGATAGGGGTTCGATTCCCACTGCAAGAGATCGTATTGTTATGATACCAGCCCCCTCCTTTGTGAGAATTGCAAGAGCCCTAGAAAAGGGGGGTCAATGACCCAAAAGAGAGAGAGAGAGACAGGCTGAATGGACACAGGAAATGGAAAGACATTCCACTGGGACAAAAGCTGGTGACTGTGGCATTGTTCTCAGGAGACACCTGGGAACTGCAGACGTGCCAACTCGCAGGGACATTGTAAAGCCCTCGGGCAAAGTGGGCTGGTTGAGAGAGAGATTGCATCACCTGCAACCTGATTGACACCTGAGATCCCGTGAGGCAGTATAAAGAAGGGTCTGAAAGAGGACGACCCTCAGACGCACCAAGGAGACACCAAGAAGCACGATAACGCTTCCCGTGGGAACGGGAAGCCATTTTGAAATAAGCCACGTGCGTTAAATTCCGAATGCGGGGTTTGTGGCTGGAACCAACGGAAGATCGCTTTTAACTAACAACGGGGAAGATCGCTCCCCTGATTCCATGGATGTTTTGGGCAAGTTTTTCCGTTTTATCTCTCTCTCTCGCCAACACGTGAAACCAAAAGAGAAAAGCCTGCAGACTTCAGAGTGACTCTTTATATTTCCAATTGGACTCAGTATTATATACCCTAGACAACGAAAGAGCTTATTTCTGAGTGATTATTAATGTACCTGCGTTTTAGATTGAGTATTGACGCATGTTATCTGAATGTTTGTATTAACCTTAATTTTTGTGCCCTTATTGAATAAAACGTTTGAAAATAGTAGCATCCGACTCAGCTGATCCATCTATCTTTGCTGGTAAGGTACCTGGTTACGGGGTTTTCGTAACAAGTGGGGGCTCGTCCGGGATTTGACACCAAAAAGGGGGGAGGTCAGTGAATCGGGCTGTAAGTCCAAACTTAAATCTGGTTACGCAGGTAGTCAGACGGGAAACCAGCAAAGATGGATGTGTCGGAATTTAGGAGAAACCCGACGGTAGAGGCGCTAGGGAAGGCTACAAAATCAGACTTAGTAAGTTTGGCGCAGGCCTTAGACCTCACAGCGGTGAAGCCAGCAATGAAAAAGCAGGAAGTGCTAAGGGTCATACAACTGCATTACGTTGGGAAGAAGGTGTTTACAGCTGAGGATTTGGAAAATATTCCCGAAAGGAGATTAGTGAGTGGGACAAATCAGGCAGAGTTGGAGAAAGCAAGGCTGGAACATGAGTTTAAAATAAAGCAGCTAGAAATAGACGCAGCTCAGAAGGCTGCAGAGAGAGAAGCCGAGAGAGCCGAGAGGGAAAGAGAGCAGGTGTTCAAACTAAAGCAGCTAGAAATAGAAGCAGAAGAGAGAGAGAAACAGAGGAACTATGAATTGGAGCTGGACAGGCGGAAACAAGAGCGAAGAACTCAAGGGGGAGAGAAAGAGGGGTTTGATATTAGTCGGGCGTTGAGGTTGGTCCCCCCGTTCGAGGAGACGGATGTTGATAGTTATTTCTTGCTCTTTGAAAAGGTGGCAGAGAATCAGCAGTGGCCCAGAGAGCAATGGGTGGCGTTGTTACAAAGTGTGTTACGAGGAAAAGCACAGCGGGTATATGCCGCGCTGCCCACAGAAAGGGACGGGAATTATGATCAAGTAAAGGAGGCCATTCTCCGAGGTTACGAGTTAGTACCTGAGGCGTATAGACAAAGGTTCCGAAATTTAAAAAGAGGGTGGAACCAAACGTATACCGAGCTAGCCCATGAGAAGGGTGTGCTCTTGAATCGTTGGTGCACAGCTGAAAAGGTGGCCGAGGACTATGGGCGTCTCAGGGAGCTAGTTTTGATTGAGGAATTTAAAAGTTGCGTTCCGGAAGAGATCCGAATGTATTTAAGTGAGAGGATGAATCAGTCCATCTCAGAGATGGCTAGGCTCGCAGATGAATATGCCCTAACCCACAAGACAAAGTTTTCCTCGCCACAAAGTTACCCGAGAGACCGTCGGAATGGTAGGGACAGTCCGCCGGCTAAGGGAGAGACTCCACCGGGAGCTAGCACAAAAAGTGAGGATAACAGACAGGAAACCTGGAGATCTCCTGGTTTAAACTGTTTTAATTGTGGAAAGGTGGGACATATTGCATCAAAGTGCTTTGCTCTGAGAAAGGAGCCAGAGAGGGAGAGAGCAGCGATCCCTATCGGGCGTTCAGTGGTAATCAGGACGTTGACAAGAGGGCCCCAGGTAGATGGAGTACCGGAGGGGCGGGAGACATTTAGTTCCGAAGGAACCGTGTCTTTGAGGGAAGGGGACCCCCCCATCCCTGTACGAATTTGGAGAGACACGGGGGCGGAACTATCGTTAATTAGCCGTAATGTGTTAAATTTCGGCCCTCGGACGGGGGAGGTTGCCCTGAGAGGAATCGGGAACCAGATCACGGTCGTGCCTTTGCATAGGGTCTTTCTCGATTGCGAGTTGGTGTCGGGACCTGTGGAGCTAGGAGTCCTGCCGGAGTTACCGGGGGAGGGCGTGGACCTCCTGTTGGGTAATGACCTCGCGGGTGGGAAGATGGGAACCGCCCTGATAGTTGAGGCCCCGCCCATGGAGTCCCCGAGCTATCGCGCATGCGCGGTCACTCGCAGCCTGTCGAGAGCGGCGACTGGGACCGCGCGCAGTTTGAAATTGGCCCAGACGTTTTTACCGACCCTACACCACGAGGGTTCAGAGGGTGGTAAAACGGAAGGTAGTAAAGTAAAATGGGGTAAGGGTAAGGAGATAGCCCTCCCCTTAGTGAAGAGAAAGGTCCTAGAGGTAGGAAATAAAGATGAGAAACGGATAAAGCTGTTAAAACGTCCAGAGTTGGACGTGGTTGATCTGTCTGGTTTGGCAGAATTGTTTGGAGAAGTTGAGAGTCCTAAAGATGTTCTCGATGGTCCCGAGAGTGAAATGAGGGCAGTCTTAGAGGAGAAGGGTACCCTTGCCGTGGAGAAGTCAGCTGAAATGGCCGAGGAGGTTGTTTCAGCTCGCAGGGTTGCGCCTTCCCCAACGGGGGGCTGCCTAGAGAGTAACTGGAAGGATCGGGGGACGTTAGAATTTGAAAAAGGTACGGGTATTGAAAGCCTGGAAGGGGCCAATGTCCCGTTTGAGTGTGTCCAAGATGGGGGCGCACGTGGTGCTGAACCTGGTAACAGAGCTCAGGGGAAGTCTGAGGTGTTTGATTCAGGGGGACGGGGCGGCCGTCCTCGTGAGTCAGATAGACCTGGTTCGGGGAAAAAGGGGTTAACCTTGGGAAGTGTGAGTTCCCAGAGGGTTGTACAGAAGGGGGTCTTCAGAGTTAATGTGGAGTTTACGAATGGGGAGATAACTGTTGTTGTGGAGGGAGACGGGAAATCTGTAATTCCCAAATCAAAGGAAGAAAATTTAATGTCTGGATTGATGTCAGAAGCAGCAACCAGGCTGCAGAGACAATGGCTTGGTAACACGGTGCCTGCGAATCAATTACAGGTTGATTTGGAATGTAAAGGTGCCCCACACGCTATTGTTATTCAAGAGGGTGCTGTGAAAAGGCAGAATTTGAAATGCTGTCTGAACAAAGCGAGATCGCTTGCGGATCTTAAATTGGAAACTAATAGCATGACGGGTCCTGAAGAGAAAAACGACAAATGGCCTAAAATTAAGGAATTGGGTGGTCTAAGTTTGGAACACGTTGATAAAATAACTCCTATGAAAGGAGCGGGCGAAAGCTTATTTCGCCAGGGTGCCCAAGATCGCCACGAGGGAATTAACCGGAAAAAAGGCGAGGGTTAATGGGGGCGCGATTTTTAAAATAGCAGAAGCCGGTTTTAAGGGATTTTGACAAAGTATGTGAATAATAAAGACAACACCCATGGAAGCTTGACTGTTAAGTTTGAAAGTAGCATAAAAATTTGTCTTTTGCATGAACCTTTGTAGATGTATGTAAGCTAAGATCACACCTCCTTAGTTATGTTGCCGAAGAAAGCAAATAAATAAGGTGGTTATTGAGCTGAAGTTTGATGCTACCAGGCGTT
Organism: Hemitrygon akajei; assembly: GCF_048418815.1. Classification (NCBI taxonomy): domain Eukaryota; kingdom Metazoa; phylum Chordata; class Chondrichthyes; order Myliobatiformes; family Dasyatidae; genus Hemitrygon; species Hemitrygon akajei. Next base: position 61,253,900 of record NC_133135.1, read on the forward strand.
AGTAGGGCACATGAGGTTAAGGTATTAAAGGAAAGGGGCACTGTACTTGTTAACTGTTTAGATGCTGACTTGAATGTATAACTGTATTACTCTGTAGTGAAAAGAAAAGCTTCTGTATTGTATTAGATTCAAAATTTCTGTAAGACTGTACCACTCTGGGTTTTAACCGCTGGTAAAAACCTTTTTAAGAGGGGAGGTGTTATGATACCAGCCCCCTCCTTTGTGAGAATTGCAAGAGCCCTAGAAAAGGGGGGTCAATGACCCAAAAGAGAGAGAGAGAGACAGGCTGAATGGACACAGGAAATGGAAAGACATTCCACTGGGACAAAAGCTGGTGACTGTGGCATTGTTCTCAGGAGACACCTGGGAACTGCAGACGTGCCAACTCGCAGGGACATTGTAAAGCCCTCGGGCAAAGTGGGCTGGTTGAGAGAGAGATTGCATCACCTGCAACCTGATTGACACCTGAGATCCCGTGAGGCAGTATAAAGAAGGGTCTGAAAGAGGACGACCCTCAGACGCACCAAGGAGACACCAAGAAGCACGATAACGCTTCCCGTGGGAACGGGAAGCCATTTTGAAATAAGCCACGTGCGTTAAATTCCGAATGCGGGGTTTGTGGCTGGAACCAACGGAAGATCGCTTTTAACTAACAACGGGGAAGATCGCTCCCCTGATTCCATGGATGTTTTGGGCAAGTTTTTCCGTTTTATCTCTCTCTCTCGCCAACACGTGAAACCAAAAGAGAAAAGCCTGCAGACTTCAGAGTGACTCTTTATATTTCCAATTGGACTCAGTATTATATACCCTAGACAACGAAAGAGCTTATTTCTGAGTGATTATTAATGTACCTGCGTTTTAGATTGAGTATTGACGCATGTTATCTGAATGTTTGTATTAACCTTAATTTTTGTGCCCTTATTGAATAAAACGTTTGAAAATAGTAGCATCCGACTCAGCTGATCCATCTATCTTTGCTGGTAAGGTACCTGGTTACGGGGTTTTCGTAACAGTATGTTCTCCCTGTGACCACCTGGGTTTCATACAGGTGCTCCGGTTTCCTCCCACATACCAAAGATGCACAGTTAAGCTTGGTGAGTTGAGGACAAGGTATGTTGGCACCAGAAACAGGCGCCACATGCAGGCTGCCACACACAATCCCCACCAATTTCAATTGATGCAAACAACATATTTCAATGTATGCTTTGATGCAATATGTAACACATAAAACTAATCATCATCTCTTAAATCTCAAGGTAAAGTTCACTAAAACAAAACTTTCTCTAGCTCCAGAGCTGAGATGCAAAAATCCATTAAAGGACCATCACTGCCAGAGGAAATAGGTATAATTAATGTTTACACAATAATCTGTCATAGAACTTTACAAGTTTACTAAAATAAAAATGGAAGTAGAAATGTGTTGTTACTAAGTGGGAACATTTTCAGACAGATATATTCTTTGGGTGAAATGGGTTAGAAAATAAGGGATAACTGTCCAAGATCCCAGAACGAATCAGCACAGGGTTAATAATTTCAGAGTGATAAATGTGTGGCTGAAAGACTGGTGTGGAAGAACTGGTTTTAAATTTGTGGGACCTTTGTCTTAGTATTGGGGAAGGAGCTGTTCCAATGGGATGTATCCTCCTAAACCATGCTGGAACCAGGTAATCACAATTAGGGCTATGGATAGAGCTTTAAATAGTAGTGTGGGTTCAATGGCTCGGGAAAGTATGGATAAAGTAAAAGGGAAGGAGAGTGCAGGAGAGGTTACTGAAGTCACCAGAATAAAAAAAGACAAAAAGATTAGGAAGGGGTAAGAATTTTAACTTCAAGCAACATGGAAACAAAATTGAAAAGAAAGGTGATGAATACAGGACTGAAGGTGTTATATTTGAATGCATGCAGTATACAAGACAAAGTAGATGATCTTGTAGTGCAATTATGATATTATGGGCATCAGAGTCATGATTGATTGAAAGAAGATCACAGCTGGGACTTAACGTCCAAGAATACACATGATATCAAAAGGACAGGCAGGTGGGCAGAGGGGATGGGGTGACTTTGTTAGTAAAATAAATGAAATCAAATCCTTACAAAGAAGTGACATGGAACCAGAAGATGTAGATTCCTTGTGGATAGAATCAAGAGACAGCAGGGGTAAAAAGGCCCTGTTGGGAATTACATACAGTCCTCTGAACCATAGCCAGGTTGTGGGGTATGAATTATACCATGAGATAGAAAAGGCATGTAAAAAGGACAATGTTACAATAGCCATGGGGGATTTCAATTTGCAGGTTGATTGGGAAAATCAGGTTGGTGCTGCATCACAAGAGAAGAAATTTGTAGAATGCATATGAAATAGCTTTTTAGGAACACTAGGGAAACGGCAATTGTAGATTGGATGTTGTGTAATGGACCAGATTTGATTAGGGAGCCTAAGATAAAGGAATCTTTAAGAGTCAGTGATCATAATATGAGTAGAAATCACCTTACAGTGGGGGAGAGGGGGAGTGGAGGGGGGCAAAAATAGTATGTATCAGTATTACAGTCATAAGGAAACAACAGAGACACAAGAGAGGAGCTGGGCAAAGATGATAGCAAGAGGACACTAGCAGGAATGATGGTAGAACAACAATGGGCAGAGCTTCTGTAAGTAAGTTGGAAGAGAAGATCAATTTATCCCAAAGAAGCAGCACTCTAAAGAGAGGATTGGGCAACCATGGCTGTCAAAGGAAGTCAAAGATAGCATTTTTGACTATCTTTGCTAAAGATAGCAAAGACAGGAAGTAAAAGAGAGGGCATACAATAAAGCAACAATTAGTGGGAAGCTTTTAAGAATCAAGAGCAGGTGCTAAAGTGAGAGGAGCTAAAGACGGTGCCAGAGGCTTCTGTGGACCAGGGGAACTTTTTCCATTTTGTCCGTGAAATAGTTTAATTTCTTCTCTTCTCATGTCTCTTTCCCTTTTCAAGATGGCTGGAATCCTGTTGGTGTCCGTGATCTACATTTGCGGGTCAAACTACGTTTTTCCCAGACTGTGAGTTCTCGTTCTCGCAACTTGCCGAGAGCAGCCTGGTGATTCAGTATCTCCGGCTGCAGCATGGCGGCTGTGTGCCTTCAGGATGCGGTCCTGTAGATGACGATTCCTCGCCAAAGTTGCTGACTGAAGCGTCGTGGGAGATTTAAACATCGAGAGAGCAGGCAGGTGATGTATGCTGCTGTCAAAAGAAAGTCTCTGCACTCGATCCCTCTCTCTCGATAGTGAGCGAGTCTGAGGGTCCTCATGTCAGGGGAATTCAAATAAGCGATGCTGCAGATTGTAACATTGAAACAGTGAGCTGTTTGTCTCCCCTCTCGTCTGTTGCAGGAAACCAGAAGATTTTTCAGATTTTTCCAAAGTAAAATAGAGGCAAGTATGGTGAGAAGACTACTGGAAAATAACTGGGGACAAAGAAATGGCGGATAAACTAAGTATTTTGTGTCAGTCTTCATTAAGTATGCCAGAAATTCAAGAGTGTGAGGGGAGAAAAGTGAGTGTAGTTGCTATTACTAAGGAGAAGGACAGTTGAAAAGTCTCAAGGTAAGTAAGTCACTTGGACAGGATAGACTACATCCGGGGTTTCTGAAGGAGATAGCTGAAGAAATTGTGGAGGCATTAATAGTGATCTTTCAACAATCACTAGAATCTGGAATGGTTCCGGAGGACTGGAAAATTGCAAATGTCACTCCACTCTTTAATAAGGGAAGGAGCCAGAAGAAAGGAAATTAATAGGCCAGTTAGGCTAGCTCAGTGGCTGGGAAGATGGAATCTGTTATTAAGGATAAGGTTTAGGGCTAACTGGAAGTACACGATTAAATAGGACAAAGTCAGCCTGGTTTCCTTGAGGGGCAATCTTGCCTGACAAATCTGTTGGAATTCTGAGGAAATAACGGGCTGAATACAAAAGGAGTCAGTGGATGATGTTTACTTTGATTTTCAGAAGGCCTTTCACAAGATGCTGCACATGAGGCTGCTCAATAAGGTCAGAGCCCATGGTGTTACAGAAAAGATACTAGCATGAACTGAATATTGGCCAACTGTGAGGAGACACAGAGTGGGAATAAAAGGAGCCCTTTCTGGTTGGCTGCCAGTGACTACAGGTGCTCTGGAGGAGTTTGTGTTGCGTCTGCTACTTGCCATGTTATACGTTGGATGATGCAGCTGATGGTTTGTGGCCAGGCTTGTGGATGATACAAAGATAGGTGGAGGGCCGTGTGATGTTGAGAAGCAGGGAGTCTGCAGCAGGACTTGGAACCGATTATGAGAATGGGCAAAGGAGAGGCAAATGGGAGTCCAAGTGCAGGATTCCCCAAATGTTAACTGGCAATGTTAACATTCATCTTGAAAGGAGTAGAATACAAAAGCAAGGATGTAATGCTGAGGCTTTATAAGGCATCGATCAGACCACATTTGGAGTATTGTGAGCAATTGTGGGCCGCACATCTGAGAAATGATGAGCTGGCATTGGAGAGGTCCAGAGGTGGTTTACAAGAATGATCCCAGGAATGAAAGGGTTAACATATGAAGAGGTTTTGATGGCTCTGAAGCTTTACACACTGGAATTTAGAAGAATTGGTGGGGGTGGGGAGGGAGAGAAGAAACCTCATTGAAACCTATCGAATATTGAAAGGCCTTGATAGAGTCTAGATGTGAGACAGCACATGTGAACAGCAGATGTGGAGAGGATGTTTCCAGTAGGAGGAAAGTCTAGAACCAGAAGGCACAATATCAGAATAGAAGGATGTTCCTCTAGAACAGAGATTATGAGGAATTCTTTCAGCCAGTAGTTGGTCAATTTGTGCAATTCATTGTCAGATGGCCATTGAAGCCAAGCCATTGGGTATACTTAAAGTGGAAGTTGATAGAGGCAGGAAAATGGGGTTGAGATGAAAAATAAATCAGACATGATTGAATGGTGGACCAGACACGATGAGCTGAATGGTCTGATTCTGCTCGATGTCTTATGGTCTAAACCTTATTTCAGTAATTCCATTATACAGTTGTGTTTCACTTCCCTGTTCAATGGATTAGTAGTTTCAATTTTGTATACCTTCACAGGAAACATACTCAGAGTAGACCATTGATTGATCTCTCCCATTGTCAGATAAACCTCGATTTATTCAGCTTTGTTTGCCATCAGTATATCAGCAGCAACATTTGTTAAATACTGTGGGTTTGAAAACCACCATTGAAATAATTGCAAGCAGGGCAGTGGATGGAAGAAATGTGTGCAAATCCACTAAGGATGATATGCAAAAAAAAATGGTCATCTGCCTTTAGGTCATCTGATGAATGGGACTGCCCAAAGGGATTGGTTTTGTACTTAAATGTGTAATTGCACATCCTTCATCTCACCTCTATTCCTGTTACTCCTGTTGGTAATTATTTGTCAAAACCTTGCATATTAATTCATTTCCCTCAACTTCATCTCTTGAGCTACACTGGAGCTTTCCTTCCTTCAGCTTTCCCACGGGATTGAGGATGACTTCCTTCTGATATTAGAAATTAGAATTTTCATTTCTTATTGGCAAGTTATCAAAATTCACCAAGAAAAAAAACAGCAAAATATTCTTAATATATGAGAACTCCAGACTGGCCAAAATTTAGCAAAAGTGCACTACCAAATGCATTTACTTTTACTCTAAATAATTTGCCCAGGGAATTACCTTCCAAGTCAAGAAGTCAATCTAAAATACCAAAGATTAAAAAAAAACATTAAAGCACAAAAGGCAACCTCACTATTGTATTTTGAAAGCCACAAATTTGTGGAAGAAAAACAGAAGGAGCTGGAAAGAGTTCTGTCAACAAAACAGTCAGAAAAGGAATTGAAATTAATCTTTACATTATATGAACAAATGCCAGGAGAAAAGTGGGCTAAGGAGCACTGACTCGTATCAAATTCAACAAAGGGAAATATTCCCCAAAAAGTAATTTAGGTAAAATTTAACACCTCTTTTCACAATTTCCAGATTCTGAGAGCCACTTGGAATTAAGTAATCAGTTTCAAATTGCAACCAGACTAAACCAAGAACTTAAAAATAAATTTGACCCAATGATGTGAGCATGACCTCATATTAGTAAGAAAAGGCATTTTATAACTATTTTACAATGGCAATATGAATTTTAGATACAGAAATACAGATGCTGAAAATCAGAATTAAAGAAAAATGCAAGGTTATCAACATATCAAACTGCTCATGTTTAGTTATAACACCGGCACTCTTTGCAAATTATGCCAGATCTAACAAGATTCTACCAACAGAAACAGCATTTCAAAAGAATTGCTCCTTTTGTGATTCCTTAGTTTGCTCTTCTGTCACCAGCCTGTCAAGTGACATTTTCCCATACAACCAAAGGTGTAACACCTGTTCTTTTATTTCTTCTCTTTCCACTTGCCAAGGACCCAAAGCTTTTCCAAGAAAAAACAAAGCTGATTTTTGTTCTGAAAAGCTGCGAAATGAAATAATTTATTGTGCCATTTCAGAATTTTTATTTACATTATTCAGTCTAGTTAAAAGACTAATTGTAGCTGTTTTAAATATTCATGATTTCTTACAAAGTTTGTTCTTACATTAGTTTTTGTAACTAATAGTGATTTTCATGTCTTGCAATGCATAGCTACCATAAAATAACACTTCTTACCACATATATCAGTGATAATAACCCTGATTCAGGAGCAGTAACCTTTTGTTTCCTAGTCACTTTCAACGAAGTACACGCACAACTTAGTAGCTTCTAAAATGAATGGATATTTTACAGGCAGTCCCCGGGTTATGTACGAGTTTTGTTCCTGAGTCCGTATTTAAGTTGGATTTGTATGTAAGTCGGAACAAGTACATCTGGTATTATTTAGCGTCAGTTAGTCAAATGTTTGTCTTTGTATATAGTATATATTTTACCTTTCTATGCATTAAAAAACACTTAAGAAACGTATGTATTCCAATAATTAAACCACTGTGTTGCTTAGTAATAATTGTAGCTTTCATCGGGGCAGGGCTTTTCACATGCTCCATTATTCTCACTTTATCCATTATCCTTTAAAATTGTTCCAATCGTTGACCGACTGTAGCCTAACGCTTTCCTAATGACCGATGGCATTTCACCTCTTTCCAAATGCTTTATTAGTTCCACTTTATTTTCAATTGCGATCGCTTCCCGTCAATGGAACAGAAACACTGCGGGCATCGGGTCCCGACCTCCACCAGCTCCCGAGGTCCGCTGGGTCCTAAGGACCACCGCTCTGAGACAGGCTGAATGGGACAAGTGGGGCTATGCTGGGTTTGGATATTTGATCCTCTACAATATTCCACGTGGGAATTTAAACAGGAGGTGGCAGTGTTTTTTTTACAAGGTCGAGTTGTGAGCTCGACATCAACCTGGCACGGATGGTATGGGAGTCACTGGATTGACATCAACCCGGTACAGGAGCGGTCTGTCGCTAAATCGAACTCAGGAACCTCCGTTCTCGAGCCCAGCACTGATCTCACTATGCCACCGGCCGACCGGAATGGGGGGCAGGGTCAGGGTGAATCTTACTAAGAAAATTTTATGCCAAATACAAAGTTAAACACTCAACACAGTGTCAACGGCAACAACTTAAAATAGCGGACGGCGTTGGGATCCGACAAAATGGCGGACGGTGTTCTCCTTCCTCGGTTCCTAAGTACGAGTTGTTCGTAAGTCGGACGTTCGTAACTCGGGGACTACCTGTATTCCTATTTTGTGATTGAAGCAGTTTTGAAATATACACAAACCCGGTGGCTCCTTTGAAAATATACTTGTATAATGATCCACTTTAGGAACTTTTTAGTTCATGTTCCCGTTACTTATTGCTATTTATTTATATTTGCATTTGCACAGTTTGTTGTCTTCAGCACTCTGGTTGATCTTCCATTGATCCTGTCAGTTACTTTTCTATAGATTTGCTGAGTAGGACCACAGGGAAATGGGCCTCAAGGTTATATATGGTGACATACATGTACTTTGATAATGAAATTTACTCTGAACTTTAAGCTTAAATGAATAATGTTAATGTTTAATCTGTCATCATTGAAAATCTGCTTGTATCAAGACAAACAGTGGCTGATACTGAACTTCCTTGATCTTGCTTCACCAGCTTTCCACTATACATTATACAGTGGAGCCTTAATATCACTAAGACCTTAAACTGTGACTCTGCTAGCAAAGTGGGAGACAGAGACTGGTACCTATTTCCTTACCAGCAACCCTACACCCCCAACACCACCACCATTAATCCTCACAAAAGCATAAATGTGTTACCACTCTGGAACAAGACAACATTTTAGAAATCAATGAAGTTCTCTCACATGGACACGACCAGCCGAAAGAACATAAATTTTGCAGAGATTTTCTTCAGTTGAAGCTAACCAAGTTTCTAGTTGTTACTATTTTTCACTGGTATGCTGCAACTACAAATCAGTGTTAACTATAATGTACTGAGTACTGAAGTAATTCCCTGCAATTCTGAATCATGCTGACTCCCTAAAGCACTGCATATATTCCAGGAAAATGAGATTCAAATTAACAGCTCTAAAATAAATCCACCAATAAGGTGGTTTATTATTCCTGAAACAGCCACTCTTCTTCAGTACACACAGCACCACACATGAAAGACAGTTATATCAGGCAACATCTTTCATTTCATTAAAATCCTATAAATAAATTAGAAGAATGATTCAAAACTATTCACTTAAATTAGAAGAATGATTCACTTCAAAACTACAAGATTATGAATGAATGTATCTTTCCAGTAGTATATTCAAAAAAATGGCAATTCATATGTTTTGGTCATATTCGAGCCTTGAAAAATATTGGAAAGATGTAGTTCAAACCTTTTCTGTACTTTTAAAAGTTAACTTTAAGCCCAATCCTTTAACTGCCCTATTTGGTATTTTTGAGGAAAGAACTATAATTTTGCAGCCTTCTCATTCGCGTGTACTGGCTTTTATTTTTCTTATGGCTAGGAGGGAAGTCTTGCTTCAATGGAAGGAGATTGCCCCCCTCCCACACAATGGTTATGTGATGTTATGTCATGTTTAAATCTAGAGAAGATTTGTTGATTGATTTCTGATACTAACCAAGATTTTCAAACGTTATGGAGACCCTTTCTGAACTATTTTAAAAATCTTTGAATTGTTATTATAATATAGATCTGGGCTATTATTATAAAACACTATATGGTAAAGTACTCTTTTCTTTTTCTCTTGTTTTTCTTTCTCCAACCAGCTTTGTCTTGGTAGGGGGCATAGATTTTTTTAATAATATAATTAACAATACTAGTACATTTCATCATTCAATTTATCTTATTTGATAGATCATCAATATGGGATACCGTGATTGTATCATTGTGATTTATATATAGTGCATTTTGTGCTAACTCATTTTGATTTATAATAAGTATCCTTATGAACTCTGTATTTGTGTATATCAAATTCAAGAAAAATATTGGAAAAAGAAAGAAAAAATGTCCATATTGTCATTAAAATGAAATTATAATTGCCCATTTAAGTTAAAGAAAACTCCAAAATAGGGTTACTGTTCTGGTTCACTATTCTTCCTCAGCCAATGGCACTCAAAACTGATTCGACCATAAGACATAGGAGCAGTACTAGGCAATTCATCCCATCATGATTCTACCACCATTCCATCATGGCTGACTTTTTATCCCTCTCAACCCCATTCATCTGCCTCCTTCGGTAACCTTTAACACCCTGACTAATTAAGAACTTATCAATCTCTGTTTTAAACATGCTCAGTAACTTGGTTTCCACAGCTGTCTGGGGCAATGAACTCCACAGATTCACTACCCTTTATCTAAAGAGATTCCTCCTCAACTCTTAGAAATAGACATCCCTCTATTCTGAGGCTGTGCCCTCTGATCCTCAAGTCACCAACTATAGAAACATCCTCTCCACACCCACTTTATCATGGCCTTTCAATAATCAATAGGTTTCAATGAGATCTGCCCCCCCCCCCACTTCATTCCAGCAAGAACAGATCCAGAGCAATCAAACTCACCTCAGATCCTTTCATTTTGGAATCAGTCCCCCGCAACTCCTCTGGACCTCTCAAATGCCTTTGGATCTTTTCTTAGATAAGGGGCACAAAACTACTCACAATACTCCAGGTCTGACTAATGCCTTATAAAGCCTCAGTGTTCCATTCTTACTCTTATATTCTAGCCCTCCCAAAATGAATGCCAACATGACATTTGCTTTCCTTACCAATCTCTAAACTAATCTTTAGAAAACTCTGCACAAGGACTCCAAATACCTTTGCACCTCTGATTTTTGAATTTTTCCCCCATAATCTATTCCTTCTTCCAAAGTGCATGACCACACTCTTCCCTACACTATATTCCACCTGCCTTTTCGTCGTCCATTCTCCTATTCTGTCCAAGTCCTTCTTCAGACTCTCTCTTTCTCAACACTACCTGCCCCTCCATGTATCTTCATGTAGTCTGCAAACTTGGCCACAAAGCCATCAATTCTATCATCCAAAATCACTGACATAATGTGAAAAGAAGCAGTCCCAACACCGATCCCTGAAGAATGCCGTAAGTCACCAGCAGTCAACCAGAAAAGGCTCTGTTTATCCCCACTCTTTGCCTCCTGCCACTCAGACAATCTCCTATCCATGCTTGTATCTTTCCTGTAAATGGACTAGTACTGTGGGCTCTTATCTTGTTCAACAGCCTCATGTGCGCACTCCGTTAAAGACCTTCTGAAAATGGAAGTAAACAACATCCACTGATTCTCCTTTGTCTATCCTGCCTGTTATTTTCTCAAAGAATTGCAACAGATTTGCCAGGTAAGATTTCCCCTTCCGGAAACCATGCTGGCTACGGCCGACTTTATCATGCGCCTCCAAATACTTCAATAATGGACTCCAACATCTCTTCCCAACCATTGAAATAAAGCTAAATGGCCTATAATTTTCTTTCTTTTGCCCCCTCCCTTCTTAAGGAGTGGAGTGACATTTGCAATTTTCCTTTCTCCAGAACCATTCCAGAATCTAGTGATTCTTGAAAGATCACTACTAATGTGTCTGCAATCTCTTCAGCCACTTCTTTCAGAACCTTGGAGTGTAGTCCATCTGGTCCAGGTGACATCTACCTTCAGCCCTTTCAGTTTACCAAGCATCTTCTCCTTAGTAATAGCAAATACACTCACTTCTGCCCCTTGACACTCATATTTCTGACATGCTGCTAGTGTCTTCCACAGTAAAGACTGATGCAAAATACTCATTCAGTTCTTCTGTTATTTCTTTGTACCCCATTACCACCTCCCCAGCATCACTTTTCAGTGGGCAGATACGTAATCGCGCTTCTCTTTTATTCTTTGCATATCTGAAAACTTTTTGGTATCCTCTTTCATATTATTGTCTAGCTTACCTTCTGATTCCATCTTTTCTCTCCTTATGGCTTACTTAGCTGCCTTCTGTTGTTTTTTTTTAAAGCTTACCAATCCTCTAACTTCCCATAAATTTTTGCTATATTATATGCCCTCTCTTATCCTTTTACCTTGTCTTTGACTTCCCCTGTCAGTCACAGTTGCCTCATCCTCCCTTTAGAACATTTAGACATCTTTGGGATGCAACTATCCTGTGCTCTCTGGCTTGGTGTTTTTTGGACTTTGTTATACATAAAATTAAACTTTTTTCATTGATTCTACTACATTTCTTTGCTCGACTGAATGCTTGCAAGAAAATGTATTTCAGGGTAGCATACACATACTCTGATAATACATTTTGAACTTTAAACAGATGGCACTTCCATATTAGAGACCACTCCAGTGGCAATCTGGGCTAAACAAAGGACAAAGCAGTTACACAAACAAAATTATTCTCTTTGGACTGCATAAGTGGAACATGACAGTACTTTGGAATCTTCAGTTGCAATAAATTTATCTATTTGCTGTCTTAAAGCCAAGCTTCAAAATCTGCAAGTTTAATAAGACATCAAATAACATATATTCCTGCTAAATTAACAAATTCACAACACTTCAGGAGCAAGGAGTGTCATTCCCAACATACTCCTCCCTCAACCATCACAATATAGTTTCATAGGTTTTGTTTCATGGAAAATAAATTCCAGGATGGGATCCACCGTGAAGCACATCTTCCCCTTACCCCGAATTTCTGCTTTCCACAGAGATCGCTCCCTGCACGACTTCCTTGCCCATCCATCCCTCCCCGCTGATCTCCCTCCTGTTACTTATCCTTGCATGTAGAACAAGTGTCACACCTGCTCTATACCTCCTCCCTCACTATCATTCAGGGCCCCAAACAGTCCTTCCAAGTGAGGCGACATATCACCTGTGAGTCTTTTGGAGTCATCTACTGTATGCGGTGTTCCCGGTATGGCATCCTGTATAGCAATGAAATATGATATAGATGGGAGGCCGCTTCGTCAAGCACCTACGCTCCACCCGCCAGAAAAAGCACAATCTCCCAGTGGCCATCCATTTCCATTCTGTTTCCCATTCTGATTTGCCAGTCCATGGTCTCCTCCACTGTCACAATGAGGCGACACTCACGTCAGAGGAGCAACACCTTGTATTCATCTGGGTAGCCTCCAACCTGATGGCACGAACACTGATTTCTCAAACTTCTGGTAATGCCCCCCTTCCTCTTCTTCACCATTCCCATCTTTCACTTTATCTCCTTACCTGCCCATCATCTCCCTCTGGTGCTCCTCCCCTTTCCCTTTCTTCCATGGTTTTCTGTCCTCTGGTATCAGATTCCCCCATTTCCATCTCTTTCACAAATTGACTTCCCAGCTCTTTACTTTACCCTCCCCCTCTCCCGGTCTCACCTATCACCTACTACCTCGTACATCTTTCTCCTCTCCTCCCACCTTCTTACTCATGACCTCATCTCTTTTTTCCAGCCCTGATGAAGGGTCTCAGCCGAAAGTTTACTCTTTTCCCTAGATACTGCCTGGCCCGCTGAGCTCCTTCAGCATTACTAAAATAAATTGATAGTTTGTATTGGTTAGAAAAGGAGATACTTAAGATATGTCAGCTCATGACTACATACCTTGAATTACCAAGTGTGTTTTACCATGGGATGCAATTTTAGGAAGGATACACTTTTTGATTTTCAAAATTTCACTGGAATTAACTGGTATGGTGCTAATGACAAGAGATGCAGTCGCAAGGTTAGACTGGAGAAGCCGTTTTCTTCTCCTTGGTAGAGAGGTTGATGGTTCAAGGATTACGTGTAAAGACATCTGATTCTGTGAAAAAGATTAAATTGGAGAGGGCAAGAGAAGGAAAATTTGATAAATGACCCCTTTGCCATATCAATATGAAAAATAATGCATCTGAATATTACAAGTGCCGACCTTGCCAAACTGCAGTCGACTCTCAGTTGAGCAGCTTGCTCATTTAAGAAACAGTGAGTATAACTCCTCAAGGTTTAAGAAAGCTACAAGTAAGGATAAGTTTGGATCTTGCAGGAGAGTATTAACTTGGGGCAGCAACTGATGAGTGCAATACACAGGAACCAGGTGAATTAATGGGGAACAAATGATCTTGGGCAAGTCTACACCACACAGTGGAGAGTATTTATAAAAACTAGTTGCATGGAGTATAGGTCAGGTATGTTTCAGTAAGGATGGACAGATAAAGTTGGGAGGTAATAGAACTTTGGATTATGAGAGAGTTGCATGATTTAGTCAAGAAGAAAAAAAGCAAATACAAGGTTCAGAAAGGTAAAATTGAGCAGAACCCTTGAGAATTGCAAAGAAGGGAACTAAGAAAGCCAAAATGGGCCATGTGAAGTCCTTTAGCAAGCAGCATTAAAGAGAATCCCAAGGCTTTCAATGTACACATCAAGAGCAAGAGGATAAGTAGGGAGAGTGTTGTGCCACTCAAGGATAAGGGAGTATGTTCTTGATGGGTGAGGTCCTTAATGAGTGCTTTTCATAGGTACAGGTATCTACCAAGGCAAGGATGTAGAGGGTAATGAGATTAGTGTGGAGTGTACTGATATTCTAGGGCATTTTTAGATAAAGAAAGTGGTAGTCTTGGGTCTCCTTAAGAACGATAAAGTGGATAGGTCCCCAGGGCCTGATAATGTGCCACGATATTTAGAGAGGCAAGAGACAATATTGTTAGGACCTTCACATGGATCTTTTCATTCTCCCCACTCACAGTAAAGATCCCAAAGGACTGACAGGTAATTAATGTTGCACAGAGGGGAAATTTGGGAAAATACTGGAAACCATAGCGTAGCGCGTTTCATGTCAGTGGAAGTTAGTGGAGAGGAATTTTAAGGATAGGATTTATGAGCATTTGGAAAATCATGGCATAATTAGAAACAGCCAGCATGGCTTTGTGTGGGACAAATCTTGCCTTCCTGAGAGATTTTTTTAAAAAGATGACTGAGGAAGGTTGAACTGTAGAAGTTGTCTGTGGATTTTAGTTGTGTGTTTGTTAAGGTCCCTCACAGTAGGCTCATCTAGAAGATTAAGATGCAGGGGATCCACAGTGACATTGCCATAGAAAACAAAGTGCGGTGGTCGAGGAGACTTGTTCTGGCTGGAAATCTATGACCTGTGGAGCTTTGCAGATATTCTTACAGGGTCATATATTTGCGATGCATATAATTAACAGATGAAAATGTGGATAGGTGGTTTAGTAAGTTCACAGATGATACAAGGATCGGTGGCCAGATAGAAGGTTGCCAAAGGGTGCAGTGGGATATAGATTGGCAAATAACTGACAGATTGAGTTTGTTGAGGTAATACACTTTGAGAGATCAAATATAAAGGAACAGTTAAAGGCAGAAGTTTGAATTCTGTTAAATGTAAAGACAGATCTAGGGATTCATCTCCATGGCCCCCTGAAAGAGGCTGCACAAATTGATAGGATGATAAAAATGATGCACGGCAAGCTTGCCTTCATGAGACAGGAGGTCAGGATATCACGTTGCAGCTTCATAAAACTTTGTTTAGGTCGCATCTAGAGTTCAACATTAATTTCTGCTTGCCCGATTACAAAAGACAAGTTGAGGCTTTGGAAAGGGTGCAGAAGAGGTTTACTCGACAGGTTGTGGAACTGTTGGGACTTAGGGGTGACCCGACAGAAGTTCAAGTTTATGATACATAGAACACACAACCTGCATCTTTCTCCCAGGGTTAGTGTCCTATACTGGAGGGCACATACTTAAAGTGAGAGGGGCAAGTGTGCGGAGCAAGTGTTTTCCCCTAGAGTGGTGGCTGTACTGTATGGACGGTAGTGGAAGGCAATATGAAAGTGGGGTTTAACGATTATTAAATATGCACGTGGACATGCAGCAAATGGAGAAATAAGGACACTATAAAGGCAGAAAGTAGTAGGTGTTTAATTACTAGTTTAATCAGTTCAGCACATCATCATGGTCTGAAGGCTGTGTTCTTGAGTTGGACTGTTCTTTACCGTGTAAAATACCCACATTTCCAAAGCAACTCCGAGCCTAGTTTCCAGATGCTACAGTAGGAATACTTTGGAGTAAAAGTACAACGGATGAAAGCCCACACGCTTATTTGCAAACAAGAGTTGCAACCAACTGTCATACTGTACCGTGTTTCCAATTGCGCTTTAAACAAAACGTGCGAATCTGACCAGACAAAATAATCAGAATTCTAGAGTATATAGAAAAGGGTACCACTGGAAACAACTTCTAAGTATAATCGAGTTTAATAATCAAGCTATAGATTTGCAAATATTTGACTGCCTTTAAATGTGTTGCAAGGTGTGCTTACACTATTCAGAGACCTTCTCCTCCATTACACTAGCTCACTGTTATAGTATAGATTATCCTGAACAAGTGTAATTATCCTTTCTAATATCAGACAATTAGGCCCTCCACTCATGGCACAAATCGCT
The DNA here is from genome assembly GCF_048418815.1 of Hemitrygon akajei. Taxonomy (NCBI): domain Eukaryota; kingdom Metazoa; phylum Chordata; class Chondrichthyes; order Myliobatiformes; family Dasyatidae; genus Hemitrygon; species Hemitrygon akajei. The sequence goes on from NC_133135.1 coordinate 61,269,831, forward strand.
GAGCCGGACCATCAGAACTTCAGCACCTATGATTACTTATGGGTATCATTTATTTTTACTAAATAAAAGACAAGATAGTTCAAAACGTATTGCCTCTTTAGGATTCGCCCTCCAAGCAGTATTGGTACACAGGCCCAAGAAGATGCAGTAATAGGAAAAGTCTATGGGCAAAACGTTCAGAACTGATAGCGACTTCAGGAGTGTTCTTTAACAAATCAGCAAACTCACACTTTAAAGTGCACATTTTTACCTTTCAACTGCTTTATTCGCGTCACCTCCTCGTCAGAAAATCCTGCCCAACCAGCCATATCTTCTACACAATAAACCCAAAGAGGAAAACTGCCGCCGCAGACACAGTATACTAAGGCCTAACCGCTCAGAGACGAAGCAATAGACATGCGTACAGAGCGACGAGTGCGTGGCACTAGTTCGGCTACTTGTAAAGTTTAATAGCTTTTGGGAGAACAACATAAGGTGCATTATCGCCACCTACTGAGTTGGAGTTCGGAGCAAAGAGACGGGAAGTATACCCACGAAATTCCCACCCCCAAAAAATCTCAGAAAATTTCAGCAACTCTCCTGCTTTTCAGAAAGCCAAATACTTAAATATATTACAATGGCAATGATATCTTAACAAACTTTTCATGTTAAACGGTATCTGTCCCGGCAATTCAGCAATTAATGTTTCCTTTGCACCTCATAGGAACTTCATTCAAACAATATTCATGCAACATTGTCAAGTACTGTACACTCTCAACAAATGCCCGCATCATGCATAATAATTCTGAACAAGGAATTATTCAACCTGGTGTAACAAATACGTACATGTTTAAGTCTTCCCTCCTTTTATACCCATCTCCCAGCTGAGTTCCCATTATCCTCTGCATTTTATGTCAATGATATCCTTTCTCTTCCTTATTCAAACCTTGTTGTCACAATGATCGAACAGACATTTGAATTATGGTTTTCACCTACCCTTTATGCAAAATCACCACTACATGTATATCCTTAATGTTCAATTATGTAATTATGTATGTTGTCATGTTGTCTATTTAATATTTCAATAATATTTAAGAAATATATATATATATATATATATATAGCATGATTAAGCCTTCTTGTTCATTTAAATAATTAATTATGGGTTATACAGTTGGCCCTCTTTATCCGTGGGGGATTGGTTCCGGGACCCCCTGCGGATTCCAAAAAAACGAGGATGCTCAAGTCCCTTATATAAAATGGCGTAGTATTTGCATATAACCCACACACATCCTCCTGTATGCTTCAAATCATCTCTAGATTACTTATAATACCTAATACAATGTAAATGCTATGTAAATAGTTGTTATACTGTAATGTTTATGGAATATTAACTAGAAAAAAAACTGTACATGTTCCTCTCGCTCACAACACACAGCGAACACTGTCTTGTTGCTGCTTTATTGTGTGAATGCTCGATTCGGTCTTACCGACCTTACGGCCCACTTTGGAATGCGACATGCCACTTTTCAAACGATCTTATATTTCTACTTCATCGGCAAGTGATAGCACTTTAGCCTCCCTCCTGGCCTTTGAGGAATTGCTTTGACCACTTAATTACTTTTTAGGAGACAGTTTGTTTCACAGGACCAAAATAGCGAACGAACGAGATGTGAGGCGAATAAATCTCAAACAACGAGTGCTTGAAGAACTCTTATGGGTTTTCTCAATTCGCGGTTGGCTCATGCGGAACTTGCAGATAAGCAGGGCTGACTGTATGTCCAATATGCTTTCCAACCCAGAGGCACAGAACACCTATTTGTCCTCTGTGGGGGAATGGATATTGGACCAAGAAAGGATCATGGTGCTTAGAGAAAGCATGAAATTGACAAAAACATTGGTCCAACTAAAACAGTTTTGGTAGACAGCATTTCTGAGAAAGCTTCTGATACGATAATCAGACAGTTACTTACAAAATGTGGCTTACTTTTAAGCTGCAAGGGAGTTCAAGGAGCTTCAGGAAATTTGCAAGCATTCGGCTTTTGTGAGTATAAAGAAGCAGAATCTACTTTGTGTGCATTGAGGTTATTACATGAACTTCAAGTGAGAGACAAAAAGCTGTTTATAAAAGTAGATGCAAAGACCAAAGCCCAGCGGGATGAATGGAAGGCCAAAATGAAAGGAGTCAATGGAGATACAAAAACAGAGATTCGTCAGATGATATTGTGGATGTGGGAACCAAGAGGAGAGATCCGATCGTAAAGGGAGCAATAGAAGGATTAATAAGAGAATACCTCAGTGAACTAAATGGATCTTCCCAAGATTAAAGTGCACAAACTAGAAAAAAAAGAAGAAAGGTGTCCAGAGCTGTCAGAACCACTTCCCGTGGTCTCAGAGTCAACTCCTATAATCACCATGGAGGAGGCCACAGAACCTAAAGTTGTTCCACAGCCACAAGTCTCATCTGCCAAGCAGAGTGACCCCCTTGTGAGGAAGGAGCTTGTCCCACAAGAGTAAGAAAGCCTCCATAGCGATTAAACCTTTTGGCCTAAATGGGACAATTTAAAATTGACTGTGCTGTGGATGTCTGTATATAGTAGTTGTATTATATAGTATACTGTGTATATAGTTCAGATGCATGCTATAATAAGTTGTTTATAGCTAAGCAGGGAGGAGTATTGTGTATTTAATACTTCAACAATATTTGAGTAATTTTATATATATAGTTTAAACATTCTTGTTCATTTAAATAATTAATTTTGGATTATATATAAAATACATTAATTGCATGCATCATCTTGCAACTACGTGATACATGCACACCTTGCTTAAATAAAGACGAAGTTACACTTGCACTCTTTGGACTCCTGTGAATTCCTTTGAATTAATTTAATGTTTTGAAGTTACATAATAAAGTATCGGCTAGAATGTCTGCCACCTCATTTCCTTCAACACCAACATGGACAGAGACCCAAAGGAAATGTATTCATACGCCTAGACCCTGCAGCCTCAACAAATGTTGTACAATCTCAAGAAGAATGGCCTACCTGTTTTAATAGATGTTAAAACCGAGAACGAATCAGAGCACAGAAGTACATAATCAGGGTGTACTTCTTCGACCCATTCCAAGGCTAAAGTAATAGCAACCATCTCAGATGTGAGTACTGAGACTTCATCTGATAATTTTTTTCTTAATAGTCACCCGAAACTTTGGAACATAAACAGAAACTCCTGAGTGACCTGTTACTGGATGTTACAAACCATCTGTGTAGATACATAAAACGCCATATGTGCCTTGCATATATTACTGAACTTGCTGTGCTACTGATATACAATTGCTCCTCATCTCGATCTTTACCTGAAGGCCCAAATCAACCACAGGCAAAGGGAAAAACTATGAAACAACACAAAGGGGTACACATTCATTTCCCATCCATCCTGAATTGAAGACCTTCCAAATACACTGCTCTCAGCACTCTACTAATGTTGCCACTATTGGACGACCAGCATCATGTCCTCTTATGCTAACCCAATAAACCATTGCTAACTGCAACTTGTGTAGATGTAAAAGCACTTCACCCATTTCTACCAGTAATGCTGAAATTCACACTTCCCTGTGGAGTCCCATTCTCTATCTCATACATCTTTGAAAATATTGTTCCTACCCTAACTTGTATCTTTCTATCACATAAAGAATCTTGAATCTAATTGAACATTCTACCACCTATTCCCATTTTTTTTCCAGTTTAAGTAACACCCCTTCTCTGTATCAAAGAAAAGTGCTTTAACTTGGACCCTACCAATATCAGATTGCAAACTTAACACTGAGTCCATGGTCATTCTCCCTTTATGAAATCCAGACTGGTATACAGCTAATTTTCCACTACTTCCACAAAATAAAAAAAAAACCCGTGCTATAATTACTCATTCCATTACCTTATTACCTTACAGGCATGTGCAGTTAGCAAAATAGGTCTATAACTATAAGGATCTGATTGATCATTACCATGTTTCAATATAGGGATAACAACCACTGATTTCCAGGAAGCAGGAAGCCGCTCTTCAAACCTTATTGTATTAAAGAATTTCAAAACCAATAATTGTTTAAACATATTACAACATGAATCATCTTTCCCATGTGATGCTTGACCACCACTATTAATCACCCTTTTAAGTTCAGACAATGTAAATTCAGCAGCCAAGCAGGAACTGGAACATTCTTTTTTTCTCAGCAATCTGAGGATTGCTGGCCAAAACTGTTACTCTATAAGACCTGTCTACTTAAATTGACCAAACTATGTACACTGACATATATTTTGCTAGTAGCTTTTTCAGTCAGTAACTGCAACCTTCTCCCCACCATATAAAACCAGTATTGCATTAAGTTTAATAATTGCCCTCATTTTTTGTATCATACCCCAAACTTCCCCTACTTGGATCTCTTTCCCAATGCTATCACCAGAGCCTCTCCAATACAGATTCTTTGCCCTTCTCACTATTTTTCTAACTATAGCTAGAGCTCTTTTATATTGTATGAAAGGTGAAGAAGTATGACACTGCCTAGCTTTCCTAAAAGATTTATTCCACTATTTCACAGCTCATTTATTTCATCTGTCCACCAGGGACCAGCTTTCCTTTTATTATCTCACAACAATCTGGGAACTGATTCCATAGCTATTGAGTTGAATACAGAGCACAAGGTATTAATACTCAACTCGATATCCTCCAAAACCAAATGATTAGGAAGTCTACTTTCACATAAATCATCAGATACATCCCAATTTGTCATTTTAACATTCCATCTAGGGATATGAGAACCTTGCCTCTGATACACATCTATACTCATTGCACAGATAATGAGGAAATGATCATTTCCCACTGTTGTATCATTATACACTTCCCAGTTACACACCCTTGCTATATCTTTGGATAGCAATGTCAAGTCTGCAGCAGAAACAGTGTTGTTAAATAGATTTATCTTTGTACTCCTAGCATCGTTCAAGCACATCAAACCCTTTTCTACCAGGAAGTCTTCCACTGCCACCCCATTGACATTTGCATCACTACAATCCCATGTAGTACAATGAGCATTAAAATCCCAACACCATGTAACCTTATCTTTCCCATTATCTCAGAAGTTATCCTTACACAAGGGTTAAAAAAATTATCTGTACTTTACTATCCTTTCCCCAAATTTCAACCACAATTAACTCATAAACAAGCACAATTTCCATAACTCTATGTACCATTCGATTTTTGTCAAAGGTAGCCACTCCCCCTCCATTACCCATTTTCCAATTGCATCTTATATCAACATAACCATCAGGTATCCTGCACACATATAACATCAGGTTTATTTGGTAAATCTTTAATAAGTTTCTTAAATTCTTGACTATTAGCTAACAGGTTTCTAGCATTCCATTGTAGGATTAACACCTCCCTCCCCCCCGCCCCGCCCCCCCCCCCCCGCTTTTGGAGTCTGAGCATTATTTTCTCCTCCTTGTAAGGCATTGTTAATAACTTCTAGAGTTAAGTCTTTTATCTTTAGATGTTTTTCTGCAGTTTTAATATAATTTTATTTTTTTTGTCCTACTTGTTGTTTGTACTGTTCAATTTGCTACATCTGCCATGAAATTGACAAACTTTTGTTTATCAACAAATAAGTTTTTTTATACAATCATGCACTTTATACACTGCCTTTAATATATCTCTTATTCTGGATACTAATAGGTCCCATTGACACTGCCTTCATTGTACTTTCTGAAGAGCCTCTGCATATGATATGCCCATTTCCACCCAAACACGCTGCACTTCCACAGCTTTCTTACACACAGGACACCCTGCATAAGCAGAACTATGTTCTCCTCCACACTTGTTATATTTTAACCTAATGTCTTCTCCACAATTGTCAAAATCATGTTCTTCACCACATCTACCACACCTCTTTTTATGCTTACACACAACTGCTACAAGGCCAAACTTTTGGCATTGAAAACATCCCAGAGGGAGTGGAACATATATTCAAACCATATAACTCATATCACCTAAACTAACCTTCTCTGGCAACATTTTTTTCCATCAGATTTAATCAATGCTGGCTAAATTATTTATAACTTGGTCCATGGATACATCTAGAGACACTCCAGAAATTACTCCCCAAAGCCACTGTCATTCTGTATAATTCCTTGATTCCTCTAACAGATTTTAACCCCAAAACTTTCTCCCTTTGCTTACTATCTTTATAAAATAATAGGAGTGCCCAATCTCGTAAAGGTTTTGCACCCACAATAGCTCCTAATGAATTCCTCGAATCCTTTGTTAGTATAATTGCATTGATATCAGAAACAGGTCCATATTCAACAAAACCTTAATCAGCTGCTTATTGTTCTGTTTCTCAGAAACCAGCTATTCTTCTTCCTCCATACAACTATCACCCAGTACCACCACCCGTTCATTAACTCTGTTGCTTCCTGCCTTCTCAGACCCCCTTCCCGCTTGAGAGCAACTCCCAACAGCAGGCTTAGTTGTTTGCTCCAACCACAATCCTCCCTAGTTTGACTACGCCTGCACGCTCCAAATGTTAACATGACAAGGCACATTGTGTTTGACACCTGCATTGACAACAGACACGTAAGCAGAGAGGAATGTGCTGCCAGCCTCAACTTTTATCCGAAAGGGAAACTGAAGCTGCTTAGCCTTGAAAAGTTTATTCAGATTGTGTATTTGTGTTAATGCCAATGAACAGTGTGGACAAAAAAATGCCTCCCAAAATTCTGTGAATTGGATAAATATTTAGAATTTATGGACATGTTTAAGCTGAAGACTTCTGTGTGATAACTCACCTGCTTTATAACAATTAAATGTAACGGTGTTACTGTAGCCAGATTAGAACTACAAACCAAGTCACGTTGTTGCTTTTGTGTGTGAGGAACCGGAAGCGAGGCGAGCGGGCAGGAGTCTGTGCCAGGGAAAAAACAAGCCCTAGCGGCTGGCTCTCCCGTCCATTCTGTTCTCCAATGGACATTAAATTGGACTACATCTGTGGCAACGAAATACTCGGTGTGAGTACAGAAACGGATGGAATCCTGGACGCCAACATTCAGGTGATTATTTATATAACAGATTTTCCCCAAGCCATCGGACTACCAACCTACTGCCCTCTGCTGTGCCTATTGTCTTGTTTATTATTTATTGTAATGCCTACACTGTTCTGTGTACTTTATGCAGTCCTGGGTAGGTTTGTAGTCTAGTGTAGTTTTTGTGTTGGTTTACATAGTTCAGTGTAGTTTTTGTATTGTTCATGTAGCACCATGGTCCTGAAAAACGTTATCTCATTTTTACTGTGTACTGTACCAGCAATTATGGTCGAAATGACAATAAAAAGTGACTTGACTTGACTTGACTTGAAAATAAGATAGGTCTGTAGTGCATTCTGTTATCACAGTTCTTTTAACAATGTTCTTTTGGCTTGTTAACCACAAAGTGCCACAGTTTTTGCTGTCTTGGCTATTCCCAGAGCTCCGGCACCTGACATTTGGGGATTTGTTACGCTCTCTTCAATCTCTCTAAAATCAGTTCCATCTACTTCATGCCCATTTAACCCTTCCTGAAATATATGGGATGCAAATATAGGTTGAGTATCCCCTATTCGAAATGCTTGGGGCTGGAAATGTTTGGATTTTGGATCTTCTAGGATGTTGGAAAATATAATGAGATACCTTGGGATCATCATCATTCCTGACTGAATTTATGTGCAACAGGTAAGCAGTCTTTGTCTTACACCTGTTCATCACACAGATATATACTGATGCTGTCATTCAATGTATTAGATTTTCATCAACAACAATCCTGACAAACTCATCAGTGAATTTCTCTGCTGCTTCACGATCAGCAGACACTTTATACCACAAATCTTTAAAAATTTAATGCCGTGCCTTTTCTTAAATTTCTGCAACAGCCTGCTGAACATTCACAATTACCTTCAATTTCAGTTCATTGTGGTAGATTTTTGCTTGCTTCATGATCATCACACCGTAATGCATTATATGTTCACTCTGATGCTGACAAATCTAAACTTTCAATACACAATCGAGTTCTTCATTTTCACTTTATGCAGTGTTTTAAAAGAATCTTCATTAACTTCTGTTTATTACCTACGTGAGGTCACTTCTCAGAACCGTCTGTGGTGTGCAGAGACCTGCACATCACCTGAGATCCTTCCCAGTACCTTGTGGAATTATCCATTTTTGATGTCATTTCAGCGCTCAAAAAAATATCAAACTTGGAGTTTTTTGGATTTTGGAATTTCGGGTAAAGGGATATCTGTTGTGAATATTGAGAATGTTCAACAGGTTGGTTGCAGAAATTGAAGAAAAGGCATGGCATTAAATTTTTAAAGGTTTGTGGTGATGAAGCTTCTGCTGAACACGAAGCTGCAGAGAAATTCATTGATGAGTTTGCCATGATCATTGCTGATGAAAATCTAACATGCTGAATGGCTACATCACATATGTGTGATTAACCTGTATTACAAATATTGCCTCTGACAAAATGTGTATTCAAAATATTTCATTTTCATCCCATTTAAATCCCATTGTCTCATTGACTTTTGTTTTCTGTTCAGTTAACGCATAGTTGAGGACTGATGACAGGATGCATTTCTTTACATAATGAACATTTAAGAAGAGTAGGAATAGATCAATAATGCAAAAAGTTCTGGAGATAATTGGAGGTTGCTATTTGAACTTTTGTTTCTCTCTAGAAAGATAGTGTGAATTCATTCTCCATGAAAAGTTTTCCAGATAGTGTGTCATTGTTTTTCTGTGCTATTAAGTAGCTATTAAGCAAACATTGTTATTGTTTTCTGGATTCCCCAAACCCTGCCTTCAAACCTCTTACCAGAAATGAGTTGCCATTATACCATATAGTAACCTACATTAATCTGCTAAATCATTTCCTAGACGGATCCTTAAGTGCCAATAACATCAGAATCAGGTTTAATATCACAGGCATATATTGTGAAGTTTGTTGCTTTGTGGGAGCAGTACGTTGCCATACATAGCAATAAAAACTATAAATTACAGTAAGAAGTTTATATTAAAAAAAACCTAACTAAGTTGTGCAAAAAGAGGGAATAAATACTAAGGAAGTGTTCATGGGTTCACTGTCCATTCAGAAGTCTGATGGTGAATGGGAAGAAACATTGAGTGTGTCTTCATGCTCCTTGACGGTAACAATGAGAAGAGGGCATATCCTCGGTGATGGGGGTCCTTAATGATGGATACCATCTCTTTGAAATATCACCTTTTGAAGGTTTCCTGAATGCCGGTGAGGCTCTTGAAAGATGTTCTGATGTCAGCATCCAAGACAGAGATCACAGGGTCATAGGATGCTGCTAGGATTTGCATAAATGTAGTTGTATTCTCCTTTTCAAAGCATGCAAAAAAGCTGTTGAGCTCATGTGGGAGTGAAGCATCACCGCCATTCATGATGTTAGGTTTTGCTTTCTAAGATGTAATGACCTGCAAACCCTGTCAGAGCTGATGTGCATCCGATCCCATCTATATGGTTGGTGATTAAGTAACTCCTAAGTATCAATTTACATGAGCAGATTTTGCTGCCTTATCTTCCATGACTGAGCCATTAACATGTGTGCCATTAACACAATATTAACATGTGCTATTAACACACATGAAATGCTGGAGAAAATCAGAAAATCATTTATGTAAAGAAATAAATAGTGAACGTTTTGGGCTGAGGCTCTTTGTCAGAACAGGATAGAAAGGAGGCGGAAGCCAGAGAAGGAAGGTGGTGGGAGGGAATGAATATGAGCTGACAAGTGATAGGTGAGACCAGGTAAGGAGAAGGCAGCTGAAATAATCTGGTGGCCCAACCTGTACTTTGGTGGGGCTAGATGGCAGCTCTCAGACACCTCCTCTTACTTACTCCATGAACAGGACATGACTAAGAAGCTATTGTCTCCAGCACTATCATCAACATCATTGACTCCGGAGATCTCCCTTCTGCTGTCACTAACCTCATAGTTTCCATACCCCGCACTGCTCGTTCCTACCTCCTAACCAAGATCCACAAACTTATTTATCCTGGTTGGCCCGTTGTTTCTGCCTACTCTTGTCCTACTGAAATCACGTAGGCATACCTTGACTCCATTTTGTCTTCATTGCCTCAATCCCTTCCTACCTACATCTGTGATACTTCACATGCACATCGTCACTTCAATCCCTTTCAGTTCCGTGGTCCTGATCACCTTATTTTCACTATAGATGCTCAGTCCCTATACACTTCCATCTCCCATCAGAAAGGGCTTAAATTTCTCTGTGTTTTTCTGGACAATGACCTCCACCACCACCCTCCTCTGTCTGGCAGAACTGGTCCTCACTCTCAAAAATTTCTCTTTTGGTCATACCAGCTTTTCCAAAACAAAGATGTAGCATGCACACTCACATGAACCCAGCTGTACCTGCCTTCTTGTCAGCTATGTGAAACAGTCCACGTTCTAAGCCTACACTGATAAAGATCCCAAATATTTCTCTGTTACATTGACAACTGCATTGGTGATGCTTCCTGCACCAAAGCTAAACTTATCAGTTTAATCAACTGTGGTGAACTACATATACCTGTCTGGACACGCCCCCGATGACTGCTCCTGTGGCTCCTCCCACAGACCCCTGTATAAAGGTGATGGAGGTCTGAGCCCGGTCTCTCAGTCTCCAGGATGTAGTATGGTGGTCACTCACTGCTCGTTCCTTCTTCCAGTCAATAAAAGCCGATACCTCGCTTTTACGTCTCAGAGTGAGTTATTGATGGTGCATCATCAACCTTGCCTCCAACTTCCACCCTCCCTTCAAATCTATTTGGTCCACCTCTTACACTTCTCTCCCCTTTCTCAATCTCTCTGTCTTCATGCTGACTCTCACAGTTACCTTGACTACACTTCTTCTCACCCTGTCACTTGTAAAAATGCTATTCCCTTCTCTCAATTCTTTTGTTTCTGTTGCATCTGTTCTCAGCATTAGGCTTTCCATTCTAGAACATCTTCGATGTCTTTATTTTCAAGTAAGCTGGTTTCCCTTCTACCACCAGCAATGTTGCTTTCACCCACATCTCCTCCATTTCCTGCACACCTGCCCTCACCCCAACCTCCTGCCGTCATAACGGGAATGGGATTCCCCTTGTCCACCTCATGAACCTCTGTATCAAGCACATCATTCTCTGTAATGTTTGTGGGCTCCTGTCACTAAGCACATCTATCCCTTAACCCTTCCCGCAACTCTCTGATTTCCTTAAGGATCACTCTCCATGTCAATTCTTTGTCTACTCATCCCACTAAATTGATTTCTCTCCGGGCACTAATCCCTGCAAACATGACAAAAGGCTACACAGGCCTTTACACCCCCTTCCTCACCACCATTCAGGGCCACAAGCAATCCTTCCAGGAGAGGTGACACTTCACCTGTGAGTCTGTCAGAGTCATTTATTGTATCTAGTGCTCTTGGTGAGGCCTCTTTTACATCGGTGAGACCCAACACAGATTGAGAGATTGCTTCATTAAGCACCTTCGCTTTGTCCACCATAAAAGGAAGAATCTCCCAACGGCTACCCATGTCAGTTCAACTTCCCATTTCCATTCTGACAAGTCTGGCCATGGCATCTTCTCCTGCTGGGATGAGGCCAAACTCAGGTAGGAGGAGCAGTATCTCTTATTGCATCTGGGTAGATTCCAACATCAATTTCTCTAACTTCCGGTAATTATTTCTCCCTTCCCTTTCTCTCTTTTTCCATTCCCTATTCTGGTTCTTCTCCTCACCTCCCTCTGATGGCCATCCTCCTTCTCTTTTCTCCCATGGTTCCCTGTCCTCCTTGATGAGATTCCTCCTTCTTCTGCCCTATATCTCTCCCAACTACCACTCCTCAGCTTCTTTCCTCATTCCCCCTCACCCACCGACTTTACTGCCCATTGGTCTCACCTATCACCTGACAGCTTATGGTCCTTTTTCTCAGAGAATTAATTGAAAGCATAAATCAAATGGCAGAATGCATATCTAACACAACCATACCAATAGAATATAACTTTTATGTGGCCTGAAAGTGTTCTGTTCAAATTTTAATATGCTTTATATTAATGCAGACAGCCAAATGTCAAATGTATAGATTAAAATATGGAGGTGCAAATGTGATCACAATTATAAAGGTGATAGGTAATTTTTTTAAATGTAGGAAATCAATGTGAATTCTTAAGAGATGTAAGATGTAGGAAATTTTACAAAGTTATATCAATGTATACATTTACGTTGATAAGGTGAGTGCAGAATATTATTTAAAGATGTAAAATCAGAATAATGTTTATTCAAAGAAGTGAAAATTTAAGTTGAAAGTTAGTAAAAGTTAATATGAAAGTTTGGAAATATGCATGGTATATATTCTGAACAAATTCCAGATAAGACAAAGAAGCAAAACCTGTTATTTCAGAAAACAACTTAGCAAGAATAATCTTGTGGATGAAGATGAGAAAAAAAAGAGCATGAGGATGTTTAAAAAAAAGGGTAAAGAAATTTAAAGTTGATACAATGTTAATCTGGGAACTGATGTAGGTCAATAAACAAAATGGTGATGAGTGAATAGATCTCGATGGAACTTTGGATGTAGGCAGCAATGCTTTGAAGGACATGTTTTTGTGAGATAGAGCAAAGAAGATTAACTAAGAATATGATTAGGATTATGAAGATTTGATCTAGAAAAATTTGCGTGTTTTGGCAACAAAATGGACAAGGGAGGAGGGGACAATGTGCTTGTTGCAAGCATGTGATCTTAGAACAGATGTGAGTCTGACTTGAAGATTGTCTTTTGATTGTACATGAAACCAAGGTTGCAATTGGTCTGGTTTGGACCAATGCATAGAAAATGAATGGATTAGGTGTCTGGAAAATTAAGTTTCCGATGGGGTTAATGACAATGTCTCTTAGCTTTGGTAGAAGGAAATTTCTGCTCAACCAACACATTTGCTAGACAAATAGGTTGGCAATTTAAGGACACAGGTCAGGAGAGTTAAAGCAGAACTTGGTGTCATTATTGTATGTCATATAGCTTTGTTTAAATTTCACTTTCAGGATCTATGCATGGTCAGCAAGGTCAACACTTATTTGCCCTTGGAAAGTGTTAGTGAGCTGTCTTCTTGAACTGCTCCAGATGTCCTGAATGTCATCAGGGTCAAGCTGCATGCAGGCGTGGACTGGTTTTGTGTTGCTTGAATGATGCTTTGAGAAGCAGCACGCAGATGAGAAATGGGTACATGAATAAATCCTTGGGAAGTGACGAGAGTTATTAGTATAGACATAGGTAGAAATAATAAAATATAACAGATGATTATAGTTGTACATGGTCAGATGATGTGAAGAGTTATTGGAGAAGGATCAAGTGGTCAGTTATGGCTAAGTAAGCAAATTGGGGATGACAAACTGGGATAGAAAACCTTCATTGCAATCACTTTAGATGTCATTAATGACTTTAGTGGTAGTTGCTTTGACAAAGAGAAAAAGCTAATAACCTGATTGGAGGACTTTGTGCTAAGAGCTCCAGGAAAGATAGGCTTACAAGACTTGGAAGCAGAAAGAGGAGTTGGAATGGTGCGGCATTTTCAAAGGATGATCACAGCTGGTTTTTCAGTAGGATATGACTGTAGAAAGAGAGAAATAGCTATCAGTTAACATATCTTCAGCAAATGAGGTATTGTCAAATACTCAGTGAAATAGGACTTAAGAATGAAGAAGTTGGTCATAAGAAGCTGAGCTTTGAAAAAACATGGGTAGAGTTGACAATTGTACTCCAGAAAAGGTTAGTTTAGAGCTGGAACTGACAATATCTTAATGGAAACAAATCTTTTTTCCCCATTATGCTGTGACATATTTTGCTGGAATTGCTGGAATATCTGATTAGTATAGCATTCACAGTTCCTTTTCACCTCCTGCATAATTAACGGCCTAGGGAAGCTTATGATTTAATAAGAATGTATTAACATCAGTTCAAAATGTTAATTTTATTTATATTTTAATAGATTTTTGATAAAGTTCACAAATTTGATAAGTTCGTCCTCATTCAATTTGCTGCACGAAAGACTATGTATTGTTTACAAATTGTCACTGATAGTAAGGCATTTATTATAAACCAGAAATGCTACAAAATCCAACAAAATATTTACCATTCTGACATTTCTCAGACACTGCTACTGTTGGTGTTTTTCTTGTGTGAGATGCTGTAGTGCAGCCTGTAGTGTGGCCTGGGTGACAGATGACTGATGGTTTGTGTTTGTTATCATGCAATCAAGATCCTGTTCAGAATCTTTGAATTCCTGAGTTGAGGTCAACACATTTTTGGATGAAAGGGGAAGAAATTGATGGATTATCTGTTCCTCCATAAAATCCCCTTGCTTTATTTTAGTTAACTTAAGAATTTGTCAATTGTATTTTCTTTCCATTAATATCACCATCTAATTTGTCATTGAGAGGCAAGATTACCAAGGATTCATTTGAGGAGACAGCCTTTGGATCTGAATTACATCTTGCACCAAAGCAAATAAAATTTGTGTTATTAATGTAGAAAAAATCATAACTTTGCATCATTAGTCTCTTTCTTTCTGAAGAGTTTCTAGGTTACATGAAAGCCTACATAGAAGCCAAGAGAGGGCATATAATAGAGCAAAAATTAGTGAGAAGTTAGAGGAATAGGAAGCCTTTAAAATACAACAGAAGGCAACTAAAAAGTTATTAAGATAAAGATGGTATATAAAAATAAGCTAGCCAGTAAAATTAAAGAGGATACCAAAAGTTTCTTCAGAAACATAAAATGTAAAAGAGAGGTCAGAGTGGATACTGGACCACTGGAAAATGATGCTGGAGAGGTAGTAATGGGGACAAGGAAATGGCAGATGGACTGAATAAGAATTTTGCATCAGTCTTCAATGTGGAAGACACTAGCAGTATGCTGGAAGTTCAAGGTATCAGGGGTCATGAAGTGTGTGAAGTTACCATTACTAGAGAGAAGGTTCTTGGGAAACTGGAAGATCTGAAAATAGATAAGTCACCTCGGGCAGATGGTGTACACCCCAGGGGGCTGAAAGAGGTAGCTGAAGAGATTGTGCAGGCACTAATAATGATCTTCCAAGAAGCACTAAATAATGGAATGGCTCTGGATGGCTGGAAAATTGCAAATGTCACTGCACGCTTCAAGAAGGGAGAGAGGCAGAAGAAAAGAAACTATAAGCTAGTTAGTCTGACCTCAGTGGTTGGGAAGATGTTGGAGTCGATTATTAAGGATGAGGTCTCAGGATTCTTGGAGGCACATGATAAAATAGGCCTTAGTCATCATTGTTTCTTCAAGGGAAAATTTTGCCTGACAAAATTGTTGGAATTCTTTGAATAAATAACAAGTAAGATAGACAAAGGAGAATTGGTCGATGGTGTGTACTTGGATTTTCAGAAGGCCTTTGATAAGGTGCCACATATGAGGCTACTTAACAAGCTACAAGCCCATGATATTACAGGAAAGATTCTAGTGTGAATAAAGTAGAAGCAGAGGAAATGAAAGAGTTGACTAAATGGTGAGAAAATACAAAAAAATGGAGGTACAAAGGGACTTGGGAATGCTTGTGCAGGATTCCCTACAGGTTAATTTGCTGGCTGACTCTGTGGTGAGGAAGGCAAATGTGATGTTAACATTCATTTCAAGAGGCCTTGGATATTAAGGCAAGGATGTAATGCTGAGACTAATAAAGCACTGGTGAGGCCTCACTTGGAGTACTGTGAGCAGGTTTGGGCCTCTTATCTTAGAAAGGATGTGCTGAAAGGATGTTCACAAAAATGATTCTACGATTGAATGGCTTGTCATATAAAGAGTGATGGCTTTGGGCCTGTATTCACTAGAATTCAGAAGAATGAGGGATGACACCATTGAAACCAATTCAATGGTGAAAGGCCTTGACAGAATGGATGTAGAGAGGATGTTTCCTATGATGGGAGAGTCTAAAACCAGAGGACACAGCCTCAGAATAGAGGGGCATCCTTTTTGAATGGAGATGAGGAGGAATTTCTTTATCCAGAGAATGGTGAATCTGTGAAATTCATTGCCCCAAGTAGCTGTGGTAATCAAGTCTTGATGTATATTTAAGGTATTGGTTGATAGATTCTTGATTGGTCAGGGCACGAAGGGATGTGGGGAGAAGGTAGGAGATTGGGCCTGAGGAAAATTGGATCAGCCATGATGAAAAACTGAGCCTAAAAGTCCTAATTCTGCTCCCATATCTTATGGTCTTATGATTTGTGTGAGATGCAGAGCCACATTTTGATTGTGTGTATATTGGTTTTCATATTGCAGTTTACATTTGTGTACTTGGACAATATTCTTTTTTATTGGGGTTTCTTTCAGCTAAAACTGGGGAAATGGACAGACTTGAGTGTAGAGCAGGGAAACAGACTTATCCATCTTATAGCATTATCAGCTTCTCTTTCATTTTGAATTAACTCTGAGCCACATTACTAAGTCAGTAGAATTCAAGCCTCATTTGAAAATGCTGGGATTTTATATTATTTTCAGGCTGCATATTGTGGTTGTGTTAAAATTTTACTACAAAGGTTGGGTTGGGGGAGGGTGGACACTTCAAAGCCCTAGAAACTGGAGAGAAATACCATAACGATGATCCTAACATCAGAAAATTGAGTTCAGTATTCACTTTAATCTTGAAGAAAAATAATGGTGCTTTTTTCAGAAAAAGAATCAGAGGATTAATGTCTGGGTATACTCACAAAATGAATGGCAAATTCAGTGTTCCTTGGCTAAAATAAGATAAGATCTCAATATTAATTCTTAACGTGACCAAAAGGAATTCCTCTTTAGTTATTGGATTGCTGTTTGATCTTCCAAGATTGGAATGAGATATATCTTACAGCATTTCTGGGATCCTGATGGCTGTCTTCTGCGTCTTTATTCACTTCTGCACAAGTAGTCAAAACTTGAGTCTGTTGGGCGAGGTCAAAGGTTGAGGTTTCTCCATTACTGGCTGGATTTCTGTACATGATGTACCATCCTCTGATGATATGTTTGTAATTCTAGGCATTGTCCAAATGCAGATCACTTCTTGATTTGAAAGCTGTGATTTCCTCCTGGATTAATTAAGCTGTCTCAATGACTCTGAGCTGAAGTTCTGTCAGTTGCAGAAAATGATTACAGATATAGTTGCTGATGTACATTAGTGTGCATTACTCATATGGCAGACTAAACAGCATATTATGTTTTCTTTAGACAAAACACCAACTTGCACAAGCCACCACTTCAAAATAAAATTCATATTATGCACGACGCAGGTCCACTCTCACTGCATTTTACTCCCCCTGCATCACATTCTGATATTAGCTCTGAATCACCAGTTGGGGAAATCTTAAAGCCAATGGATAACTGGAACTCACTAAATGGATGATAGACACAGAAACACTCAGCATATGGGTATTTTAAATGAGAGCATGGATTAAGAGCTGGTCAGTGGGAAGAGCTCCACTTCATCCAGAAGAAATATCAAGGGAATAATGTTCTTTCCATACATTTCTTTGATTATGTGATTTCACTAAACAAACCACAAGTTTTAGCACTTGAGGACTACTTTCACTTAAACCATGGCAACAGACCAAGGAAATGGATGCTTTGACAAGTAACATAAATTTAGGAATGGTGTGAAAAAATACTGTTTCTCATGCAAACCATGAAATGTAATTGGAAAAAAACTGCTATACTTGGGTTCATGGATGATTTCATAAGTTCGGGGGGGTGGGGGGGTAGCTGCGTGAGTGAAGTCACTAGAGAAAAGTACAGGTAGATATGAAGCAGGTTTTTTATTTGACTAAACAAGGTAGAGTAGGCATCATAGGGAGATGCATTTGGTCAAAAGGTCTGGCTGGCCCAATGTGGGACTTGATACTTTATGTGCTAACAGTCAAAGGACAATTCCATATCTACAAAGTATTGATAATGCTTTCTTTGAAATGACACACAAATTTCACACCTCCCAATTCGCATCACCACAGACATCAAAATGAACTTTAATCAGCATTGTCTGGTCTAGGATTCACTGCTTTTAGGAACCCATTGTTCAGAGCTGCACTCCAAATTAAATCCACAATACATATTCAGATGTGAAGACTGGTTGCCAAAGTCATTTGCTATAAGTAAATGTGCTAAACTCAAAATTTGTTCTAACAGGGATCACTGAAGAATTTTATTTTAGAGCATGTTTACTCACATAACTACTGAATTAATTGAAAGATATCTCCTCATTCACATGTCCTAAATAGCTTTAGGTGCCCAAAGGTAAAAACACTGTAATAAGTGGAAAAAATCCTTAAATGTATGTTGTTTTCTCAAAAAAAAGTTATACATTGTCCTAGGAATGCAAGTCGCATTAGCTGGAGCAATAGACTTCCCTGCACACAGCAATTTTTATGGTGGAGATGTTCTCATCATGCGTTTCATTGGAAATTCCATCTTTTTTACTTACTGATAATGAAAAAGTAGTAAAGTATGTCCAATTGGATAGGTACGTTATTTGTGGATAATTATGTTTCCATGATATAATGGCTCTTGTGGTTTTTATCATAAAGGTTATGGTTATAGTTACATGGCAAGAAGCTTTTTTGCCGAATGAATGGTTGGGTCTGGAATACATTAGGGGCAGATTCAACTGTAGCACTCAGAAAAGCATGGATAAGCATCTGAAAGTAAAGAGTTTGTAGAGCTATAGGGAGGTGGGACTTGTTAGTTTGTCTGATATAGATCTAGTATGCACTTCAGAGCTCAAAGTGCATCCTTCCCTGTTGTTATCATTCTGTGATTCTGGATCTCTTAGCTGGTTCCATTCACGTGAAAGATGAATACTCTACCACAGATCCAATGAGGATTATATGCAGTGGAGAGACTTTGAGGAGCCGTGAAATGTACCACATCATAAAGAACATAGATTCTGAAAATCCACGATTGAGACCACAGTTCCTAATTAAACTTTAACTCTCAAGATGATGGTTGTGTCAGTGAAAGTCGAAAGTCTTCCCTTATTAAAAAAAGTCTATTGGAAAAGGTAGGGCTTGGGATCTGTCCTGAAGAATTTCCCAGGATGTTTTTTCGATATAATGCATGGTCTCAAATAAGCATTTTATTTTCCCATTATGATTGGATATTTAGACCATTTCCAGTCATCTCAGTTTTGGCAGAACAGTCAAATGCTTCCTCTTCTCTGTCAGTCTGTTCTGGTGACCGAGAGCTGGATGTTTCTGGAAAAATAGGCAGTAGGAGTGATTTCTTTCATTACTTTGATAACCAGTTGGAAACTATTGTGGAAATATGCCCGGATGAGCCGAAATTTGTCTTCTGTGTCTTACATTTATTTCCAAAATTTTCACTTCCTCAAACGCACAGGAACTTCCAACTGCACTGAAATCATTAAGTAAAAATAAATAACAATAAAAATCACAATTTAAGAATAGAGTGCTTCACTTTCTGAAGTTCCAGTCCTTGTGAGTAATACTTATGCGATTATACACAGTATCATGTTTAAGTGCCATTTTTTCAATAAGTTTTAATTGATCATGTTGGGAAGTCGCCACTGCTGAGCTTGATATTCCTGTTGACTATGCACTTCCTATTGAGCCCGTTGATAAGGCTGGCAGGTCCATGACACTTGAGGTCAATTTTGGCATGGCATTGACAGCAATTACATTACTTAACACACTGAGTGAGTATAGTGTGAACCCAGAATTTTCTTCTTTTTATGTAGTCCAACAGCTTATTAGCAGTTCATTAATATTTCCCACATAAAAATACTGTTTTACTGTTTGAACTAAGTTTGTGCTTTTTATAATTGGCCACCACTTTCAAGTTTTCCTATTACTGATGTTTGTTATTAAAACTAGCAGAAATATAACAGCTTAATCAGACTCAAAGTTCACTTTAAACTGGAATGCCAAATATTTACTACATTGCAATTACTGCCAAATGAAATGCTTTCATGAACAGCTGATCTACATTAATTCATATTCATAATTATCTATGCATCATGCTATATATGTCAATACAGAACCATTGAATAAATATAATAACACAGTAATCATAAGTCAACTGATGTGAAACCTTGAGCTGTTGTTCTCCACTAAATTATAAAATGATCTGTCTTGACAGGCTGACATAGGAGTGTTTATGTTTCACCCAAACTACTGGTCTAAGATCCAATGAAATGAGGTCATCTCTTAAAAAATTAACTATTGTTTAAAAGAGCATTATGCCTGAGGCTGAACTTGTTAGGAATGAGCAACTAACGCTATGATTCAACCACTAGCAATTTGTTAGATGACCTTTATTCGTTCAGTTTTGTTTATTAGAAAAAATGAAGCTGCCTGGTTTTAGGTTAGGATATGAAAAGCACATTTCTTGTCAATTAAAAAAAAATTCCTGTTTCTGGAGAGTGATTTTATGTGTCAGTTTTCTTTTAAAAAATTTCAATGGTGGGTTAGGCTCTGGTCTAAAATGCAGAAACCAGACAGTTAGAGGTGCAGTGATTGTAAAACCAGGTCCTCACTATCATTTGTTATAACAGCAAATGTAAACCAATATCACCCCATGGATTGTAGTGGTTAAGAGGATTCTTTCAAGTCCCAAAGCTTACACCTACTCTTAAGAAAGAGCACTGTGAGTCAGCTATTATTTGCATTTCTTTATCGTGAAAGCACATAATAACTCTCAAGGCAAATTATTTTATTTACTTAGAGATAAATAAATTACAATCATGTAAATATGACAAATTGACATGGTACCCCTGATGACAAATTCATAAAACATTGTGCAAATGAGAGCACAGGCTCTTTTGGTAGGATAAACTATTAATTTCGTAGTGAATAATCCCTGAAGATACAGCGATTAAAATATAGATTTTCAAATTCTGTTTAATGACGCGAATCTTGTATCTGAAATTAGAGTACTAAATTTAAATAAAGTCAATTAACATGGTACGAATACAGAATTGGACAAAGTGCACTGAGAAAACAGGTTAAATTGTAAGGCAGTAGATCAGGAGTGGCAGATACCTAAGTAAATATTTCATAAATTTCAGCAAAGGTATATTTCACTGAGGAAAAAAGACTCAACAAGAAGAATAAACCACCCACACTTAACTAAGGAAATTAGAGATTGTATCAAACTAAAGAAAGGGTGATGAAGAACACTTAGAGGTCACAGGATTGGGAAACTTTTGGATTATTAGATTATTAATTAAATTCATAAAGAGAATAGTAAGCTACCACGTAAAACATTAAGAGCTTCTACAACCATATTTAATAAAAATTGACAGAATAAATATTGGCTGCTCAGAGGATGAGAGTGGGAATTCAATAATGGAAAAATGAAGAAATGGCAGAGATTCTGAATAATTATTTTGGATCAGTCTTTACAGCAGTAGACAGTGATAACGTCCCAATAATAATAGATCATCAAGAGGCAATAGAGAAGAATTTAAAACTATTGCCAGAATAAATTTCCAGGCAAATTCTGGGGAATGAAGGCTGACTAGTACCCCTGACCTGATGACCTACATCCTAGGCTGTTGCTACAGGAAAAGTGGAAACTGTAATAACCTATTTTCCTGGGTTCAGCAAAGTTCCCAGCAGACTGGAAAATTCAAAATGTACCACCCTTATTCAAGAAAGGAGGGAGTCAGAAAGCAAGAAATTTTATACCAATTAGCCTAACAACTGATATTGAGAAAATGTTAAATCCATTATTAAGGAAGTAACAGCATAGCATTTAGAAAATCAAAAGAGAATTAATTATAGCAAACAAGGTTTATGAAAGGTAAATTGTGTCTGGCAAATTTGCTAAAGTTTTTATTAAGATGTAGTGAGCATAATGGATTAAGGATAACCAGTTATTTTACAGTAGACCATCAATAAGGTGCTACTTAAAAAGGTATCACATAGTGGGCAGGGAGACGCCAGAGGCAGTGGGAGGAAGGCTCCCTTCCCACGAGTGTACAGGGTACAGGGTTTGAGGTGAAGCAGGGATTTCACAGAAAGTTTGAATAATGTTTGCACCACTGAGAATCTTTGGGACATAGAAAAGATGCAGGGCTGGGCTGAGAAGGGGCAGATGGAGTTTAGTCCAGGAAAGTGTCAACTGATTCACTTTGGAAGGTTGAACTTGAATACGGAGTCCAGGGTTAATGTTGGGATTCTGAGCAGTGTGGAGGAATAGGGAGATCATGGGATCCACATCCATTGGTCCCTCAAAGTTGCATGTTGATAGGGTGGTTAAGAAGGTGTATGGTGTGTTGGCCTTCATTAGTTGGGGGATTGAGTTCAAGAGCCGCGAGGTAATGTAGCAGCTCTACAAAACCCTGGCTAGACCACACTTGAAGTATTGTGTTCCATTCTGGTCGCCTCATTATAGGAAGGATGTGGAAGTTTTAGAGAGGGTGCAGAGGAGATTCACCAGGATGCTGCCTGGATGAGAGAGGGTGCAGAGGAGATTTACCAGCATGCTGTCTGGGTTAGAAAGGGTGCAGAGGAGATTCACAAGGATAAAGCCTGGAATAGAGAGGGTGCAGAGGAGATTTACCAGGATGCTATCTGGATTAGAGAAGGTGCAGAGGAGATTTACCAGGATGCTGCCTAGATCAGAGAGGGTGCAAAGGAGATTTACCAGGATGCTGCTTGGATTATAGAGTGTGTCTTTTGAGGAGAGGTTGAGTGAGCTTGGGCTTTTCTCTCTGAGTGTTGGAGAATGAGAGATGACTTGATAGAGGTGTACAAAACGATGAGAGGCATAGACAGAGAGGACAGCCAGAGACTTTTCCCAAGGTGAAATTGGCTAATACGAAGGAGGGTGTCATAACTTGAAGGTGATTGGAGGAAAGTATGGGGGGGCTGTCAGAGGCAAATTCAGTATACAGAGAGTGGTGGGTGTGTGGAACATTCTGCCAGGGTGGGGGTAGAGGCAGATACATTAGAGTCATTGAAGAGTCTTCTACAAACATTTGTAGATAGAGTTAGAATCAGAGTCAGGTTCAATATCATTGGCACGTCTCATGAAATTTATTGTCTTTGCAGCAGCAGCACATTGCAATACATGATAAATATTGAGAAAAAAATAAATCAATCAATTACAGTATGTATAAAAAATAGTTAAATTAAAAATAGTGCACAACCAGAAATAATTTAAAAAGTAGTGATGTAGTGTTCATGGTTTCAATGTACATTTAGAAATCTGATCTCTGTGGTGATAAAGTTCTGATTAACTTTTTTACATATCGTAAGGTTGGCTTGGAGTTGGGTAGTGGGAGGGTGGGGTGGTCACAAACTTTATATGATTCTATGGGTGCTTTTCTTAATTGTTATGAACTGTACTTTTGATATGTTTGTTTTGCACTGTATAAACCTCTTTTTTTTACTGTTTTTTTTGTTTTGTCGCATTGTAGATGCTCATAAAAAAATTAATTAAAAATAAGAAATCTGATGGTGGATGTTCCTGAATCATTGAATGTGTGTTTTCAGGCTCCTGTACACCCTTGCTGATGGTAGCAATAAGAAGAAGGCATGTCCTGGGTGCTGGGTGCGCATGGAAGAATAGATAAAAGGAAGGCTATGTGGGAGGGAAGGGTCAGATTGACCTTGGAGTAGATTAAAAGGTCGGCACAACATCGTGGGCTGAAGGGCCTGTACTGTGCTGTGGTTTTCTAAATTTTAAAATTCTAAAATAAGGGTTGGATGTAATTTAGGGATAGAGGATTGCCTAACTAACAGAAAACAGAACATTGTAATAAATGGGTCATTTATATATTGTCAACGACCTGAAAGAGAGATACCACAGGGATCAGTGATGGGGTCTTGGCTATTTACAATTCATGACTTGAATGAAGGTACGAAGTGTACTCTAGGAAAATTTACTAATGATATGGAATTGGTAGGTTAGTAAATTACAAGGAGAGCACATGAAACCAGCAAGGGTATTTAAATAGGTACGATGGAGCAATGGAGCAATATGCGAGGTTATTCGCCTGTTGGAGGAAGAATGAAAGAACAAATTGTATTTAAGTTAAGTAAAGCTATAAAATGTCACAGTAAAAAGAAATCTGGCAATTCTTGTACGTGAAACACAAAGTTACTTTGAACTAATGAACTAATTAGAGTTAATAATGGAATATTGCATTTATTGAAATAATTTTCAAATATAACATCAAGGAATAAAACTGAACAAAACTTCAGATATTTGAAATAATACTGGAAAAATACTCAGCAAGTCAGGCAGCATCTGTGGAAAGAATAACAATCAACAGTCTGTGTCTGCAACTTTTTTGTCAAAACTAGAGAATTTTATATATAACATTTTCACATACAATTTTGCATGTTAACATAGAAACATAGAAAACCTACAACACAACACAGGCCCTTCGGCCCACAAAGTTATACCGAATATGTCCCTACCTTAAAAATTACTAGGCTTACCTACAGCCCTCTATTTTACTAAGCTCCATGTACCTATCCAAAAGTCTCTTAAAAGACCTTATCATATCCGCCTCCACCACCGTTGCCAGCAGCCCATTCCACAAATTCACCACTCTCTGAGTAAAAGACTTACCCCTGACATCTCCTCTGTACCTACTCCCCAGCAATTAAACCTGTGTCCTCTTGTGGCAACCATTTCAGCCCTGGGAAAAAGACTCTGACTATCCACACGATCAATGCCTCTCATCATCTTATACACCTCTATCAGGTCACCTCTCATCCTCTGACACTCCATGGAGAAAAGGCTGAGTTCACTTAACCTATTCTCATAAGGCATGCTCCCCAATCCAGGCAACATCGTTGTAAATCCTCTCTGCACCCTTTCTATAGCTTCCACATCCTTCCTGTAGTGAGGCAACCAGGACTGAGCACAGTACTCCAAGTGGAGTCTGACCAGGGTCCTATATAGCTGCAATATTACCTCTTGGCTCCTAAATTCAATTCCACGAATGATGAAGGCCAATACACCGTACATCTTCTTAACGTCAACCCGCACAGCTACTTTGAGTGTTGTACGTGTTGATTTGATCACAGCATCTGCAGTGTACTTTGTGTTTACTTTGAGTGTCCTATGAACTCGGGCTCCAAGGTCCCTCTGATCCTCCACACTGCCAAGAGTCTTACTATCAATACTATATTTTGCCATCATACTTGACCTACCACTTCACACTTATCTGGGTTGAACTCAATCTGCCACTTCTCAGCCCAGTTTTGCATCCTATCAATGTAACCTCTGATAGCCCTCCACACTGTCCACAACACCCCCAACCTTTGTGTCATCAGCAAGCTTACTAACCCATCCCTCCACTTCCTCATCCAGGTCATTTATAAAAATCACAAAGAGTAAGGGTCCCAGAACAGATCCCCGAGGCACTCAAGTGGTGACCGACCTCCATGCAGAATATGACCCGTCTACAACCACTCTTTGCCTTCCATGGGCAAGCCAGTTCTGGATCCACAAAGCAATGTCCCCTTGGATCCCATGCCTCCTTACTTTCTCAATAAGCCTTGCATGGGGCATCTTATCAAATGCCTTGCTGAAATCCATATACACTATGTTGATATTGAGATCATACAATTTTGTTTCCCATATTTGAGGAATCATTTGCTTGCTTTGGAGGTAGTGCAAAGAAGGTTCACAAGTTTAATCTTAAAATAAAGAAAAGTTGAGTGAATACTTAGAGGGATATAGAAGAATGAAAGAATTTTATTGATACAAATATGTTTCTGAGAGGATTTACAGGGTGGATGCAGAGAGGATGTTTCCCCTGGTGGGGGTGGTTTCAGAATAGAGATACACTAACTTCAGAAGGACACAAGAAGAATTTCTTCAATCAGAGACATAATGATTTGAAAATCTGCACTCCACAGAGTTGTCAAGGCTTTCCATTGTATTCAAGGTGGAAATTGACAGAAATTTGAATTACGGGAAAGAATGAATAGAAGAGTAATGTGGATGCCAAGATTAGAATGGCCATGATTTCAAAGAATAATAGATTAAACGAGGTGTTGCTGGCCTTTTCTTATTCCTGTTCTTAAATTCTCTAACCTACAACTACTGGTTTACACATTTCCTTTCAAGTAAAGCCTTTAAGGAAAATTGTGTCTTTTACTGTTGAGAATATTGAGCCAAAGATCGTAACTTGACTTGATTAGAATTCTGCCTTTCTAACACCCTTGAGGAATGATTTTTATTGAAAAATAAAATAAACAATATTCAACTCACTGTTGCTGTTTTAATTAGTGTTTAAAAGTGATAATTATTAGTGTAGACACATTGTTTTGAATAAATATTCAGAATATTATTACAGTTAATGTTAAAGAACTACAAATAATTCACAACATGATGTTGGTGGGAAGAATAATTCAGATTCAGATTCATTTATTTATCACATGTACATTGAAACATACAGTGAAATGTGTCTTTTTGTGTTAACAACCAACACCTCCAAAGGATGTGCTGACAGCAGCCCGCAAGAATCACCACGCATTCCATCGCACGCTCACATTGTTCAGCAGAGTTACTCAAGCAGCAACAATAACACACAATTGCAAAACAACAACAGCAAGGCAAACCCCTTTTGTCCTTCTCATACACATAAGACTGGCCTCCATCCATGGGACATATTGCCTCCAGGCCTCCAATCTCCGGTTCCTGGCTTGGTCTTACAGACGTTGATCTTCTGACTTCTAGATTTGCCAACCCAGGGGCTTCAATCATTAGACTTTCACTTCTGGACTCACTGATTTGAAGCCTTTGGCCTTCGACATTTTGGCAACGACCCCAAGACTCACCTACTTTGAACTCCAGACTCTGACCCCAGTCCAGACGTGGATCTTTGACACTGGTACTTGCCAACCTGGGAGGGTCATCCCTGGCCTGGACTCTCAGACATTGAGCCTCCAAAGCCTGGACAGGTCAACCCAGGGGCTTCAACCATCAGGCCTCAACTTCCAAACTTACTGACTTTGGTCTTCAATCTTTGGGATTGACCCAGGACTGACTATTTCATGGTCTCATCTTAAAACTATTTCCCCCCGCTGTAAATTTAGAACTAAGCTGCAATGTTTTTTCCTCTCCTCTCTTTCCATTTATCTCTTCTACCCCACCCCCATTCGTTTCTTCCGACCCTCCACCCACTGCCACTCCCTCTCTTGTCCACAGTCTACAGGATTTGGAGCTCCCTGTTGTTGATCAGTTTAATACCATCTCCACTGGCATAACTATACGTCCCCCTATGCAATAGCACCTCATATTCCAAGTGGGCACATTGCAGTCTTCTGGGTAAACTCAAAATGTAAAATTTGGATAATTTATCTATTTATCTGAACTGGTCATTTCTGTTGTAAGTTATCCAAATGTGATATTGGCTGAGATTCTCTCTCTCTATATAACACACCCTGGCATGCTGAGAACATCTGATAGATTTTAATTTTCCATCTTTTCATTTTTCTGTTTTTTTCCAACCTTCCATCTTCCCTCTTCTCCAGCTTTTGCTTCAAGCTTTTCCTCTCTCTAACTGCCCCATGACCAGATAACTTCCAAAACTTACACCTTATCAAGATATTCTTTTGTCCTTTTCATCCCTCTTCCAACTTCTCTCCCTTCCCCTAACAGAGGGATGCAACATAGAGGAATGCCATTTTCCCTACTGTGCCAATTATTAAACATCCATTTAATACTGTCCTAACTCCCTTTTTTTGTATCTGCGTTTGAAAATTTTGCCACTTGTTTACATACTAGGGACAATTTATAGTGGCCAGTTAAGTTACTGACCCACAAGATTTTGTGATGTCTGCATGAGATCACATGGAAATCTTACTAAAATAGCATTGCAGATCAAGATTTAACTGAGGTCACTGAAATTGCGAGGCTGCAACTCTACTAGCCTCGCCACTGTGCCGGAGAGAAGGGTTCTGAGGCAGGGTCTTTGACCTGAGTTGTTTTCTTTTTCACTTTACACAGACACTGCCCAATATGATGAGTGTTTCGAGCATTTTCTGTCCTTATTACATTAAAATCCAAAGCATGTGTGGTAAAACTAAAGGGCAATTAACAGAGGAGGCACGCAAATTGGATTTGATAGACTTTATTGGCCTCCATACTTATAACTGTGTCTGAACATTTCCCACTACACTTGGAGTTGGAAGCAGGAAATAAGCTTTATTACAAATATATATATAGGCACCATGAAACAACATTATTTCCAACAAAAATAGCATACTGACAGTAAAATGCTGTTTCCATTGAAGCTCTTGGCATACTGGCTGCTTTATAAACAAAGAATAAATTTATGAGAATTGGGGAGTAAGTGAGAAAATCAAAGGAAGTCAAGACAAAACAAAGCATAAATGTATCAATAACAGGAATATCATGGGAGTGATTACCCATTTGCAAGTTCAGTTCAGTCTGATGTTAAATATTTAGCTGATTAAGGAATATGATCATCTGTCAAAGATTATCATCTCATTTTTTTTCAGGTTTATTATCACTGGCATATGCCATGAAATCTGTTGTTTTGCAGCAGCAGTTCAGTGCAATGCATAATAATAAAAAACTATAAATTACAATGAGAAATATATATGTAAAAAATTAAATATATAGTGCAAAAAGAGAACAAAAATAGTCTCATAGTATCCATAGGTTCATTGTGCACTCAGAAATCTGATGGCGGAGGGGGAAGAACCTGTTCCTTAAAATTGAGTTTGTGTCATCAGGCTCCTGTACCTCCTCTGTGATGAGTAGCAAGCATGTCCTGGGTCAAAGGTTCACATTATCTAAGTATATAACTCTGAAATTCTTCTCCTCCAGGGTGATGGGGTCCTTAATGATGGATGCTGCCTTCTTGAGGCATCACCTTTTGAAGGTGTCCTCGATGCTGAGGAGGCTTGTGCCTATGATGGAGCTGGCTATGTTTACAATTTTTGCAGCTTTTTCTGATCCTGTCCAATGGTCCTTCCATACCAGATGATGCAACCAGTTAGAATGTTCTCCTTGGTACATCTGAAGAAATTTCTGAGCATCTTTGGTGACATACTAAATCTCCTAATGAAATATAGCCACTGTCATGCCTCATTTGGAATTGCATCAATATGTTGGATCCAGGCTAGATCTTCAGAGATGTTGACACCCAGGATCTTGAAGCTGCTGACCCTTTCCACTGCAGATCCCTCGATGAGGATTGGTGCGTGTTTACTTGACTTTCCCTTCCTGAAGCCCACAATCAATGCCTTGGTCTTACTGATGTTGAGTGGAAGGTTGTTGTTTACAATACCACTCAGCCAGCTGATCTATCTCATTCCTGTGTGCCTCTTTGTCACCCTCTGAAATTTTGCCAACAATAGTTGTGTCATTGGCAAATTTTTTGAGCTATGGCTAGCCACACGGACACGGGTGTAGAAAGAGTAGAATATTGGGCTAAGCACGCATCCTTGAGGTGTGCCAAGTTTGATTGTCAGTGAGGAGATGTTATTTCTGATCCACACAGACTGTGGTTCCCCGGTGAGGAAGTCAACGGTTCAGTTGCAGACGGAGGTACAGAGGCCCAAGTTTTGGAGCTTGCTGATTAGAACAGAGGGTATGATCATGTTGAACGCTGAACTGTAATTAACAAGCAGCAGCCTGATATGGGTACTGCGAGTGTCCAGGTGATCCCAGGCTGAGTGGAGAGCCAGTGAGATTCTGGTGATGGGCAAATTGCAGCGTATCCAGGTCCTCGCTTAGGTAGGAGTCGATTCTGGCCATGACCAACCTCTCAAAGCACTTCTTCACAATAGGTGCGAGTGCCACTGGGCGATAGTCATCGAGGCAGCTCATCCTGCTCTTCCTGGGCACTGGCATATTGTCACCCTTTTGTGGGAACCTCCGGCTACAGCTATGAGGGATTGAAGATGTCCTTGAACACACCTGCCAGTTGGTTGGCACAGGTTTTCAATGCCCTACCAGGTACACCAGCAGGGTCTGACACCTTGTGAGGGTTCACCCTCTTGAAAGATTGTTCTAATGTTGGCCTTTGAGACAGAGATCACAAGGGTACCAGATGCAGGTGTAGTTTTACTCTCCCTTTACAAGAGGGCATAAAAGGCATTGAGCTCATCAGGGTGTGAAGCATCACAGACATTCATGATTTTTGGTTTCATATTGTAGGAAGTAATAGCCTGCAAAAACTGTCAGAGCTGACTTGCATCCAATTCCATCTCTGACTTCAATCAGAATTGGTTTTTTTGCTCTTGAAATGCCTTTCTGTAGGTTGTACCTGGAATTCTTGTATATTTCTAGATTACCGGTGTTGAATGCCACAGATCTAGCCCTCAGCAGACTACGAAGATCCTGGTTCATCCAGGATTTTGTTTTGGGTATGTTGGGTATGATCTGAAAGTCACACATTTATCTACGCAGGTATTGATGAAATCTGTAACAACTGTGGAATATTCATTCAGATTCGAAGTTGAGTCCCTGAATATTGTCCATCGGCTCAAAGCAAACCTGTAGGTTCTCCTTCAACTCCCTTGACCATACCTCCTTGGTCCTCACCACTGGTGCTGCGGGCGTTAGTCTTTACCTACATGTCAGGAGTAGAGGTACAGCCAGGTGATCCGACTTTCCAAAGTTTGGGCATGGGATGGCACGGTAAGCATTCTTGATCGTAGTATAGCAGTGGTCAAGTGTGTTGACTCCTTTGGTTCCACAGGTGATATGTTGCTGGTAGTTGTTGAGAGACTTCAAGCTGGCCTGGTTGAAATCCCCTGCAATGATAGGGAAGACAACAGGGTGTACTGTTTTCGTGACTGCTGATCACAGTGTTCAGCTCCTCCAATGGCTGCCTGATGTTGGCCTGAGGTGGAAGGTACCAGGATGATGGCAGAAAACTTCCTTGGCAAATAAAAATGACGACATGTGACTGCTGGATGCTCCAGGTTGGGTGAGCAGGACTGAGGCAGCATCACGATGAGTTAATCATAAAGCAAACTCCACTTCTTCTATCTTAAAGCACACTCCACTTCCTATACCTGTCTTTGCAGAGAATGATAAAGCCATTGGGCTGTAGCACTGTGTCTGAAATGGCATATGAGCCAGGTTTCTATGAAGCAGAGTAGACAACAAACCCTATGTCCCTCAGGTGTTGCAATCTTGCTCTGAAGTCTTTAATTTTATTTTCCAGAGACTGTTTTAAAGACCTCTGACTTTCAATATATTAACATAATTATTCTAACCAGCCAATATATTTCAAAATGCAAATATATTTTGGAGAACATTATTCCTCTCTAAGCCAAGTTAGATATATATTTTTATTTTAATGTCATTAAAAATTAGGAAGTTATTCTGAAAATTATTGTTACCTAGAAACTATTTTTAGTTCAATCCATCATTCATTTCTGGATAAAATAGAGAGCAATTAAATACCATTTTAAATATATGAATCTGTAAAAGTCCAATAATCTACAACACTTGGGATTTTGGGTATGTTGACTGGCATGTTCTGGACAATTTGAAATTAATCTGATTTTAATTCACCTTTATTTTAAATTTTACTTAAGTTTTCCAATGTGTATTAAATTTTCCACTGGACTAGGGGACTTTAAAAGAAGGGTAGGAAACATGGTGTTGTTAAATTTAACAGGAGTTTGGTAGTTTGGCCCAGTGTATTTAAGAAGATCATGGGAATGAAACTCCAGTGAAGTTAAAGGGAGCAAGGGAATTAGTGAGTTTAAAGAGACTGTGAGAAATGGGGCCCTGTTGTATTTAAAGGGCAGCATTGGAACAAGACTGCTGATGAGTTTACATGAAATGTGGGAATGAAGCACATTATTTGAGCATTGTATGCGCCTCAGTGAGCCAGATGCTGAATTGTTAGGATTTCCAAACAATGAGCAGGGAAAAGGAAAGTCAAGTTTTCCAAGCTTCTTCATAGTTCAGTACCATCTGCTGAAAGTGCATGTAGCCAGGAACCTGGCCTTCAGAACAATGCTTCATGTTATTGATTAATCTCAATCCAGGTACTTAGTTACAAGGAATATAATTGAATAGTATCCACACAGATAACGTACTTTATATATAGATTATGGGAAGTAAGTTGGTACAGCGGTGGGGTGGAGTTGGTAAAAGTAGGAATCAATGAAAGAACTTCATAGTTTTCTGTGCTTCTCCTAATTTTATAAATTTCTGTCAGGTCTTCCCTCAACACCTGGTGCTTCAGAGAACATGACCCAAGTACATCCAACTTTTTCTTATAGTTAATGCTCTCTAATCCAGGCATCATCCTGCTGAACCTCTTTGGCACACTCAAAACCTTTCACATCTTTCCTGTAATGCTTTGACTATAAATGCATACAACATTCCAAATGTGGCCTAACCAAAATGTTATCTATCTGTATCATGACTTGCTGACTGTTATATTCACTGTCTCAACTGATTAAAACAAACATGTCATACACCACCTTTACTGCCCTTTTGGCTTGTGTAGGCACTTTATGGAGCTCTGGGCTTGCACCTAAATGTTCCCAAGAGTTCTATCATGTATTGTGTTTATTCCCCTTACATTTAACCTCTTAAAGCAAAACACTTTATACTTGTTTGAATTAAGTTCCATCTGCTATTTCTCTGCCTGTATCTCTTTCTGATCTATAACCTAATTGGCCCATCTACATTTATTTGTACAAACACAGAGGTTCCAAGGCTGATCCCTGCTCACAACTTCCAGTCAGAGGAACACCCCTCCACCACTACCCTCTGTCTTCTGTGACCAAACCAGTTTGAATCCAGTCTACCATTACTTTTTCAAATATTTTACTAAGGTCCATGTAGACATCCTCCACTGCCCTACCTTCATCAGTCATTTTTGGCAGATCCTCAAAAAAACTTGTAAGATGTGACATGTGCTGCACAAAGCCATGTGATTACCCTCAACAAGCAAATGTGAGTATATCCTATTCCTAGGAACATCCTCCAATATCTTCCCTACTGCTAGGCTCTCTGGCCAATAACGTACCTGATTATTCCCAATACACTTCTTAAAGAAGAGTCATAATGTTATACAGTATTGAAATGACCCAACTTGTCCATGCTGACTGTATTGCCTAGAAAGTGAGTCCCATCTGTCTATGTTTGGCCCATAGCCTTTTAAACCCCTCCCATCCATGTACTTATTTAGATGGATTTGAAATGTTGCCAATGTGCCCACTTCAACCCCTATGTCTGGCAGTTCAATTGAAATGTGTATGACCTTTGCATGAAGAAGCTGCCCCTGATGTCCCTTTTAACTTTTTCAGCTCCAGTCTTAAACCTATGCCCCCTTGGTTTTAGCACCCCCTCCATGGAAAAAGACTATGCACTCCCACCCTACCTGTACCCCTCATGATCTTATATATCTCTACCAGGTCATCTCTCAATCTGCTACATTCCAGAGTCATAGTCTATGCAACTTCATCTTGTAACTCAAGACCCCAAATCCTGAAAAAATCCTGGTAACTATTTTATGCAGTATTTCTAGTTTAATTACATATTTCTTACAACAGGGTGACCAAAACTATACACAATATTTCAAGTGCAGCCTCACTAACGTCTACAACATGACTTCCCAACTCCTATATTCAATGCCATGGCAGATAAAGGCCAGCATACTGAATGCTTTCTTCACCATCCTATCTTTCTTTGACACAGCTTTCAGCAAACTTTCAGTACTTTCACTCATAGTCTCTTATTTCCATAACACTCCCCCAGGACCTGATCATTTCCTGAATGTCTTATCCTGGTTTGATATCCCAAAATGTAATATGTCATATTTATTTATCTGGATGGAAGCGATTTGCCAACCCCCACCATTTGTCAGCCCACACCAAGCGGATCAAGATCCCCCTATAATTTTTCACAACTTTCTACACTTCTTATTTTAGAGTCATCTGCAAACATACCTTCTACACAGGTAGATATAACATTTTTTTGTGGTTAAATGGAGAATGCTTGGTTGGGAAGGGATGAACAGGCAAGGGAGACTCGGAGAGATGGAGGTGAAGTAATGTATCTGGCGGTGGAATCCCATTGTAGATGGGAATGGAAAAATGATGTATTGGCTTTGTGGACTGGTGGGTTGGTAGAGAGGATGTAGAGGGGGAGGTCAGAGGGGATGGTGAAGATATGGCATGGGTAGGGGCCGAGCTCAAGCATGTGGTTGGAGAAGGGTGTTGGAGGGCTCAGGGGAGGTGAGGTATTGGGAAGAGGAGGACGTGAAGGAGAGAGGAGAGGATGAGGGATAAGGGATTCCAGCTTCTGCAGTCTCCTTGTCACCAAAAAACCATGTCCTTATGTCCACAATTTCACTATATCATCCTTCCATGCCATGTAACCTGATTAATTCTCAATTTACCCTTTCTTACAAAACATACAGAATGATATGAAATTGAGTGGTCTGCTGCCAAGAGCTTGCGACTTCACAGAACACTCATCCTTGGTTAGCAGAGGTCATAACCTTCAGGCAGACTGGTGCAGCAGGAGGAGGGATTTCCATGCCAGGTTTGAAGCTTCCTCACGTGTGCCATTATGGGTGGGATTTTGGGAGATGTATTCAGGAACCTGGCTCTGTGCCATGAGCCATGAGAAATTTTTTTTGCACTATATTACAGATGTGGATAATTAGGAGTATGGTAACACAGTGGTTTTTACTAACTAGTGATCCAGAGATGAGAGTTCAAAATTCCACCACCACAGCATGGGAATTTAAATTTAGTTAATTAAATAAATCCAACCAGAAAAATATGGAGTCCCACCTAGCTGCTGAAATGCCCTGCTGGTCCTGATTAGCATTAATGTTTTTGTTCTAGTGGCTACAAATTTTTGAAGCATATACCAGGGCTGCGTTTTCTTCTCACTCTGGAGTGTTAGGCTGACGAAGGAAGGTCTTCTAGCTTTTGAAGTACACTGTGATGAGCAAATAAAAATATGAAAAGACTTCAATAGAATAGGCAATGACTGAATGATTGATCCGTAACAGAGATGATAGGGTACAATGTAGACACGCGTCATCTACCTCAGTAGAAAAAAGCAGAAATTGAGAAAAGTTGATGTTCAGTAGGACCTGAATGACCTTGTATGTAAGTCAATAAAAGCTAATACATAAGTGCATCAGGCCATTAGGAAAGCAAATGAGATGTTTGAATTTATTGCAAGTGGATTTACTTCAGAGACTGCAGTTGCATTATTTTGATTTCTTTGTTAAAGGAAGGATATATTTCCTATTGAGGTAGTGCTGTAAAGATTCACCAGATTGGTTCCTGGGCTAGATGAACTCTGTTGAGTAGGCCAGTCTCTGCTTTAGTGTTTAGAAGCCAATTGGGCTCATCCGAGTAAATGTTTTCTCCGGTGAAGGAATCTTGATCTCAAAATAAGGGATAGGTGATTTAGGGTTGAAATTAATTTTTTTCATTCAGTTTGATGAAGATTTAGTATTCTGTACCACAGTGAAAGCTCAGTCATTAACCTCATTCAAAACAGAACAGGATATTAGAATTAAGGGGTATTGAGACCGTGCGGGAAAATGTGAAGTTCAGCTGCAAATCTGTTGAGTAGTGGAGTAGGTGCAGATGACCAATGGCCTCTGCTCTTTTACATGTTCTTTGTTTTCAGTGAGATGGACGTCTGAGGCAAATAAAAAATTGGTTTGACTTCAACAAATTACCATGAAATTGATGGTCTTTAATACCAGTGTGTAAAAGTAAACAATTTTCTCTGAGGAAATTTCTGAGGCACAGGCGATAATAATGTGTGAGAGAGAAAGTTGACTGGAAACAGGCTGATCTAGTCTCTATATTTAAAAGTAAATACTATATCTCTTCATTTATTCAAAAATACAGCATGGCCCTTTGCGTCACACTGCCCAGCAACCCCCGATAACCCTGATCTAACCCTTTCCTAATCATGGGATCATTTACAATGACCCGCTACGTCTTTAGAGTGTGGGAGGAAACCTGAGGACCCAGAAAAAGAATCACGCATGTGAGAATGTACAAACGCCTTACAGAGGATGTTGGAATTGAACTCTGAACTCTGATGCCCCGAGCTGCGCTAAACTGAGGCATAAACAATTAGTTCCACTCCCATGCCTTTTAGAATGAAGGAAATGTTTATTAAGCATTGACTAATGGTCAACCTTATTTTAAGAAAACACAACAAATGTTGGGAAACTTGGACTAAAAGGGAAACTATTAGACTTCTTGGCTTTTTTCCTGAAAATAACAAATTAAACTGGATTGAAAGTGTTATGATAAAATGCATTGTTGAAAGTACTGATTTATTCAAATCCTCCTATTAGGTCAATACATGTGTTGAAAAATCATGCATGTACTTTGATCGATGTTGAGGCAGAGGTCATGGTTTCCATTCACCTTCTATCTCAAAGGTTGGACTTTGAATGAACATTTTCAATTTTATCCCAAAAATCAAGTGAGCGTATGTCCCACAGTTATACATGAGGTTTCTGTCTTCTGTGAGATCACCTCAGGACATCTGAGGTATAATTCCATTATTCCTTAGAATATGAAAGGAGCCCATAATAGTGTAAAGGGTATATCATACCAGACAAAGAGGGTTATAGGCAATTTTCACAGATAAGGAATTAAGGTCAATGTAGATCAGTCATGTTCATATTGAATGGTGGGGCAGGTTTGAGGGGCCTGGTAGCCTTCTCCTGCATATACTTTTTTGTGTTCCAATCAGATGTGTAAATTCTTTAGTACTCATCTCTCACTGGGTAACAATCTGGGTGTTAACAGGAAAGAGGTGATACCCATTAATCTGCCTTCAGCTCCTGAAGTGAGTGGAGTTCCATGCTGGTTAGAGTTAGTTAATTCTAACCAATGATGAAACACCAGGATCTTTCCACTTCACAACGTTACTGAATAGCACAACTAACAGAGCAGTATGGCCTTTTCCTGTTTTCTCTCTTGCCCTCTGCTCACTACAATTTTCTCAGCACATAAGCAATTGTTTGTCATTATTTTAGCCACTGAACTTAGTGGTAAAATTTTCCATGTTAATAGAGTAATGTCATCGTATATGTATGTAGCAATCTTAAGAATTGATAAAATAATGCAAAATTTTGAAGCAGTAACTAATGCCATTAAATTAATTTCTTCAATCTCCCATCTTCAAAGTGACAGAGTGTATTTGTGATAAACATGATGTGCTCATCAAACTTTAACAATTGACACCTTTGAGGCTACTTACACTGTATTTGTAAAATTTTATTTATAGCCATGAATAGAACTCATTTTCAGTGAATAGATCCCAGAGGAATCACTTCAATTTTCTTTGATTTCAAAGGAAGTATGAACAAATGCATGTTCTAAATGCATGTGCTGTATATTCTCAGGCAACAAGAAAAACATGGTTCTATTATTGGATATGTATATATAGTTCAAAGAAGGGACAACATTTAAAACAGGGTTTTCCCTTTATATAATAAAATAACAGATCACCAAGTTCCAACAATTCGTTCTTTCCAAGACCGTCCCTGGAACATTGGCGTTGCCAAAAGGCATTGTTGTAGAATTTGTTTCCCTAATATTTTTCTATTAAATCAATCCAAAGAAAACTCAAGAAATGCATATTTCCTGAATGCAATTGCATTGATTGGATTGATATTGTAACTTCTGAAATACAGGTAGTCCCCGAGTTACGAGGTAACTCGTACTGGTACTTACGAACCGAGGAAGGAGAACGCCATTTGCCAGTTTAAGTCGGATCACGACACCGTCCGCCATTTTAAGTCGGATCGCAACACCGTCCGCCATCTTAATTCGTTGCCGTTGACACTGTGTTGAGTGTGTAACTTTGTATTTGGCTTAAATTTTCCTTAGCAAGATTCACACTGATCCCGTTCCGGCCAGCTGGTGGCACAGTGAGATCAGTGCCGGGCTCGAGAATGGAGTTTCCCGAGTTCCATCCAGTGACAGACCGCTCCCGTGTCGGGTTGATGTCGATCCAGTGACTCCCGAACCATCCGTGCCGGGTTGATGTTGAGCGTGCAACTTGACCTCATAAAAAAAACACTGCCACCTCCAGTTTAAATTTCCACGTGGAATATTGTGGAGGGTCAAATACAGTATCCAAACCCAGCACAGCCCCCACTTGTCCCATTTAACCTGTCTCAGTGCGATGGAGTTTTGAACCCGGGGAATTCAGTGCGGTGGTCCTTAGGACCCAGCGGACCTCGGGAGCCGGCGGAGGTTGGGACTCGCTGCCCGTAGTGTTTCTGTTCCGTTGATGGGAAGTGATCGATTGAAAATAAAGTGGAAGTAATAAAGCATTTGGAACAAGTTGAAATGCCATCGGTCATTGGAAAAGCATTAGGCTACAGTCGGTCAACGATCGGAACAATTTTAAAGGATAAAGTGAGAATAATGGAGCATGTGAAAGGCCCTGCCCCGATGAAAGCTACAATTATTACTAAGCAACGCAATGGTTTAATTATTGGAATATATACGTTTCTTAAGTGTTTTATATGCATAGAAAAGTATAATATATACTATATACTAAGACAAACGTTTGACTAACTGATGCTAAATAATACCAGATGTACTTGTTCTGACTTACATACAAATCCGACTTAAAGACGGACTCAGGAACGGAACTCGTACATAACCCGGGGACTGCCTGTAGTGGTCATCAACCTTTTTAAGCCCAAGATCCCCTATCTCGGCCTTAGTGAAAGGCAAGATCTACCTACTAAACGGTTTAGAGAAAAAAATCAGCTCAGGTTGTACTTCCAACTTGAGGCCTTTTATTTGGGCTAATTGTATTTGAATTACATAAAATGCTTTGGTCAAACTTTCAAATTAATTCAACCAAGAAAACACTGTAACTAGCATATCAAACAGGCCATAGCTTCTTTCTTTAAGAATCTTACAATACTGCATACCTTTAATTCTAAGTTTCATTATTTAGTTTTATTTCAGCATGAAAGATAAATGAATAAAAATTGACTGTTGCACTCAGTGTGATGACCGGGGCTGAATACTTTCTGCTAGTTCCCTGAAATTTGGCTCATAACTACAGACAGCCAGTCTGAGACAGTCTGTGCGGTGTCTGTCTGTAAGACAGCTCCTGTACTTAGATTTAATAATGTTCATCTGTGAAAATGCAATTTCACTCAGATAAGTTGACCCAAAGTAGGCACTGACTTTTAGTGCACATGTGGTGAGATGAGGAAACTTCTCTCTGCTGACAAGCCCCCAAAAGTCATCGTCCCTTGATCTTGCTTTAAGCTTGATGTCATTTTGCAGATCAATTATTTCCATTTCAGTATCACTTGGCACACCAAATACTTGCTGGAATTTGGCTGCTATCTGTTCTATATCGATCGGCAGAAATGGGTTTGAAATAAGTGCAGCAATATCTTTCATGACGTTTAACTCCCCAAAACGCTGATCGAACTCTATTGCCAGT
The DNA here is from genome assembly GCF_048418815.1 of Hemitrygon akajei. Lineage (NCBI taxonomy): Eukaryota > Metazoa > Chordata > Chondrichthyes > Myliobatiformes > Dasyatidae > Hemitrygon > Hemitrygon akajei. The sequence continues at coordinate 61,309,350 of NC_133135.1, forward strand.
TTGTCTAGGTAAGCACAGTACTGCTCAGGGCAAAAAGCATTTTTTTCCTTGATGGTCTGGAACATTTTTTCCAAGTTGGGAAAGTGTGTTAGCCTCCTGATCTTGAATTTGAAATCCAAACATCGAGCTTGGCCTTAAACACATTTACTGCGCTTATCATGTGGGGCAGGTGTCGGTCTTTTCCCATGAGCTTGTTGTTAATTGCGTTTAATTTAGCCGTTAGGTCTGTCAGAAACCCTAAATCCAGTAGCCAAGCATCATCTGACAGTTCCGCATGCTGCTCTTTTCTTGTTGACAGAAAAGTCTTTACCTCAGGCGCACTGGGCAGAAAGAATGGAAATAAAACCCTACAACCCCGGAAACAACCTCTCTTTACAATCAGCTTTCCGTAGCAGGAGCATTGCTATATTACCATGATCCTAATTAGTATTACTTATTTTTATAATGCTCACATTACAACAGTAATTGTGTATTTATTTTTCATTTTTTTTCAGGATCTACTGGGAAGGTCTCAAAGATCGATCGGTCAATTGTGATCGACTGGTCAGTGACCACTATTCTAAAAGATGGTACCACAGTTACATTAAACATTTATGTAAATGCATATACTAACAAATTGAAATGTTTTCCTTGTTTCCTTACAAACAATTATTTCCTCATTCAGCATTGGATTTGAGGGTGCAAATTTCATGGACCATTTTTGGTACATAGAGTCAAACAGCAAAGAAACAAGCTCCTCAGCCCAACTTGTCCATGCTGACCAAACAAGTCTCATTTGAAACTTAGAAACATAAAACATAGAAAACCTACAGCACAATACAGGCCCTCTGGCCTCCAATACCATGCCAAACCTGTACTTACTTTAGAAATTACCTAAGATTACCCATAGCCCTCTATTTTTCTAAGCTCCATGTACCTATCTATCCAAGTGTCTCTTAAAAGACCCTATTGTATCCACCCCCACCACCGTTTCTGGCAGCCCATTCCATGCACTCACCACTCGCTGCATAAAAAACTTACCCTTGGCATCTCCTCTGGACCTACTTCCAAGCCCCTTAAAACTGTGCCCTTTCGAGTTAGCCATTTCAGCCCCGGGAAAAAAAACCTCTGATGATCAGTGCCTCCCATCATCTTATACACCTGTATCAGGCCACCTCTCATCCTCCGTTGCTCCAAGGAGAAAAGGCCAAGTTCACTCAACCTATTCTCATAAGGCATGCTCACCAATCCAGGCGACATCCTTGTATATCTCCTCTGCACTCTTTCTATAGTTTCCACATCTTTCCTGTGGTGAAGTGACAAGAACTGAGCACAGTACTCCAAGTGGGGTCTGATCAGGGTCCTATATAGCTGCGACATTACTTCTTGGCTCTTGAACTCAATCCCATAGTTGATGAAGGCCGATACACCTTATGCCTTCTTAGCCATACAGTCAACCTGTGCAGCAGCTTTGAGTGTCCTATGGACTCGCACCCCAAAATGCCTCTGATCCTCCACACTGCCAAGAGTCTTACCATTAATACTATATTCTGCCATCATATTTGACCTACCAAAATGAACCATCTCACACTTATCTGGGTTGAACTCCATCTGCCACCTCTCAGTCCAGTTTTGCATTCTATCAATGTCCCGCTGTAACCTCTGACAGCCCTCTACATTATCCACAACACCCCCAACCTTTGTGTCATCAGCAAATTTACTAACTCATCCCTCCATTTCCTTATCCAGGTCATTTATAAAAATCACGAAGAGAAGGGGTCCCTTAACAGATCTCTGAGGCACACCATTGCTCACCGACCTCCATGCAGAATATGATCTGTCTACAACCACTCTTTGCTTTCTATGGACAAGCCAATACGGGATCTACAAAGAAAAGTCTCCTTGGATCCCATGCCTCCTTACCTTCTGAATAAACCATGCGGTACCTTATCAAATGCCTTGCTGAAATCCATATACACTACATCTACTACTCTACCTTCATCAATGTATTTAGTCACATCCTCAAAAATTTCAATCAGGCTCGTAAGGCACGACCTGCCTTTGACAAAGCCATGCTGACTATTCTTAATCATATTATGTCTCTCTAAATGTCATAAATCCTGCCTCTCAGGATCTTCTCCATCAACTTACCAACCACTGAAATAAGACTTAATGATCTATAATTTCCTGGGCAATCTCTACTCCCTTTCTTGAATAAGGGAACAACATCTGCAACCCTCCAATCCTCCAGAACCTCTCCCACTACCTCTCATTTACTAGCATTTGGCTCAGAACCTTTATGCCTTCCATGTATCTGACCAGTTGTCTTTTAAAAGTTGCTAATGTACTTACCTCAATACTTCCTCTGACAGTGCATTCCACACATACATGCACACCACTCCCTGTATAAAGAGAAAAGCTATACCTCAGGTGCTTATTAAGTCTTTACCTTCTCACCTTAAACCTATGCCCTCTAGTTCTTCATTCCTCAATATGGGAAAATGATTGAGTGCCTTCATGATTTTATATACCTCTATAAGATCACCTCTCAGTTTAAAACACTCCAAGGAAATAGTCCTAGCTTGTCCAACGTCTTCCTATAACTCATGATTTCTGGCAAGATCCTTGTAAACCTTTTCTGTGCTCTTTTTCCAGTTTAATAACAACTTTCTGATAGCAAGGTGATCAGAAATATTAGATCTCCTATGAGGGAAGGTGTCAGGACGGGTAAGAGAGGTTTGTGTAGGGGAACACCTTGCGTTTAGTGATCACAATGCCTTTAGTTTCAAGGTAATTATGGAAAAGGATAGATCTGGTCCTCAGGTTGAGATACTGAATTATTTTGATGTATCAGATCTGGCAAGTGTGGATTGGGACAGGTTGTTTTTTGGCAAAGGTGTATTTGTTTTCTGAGAGGCCTTCAAAAGAGAAAGTTAGGAGCACAGTGGTTGTATGCTCATTTCAGAATAAAAGGCAAGGAGAACAGGTTTATGACCACTTGATTTTTGAGAGATATTGAGGACCTGGTTAAGAAAAAGAAGGAGATGTACGGCAGATACTGGCGGGCAGGAACAACTGAAATACTTGAGGAGTATAAGAAATGCAAGAGGATAAGAAAATCAGGAGGGCTGAAAGAAGACATGAGGTTACTCCAGCAGATAAAGTGAAAGAGAATCCTAAGGGCTCCTACAGATATAATGAGAGGAAAAGGATTGCAAGGGACAAAACTGGTCCTATGGAAGATCAGAGAGGTAGTCAATACATAGAGCCTAAAGAGATGGGAAAGATGTTAAATGGATTTTTTTGCATCTGTATTTACTTGGGAGATGGACACAGAGTCTATAGATCTGAATCAATGCAGCTGCAAGGTTATGAGTCCTATACAGATTACAGAGAGGAAGATGTTTGCTGTCTTGTGGCAAATTGGGGTAGATAAATCCCCAGGGCCTGACAGGGTAGTGCAGAAATTGTAGGGAACTAGCAGAGATATTTAAAATGTCCTTAGCCTCGGGTGAGGTGTCGGAGGATTGGAGGATCGCTAATGTTACGTTGTTTATGAAAGGCTCTGAGAATAAGCCAGGAGATCGTAGGCCACTGAACCTGATATCAGCAGTGGGAAAGTTATTGGAAGGTATTGTAACGGACCAGATATATAAGTATTTGGAACTTACAAAGACGTTGCTGAGACTTGAGGGCCTGAGTTATAGGTTAGGACTTTATTCCCTAGAATGCAGAAGATTGAGGGGAGATTTGACTGAGCTATACTAAATTATGAGGAGTATAGATAGGTTAAATGCAAGCATGCTTTTTCTGCTGGGGTTGGGTGAAACTGCAAGAGGTCATGGGTGAAAGGTGAACCATTTAATGGAAGCATGAGGGGAAACCTTTTCACTCAGAGGGTAGTAAGGGTATGTAATGAGATGCCAGCGCAATTGGTGAATGCGGGCCAATTTCAACACTTAAGAGAAATTTGGATAGGTAGATAGTTGGGAGGGGTATGGAGGGTTCTCATCTAGGTGCAGATCAATGGGACTAATGGTTCAGCATGGACTAGATGGGCCAAAGGACCCACTTCTATGCTGTAGTGTTCTGTGACTCTATGAATCTATGACTTCAGAATAGTCTGGGCCCATGTTGTTCTCCTTGTGCTCCAGTAAGATAAAAGGAATGTTTTTTGCCATAAGAGTGTGTGTGTTGTAGGCCTAGTTATTTTATTATCGGCAACAACTATTACTGCAACATAGTGCTCCATGACTAGGCCTTAGGTCCCACACCACCATGTTCAGAAGTGGTTATTACTCTACAACTATCAGGCTCCTGAACCTATTGCTTTAAACTAATTCCACGATCTGCAGACTCACTGAAGGGTTCTTTACAAATCATGTTCTCAGTAGATAGATAGATAGATAGATAGATAGATAGATAGATACTTTATTCATCCCCATGGGGAAATTCAACTTTTTTTCCAATGTCCCATACACTTGTTGTAGCAGAACTAATAACATACAATACTTAACTCAGTAAAAAATATGATATGCATCTAAATCACTATCTCAAAAAGCATTAATAATAGCTTTTAAAAAGTTCTTAAGTCCTGGTGGTTGAATTGTAAAGCTCTGTGCCTTCCTGCACAAGGCATCTGTGTTGGCAGTCCAGTCTAGCTTCTCGTCTAACTGTACTCCCAGATACTTGTAGGTCTTAACCTGCTCCACACATTCTCCATTAATGATCACTGGCTCCATATGAGGCCTAGATCTCCTAAAGTCCACCACCATCTCCTTGGTCTTGGTGATATTGAGAATCAGGTAGTTTGAGTTGCACCATATCACAAAGTCCTGTATCAGTTTCCTATACTCCTCCTCCTGTCCATTCCTGACACACCCCACTATGGCCACTATGGTATTATCCTGATTTACAGTTTGTCTTCCTTTGCACATTTGTTGTTTCAGAGCCTTTGTCTGTTTTTCATAAAATTCTATTGTATTTCTTTTTTCCTATAAATGCCTGCAAGAAAGTGAATCTTAAGGTAACATCTGGCAATATATAAGTACTTTGATAATAAATTGACTTTGAACTTGAATTTTGAACTTTGGACTTAATATTATCATCTCGTTGCACATAGTTAGATCGGACAAATTGGAATGTGATAATCATGAGAACGTTGCTTAAGGTTTGATGGCAAGAGTACTGCCAGTTTAACTATGGCCAGTTCTTCTGAAGGAATAAATCAATCATCATCTTTCTGAATATGAATTAAGAATTAAATAATTCTGATAATAGACAATAGACAATAGGTGCAGGAGTAGGCCATTCGGCCCTTCTAGCCAGCACCGCCATTCACTACTTGCATGGCTGATCATACACAATCAGTACCCCGTTCCTGCCCTCTCCCCATATCCCTTGACCCCGCTATCTATAAGAGCTCTATCTAACTCTCTCTTGAATGTATCCAGAGACTTGGCCTCCACTGCCTTCTGGGGCAGAGCATTCCACATATCCACCACTCTCTGGGTGAAAATTTTTTTCTGCATCTCTGTTCTAAATGGCCTACCCCTTATTCTTAAACTGTGGCCTTTAGTTCTGGACTCACCCATCAGCGGGAACATGTATACATGTATAACATGTATAACTGTATAAGCTTTTAAATAATTGAAAAATGATCTCATTTGTAAAGTGAAAATTATATTGCAATTTGCATTGAAAACATTAGGACTAGGTGACCCAGCAATTCATTTTTGTACTGTATAAGAAAGGTTCCAAGGTTGTCAAGCCGAGGAGTGGTAGTGGGGACAAGCTCCACTACCTAAAAATTCTCCTCACGGCATGCGCCTCAAATAGCCTCTGACAACCAAGTCCAACTTCTGGCCTTCTCATGTAGCTTAGCCTCTAAGCCCAGCGGAATTGTTTCTACTGACAGTAGAAGGGGCGAAGGTGGGTTCCGGTGCCTTAAAACCAGTGCTTCGGGTAGATGGAGCTCGTCAGCCTGGGAAGGTAGTCCATCTAAGAGAGAGAAAACTCTGATTTCAAACCTTCACTGCCTTGTGGCCATAACCACTAATGGGAAAGGCTTCGGGAGTAAACCCTGAGGACAAATCCAGAGCTGGAGTCCCTAAGGCAGTCCAACGTTGCCTTCAACCTCATTCTGGCAACTCCTGCGATGACACTGGTGCCAAGCTGTATTGGTCCTTGCCCTTCCCTCGGACCACATCGGTGGCATAGAGAGGGGAGACTTGCTGCATGGGCAACTGCTGGTCTTCCATACAACCCTGCCCAGGCCTGCGCCCTGGAAACCTTTCAGGCGCAGATCCATGGTCTCGCAAGACTAACGGATGCCACCAAGAAATTGAATTTATCCTTTCCCAGCAATTGATAGGCCTTCATACTGAAGGCCTGGAGAAAAAGTAATAATGTCTCCATAGAAAACGTGGCATGTTTTACATTACATTTGTAACATCAGAGATTAATATAAAATTGTGAAGCTGCTAGGCATTTGACACACAGAAGGACCACTGCTTAAAGGAATAGGAATCTGAACTTCCCTTTTGGAGTCTACCACAAAGACGACAGTGGCAATTTCAATGCATTAGCTTCTCAGATTTCTTTAAATAAAAGTCTTCTACTTTATTTGGGAGTGTGGGGAATATTGGGAATTGTGCCAAAAGCTCAGATCCTTGTCCTGGCTTGCATGACATCCACCTGAGTATCAGAGAAGAAAGATGCTCATGCTGATGACTGTCCCATCTTTTCTGGCACTGGGAACTCTTAAATTATTGAGACTTATCGTGCATATTTACATCAAAGGGCTAGGAATCTCGCTACTTGCTCATGCAGTGCCTTACACAATGTGTACTCTCTGGTGGCTCCAATTGTAACTTGCCCTGTGTGACATGGTGCAATTTCTAGCCCATTGTCTGTGGAGATAAACTCCTGTTTTTGGAAGGTCGCACATGGAGTAAAATCCAAAAATATCGCTCAAGATGAAATTGAAAGCTTTAAGTTCATAGGCACCTTTTCTTTTCACTAAATCTCATGCCTCCTAGTAAGGAAAACTGGCACAACTTGTCTAGACAATATTTTAGTACAAATAAACTAATGAAAGATGTGCATGCATTGTTCTACTGCTATTAAGTAAAGGTTTGATATCCTTTGCTTTTCTTTATTTTTAATACTTCTTGTTTCAAGCAATCAATCAAAATAGCCCATTTTATCACATTCTCAGACTCCCTCAGGGATAACTGTTCTTTCTGGCTCCAGCCTTCGTCTTACATTAACCCCTGATCTGTGTAGCCTTAAGGTCAAAGGTCAGGTGTTAAACCTGGTAGCAATGTAATAACTGTTATCGTTCTTGTTATTCCCACAGGATTGCATATACCATGTTAGAATGGTGCAAGATTTATTTTCTTAGGGACGGGGTTGATTTCTAATTCTAATATTTAAAATATTTTTAAGAAAAAAATGTCATGGGTTAAGTGGTTTACTCAATTTGTTGTTGGATTCCCAGAAAAAGATAACGAAATGTTTTTTTCCAAGATAGTTTCCTCAGTTGTTGAAGGCTTGAGGGCAACTTGGAATATTTGTGTGTGTTTATCTATTTCACAAATTTTCCAGCTTTTTCATAATGAATATTGCACTGCCCTCTCCAATTTTGTAAACATTTTTACAAATTATAATGCATTTAAGAATTAATAATGGTACTTTGTGATAGTGCTAAGTCTTGTAATTGAAGGTGATCTGAGTAAACAACAATGGAAATAACTGCATTCAAGATTCAAGATTGAAGATAGTCTAATGTCATTTCCTGTACACAAGTGTAAGGAGAACGAAACAAATGTTACTCCGGATCCAATGCAGCACAAAAAAACCCAACAAAAGATAAAGAGCACAATAATAATACCAAGAAAGTGCTCAATGTATATAAATACATAAGATAGCGTATATACATAGATTGATTGCATATCCGTAAAGTGACACTAGGCTGTACATAAGGAGATTGATGGGAAATAATAAAGTAGTGGTGGAGTTAGTGAGTGGAGGTGTTGATCAGATTTACTGCTCTTTAGGAAGTTGTTTTTGAGAATGGTGGTCCTGGCCTGGATCTTTGAATCCTCTTTGGCTACAGGGGAAGTGCCGGAGGACTGGAGAATGGCAAATGTAGTTCCCTCGTTTAAAAAAGGTAATAGGGAAAAACCTGGGAACTATAGACTGGTGAGTCTTACGTCAGTGGTCTGCAAACTACTGGAAAGGATTCTTAAGGATAGGATCTACGAGCATTTGGAGAAGTACAGTCTACTCATGGATAGTCAACATGGCTTTGTGAAGGAAAGATCGTGCCTCATGAGCCTGATTGAGTTTTTGAAGAGGTAACAAAAGAAATTGATGAGGGTAGGGCAGTGGATGTGGTCTACATGGACTTTAGCAAGGCATTTGACAAGGTCCCTCACGAGAGACTCATGCAGAAAGTCATGAGGCATGGGATAAGTGGAACCTTGGCTGTTTGGATAAAAAAATTGGCTTAAAGGAAGAAAGCAGAGGGTAGTTGTGGAAGGGAAGTATTCTGCCTGGAGGTTGGTGACTAGTGGAGTGCCACAGGGATCTGTTCTGGGACCCCTGCTATTTGTGATCTTTATAAATGACCTGGATGTAGAGGCGGAAGGATGGGTGAGTAAGTTTGTGGATGACACGAAGATTGGAGGAGTTGTGGATGGAGCTGTAGGTTGTCGAAGGTTACAAGAGGATATAGACAGGCTGCAGAATTGGGCAGAAAAATGGCAGATGGAGTTCAATCCGGATAAGTGTGAGGTGATGCATTTTGGAAGGACAAACCAGAAGACTGAGTACAGGATTAATGGTCAGTTACTTAAGAGTGTGGATGAACAAAGGAACCTTGGGGTTCAAATCCATACATCCCTCAAGGTCGCTGCGCAGGTTGATAGGGTAGTTAAGAAGGCCTATGGGATGCTAGGCTTCATTAACAGGGGGATTGAGTTCAAGAGTAGAGAGGTCATGTTGCAACTTTACAAATCTCTGGTGAGACCACACTTAGAGTATTGTGTTCAATTCTGGTCACCTCATTATAGAAAGGATGTGGAAGCTATGGAGAGGGTGCAGAGGAGATTTACCAGGATGTTGCCTGGTTTGGAGAACAAGTCATATGAAGCAAGGTTAGCAGAGCTGGGACTTTTCTCTTTGGAGTGTAGAAGAATGAGAGGGGACTTGATAGAGGTCTACAAGATTATGAGAGGCATAGATAGGGTGGATAGTCAGTACCTGTTTCCCAGGGCACCAATAGCAAACACCAGAGGGCATATGTACAAGATTAAGGGAGAGAAGTTTAGGGGAGACATCAGGGGTAAGTTTTTTACACAGAGGGTTGTGAGTGCCTGGAATGACTTGCCAGGGATGGTGGTGGAGGCTAAAACATTTGGAGTATTTAAGAGCCTCTTGGACAGGCACCTGGATGAAAGAAAAATGGAGGGTTATGGGGTAGTGTGGGTTTAGTACTTTTTAAAGGATTATATGGGTCAGCACAACATGGAGGGCTGAAGGGCCTGTACTGTGCTGTAGTGTTCTATGGTTCTCTGGTTACATAGCCTCCTCACTGATGGGAATGGGACAAACAGCAGGAAGTGTGGGATCCTTCATGATGTTACTGGCTCTTTTCTGGGACTTTTCTGTACTTATGTCCTTGATGGCAGGTAGGTTGGTGCCAGTGGTGGTTTGGGCAGTTTTGACTACCTGTTGTAGAGCTCTCCTGTCTACCCCAGTGCAGTAGCTGCACCAGGTAGTGATGCAGCTTGTTAGGACACTGCCTACTGGCAATCAGTAGAATGACAGGAGTATAGATATGTAAAGCCCAGCTCTCTTCGGCCTCCTCTGAAAGTAGAGGCATTGGTGTGCTTTCTTGACTGTGTGTTATCAGACAAAATAATATGAGTTATAACAATACAGTAAGGAAATCATACAACCACAATCTTATCGCTTCAGTCCAATATAAATTAATTCATTTGAATGGTGACGTATGACCATAGTATATAGGAGCAGATTTATGCTGTTCATCCTATCTAGTTTTCTCCCCCATTTGCTCACGGCTGATTTATTTTCCCTTTCAAACCCATTCTCCTACCTTCTCCCCATAACCTTTGACACCCTTACTAATCATGAACCTATCAACCTTGTATTAAATATAGCCAATAACTTCATCTCCAAGCTGTCTGTGGCAATGAATTCCACAGATTCACCACCCTCTGGCTAAAGAAATTCCTCTTCATTTCTGTTCAAAAGGGACATACTTGTATTTTGAGGCTGTTACCTCTAGTCATTGACACTCTTGGAAACATCCTCTCAATGTCTACTCTGTATAGGCCTTTTCTATATTTGGCAGGTTTTAATAAGATGCCACCTCCTTCTTCTTGACTCCAGTAAGTACAGCTCCAGGCTTCAAAAGCTCATCATGTATTAACCCTTTAATTCCCAGGATCATTCTCGTAAACCTCTGCTGGATCGTCTTCAATGTTAACACATCCTTTCTTAGATATTGAGCCCAAAGCTGCTCACAATACTCCAAATGTGGTCTGACCAATGCCTTCTAAAGCCTCAGCATTACATCCTTGCTTTTACATTCCAGTCCTATTGAAATGGATGTTAACATTGCATTTGCTCTCCTTACTAACAACTCAATATCCAAGTTAACTTTTAGGGAAACTTGTACAAGATTTCCCAAGTCTTTTTACATCTCCAATTTCTGAATTTGCTCTATGCTTAGAATACATAGTCTATGCCATGATTGCATCTACCAAAGTGCATGACCATGTACTTCCTGACACTGTATTCCATCTTCCACTTCTTTCCCCATTCTCCTAACCTGCCCATGACCTTCTTCAGACTCCTGACTTCCTCAGCACCACCTAGCTTTGTATCATTTTCAAACTTTTCCAAAATGCTATCATTAATGTCAGTGGCGTCATCTAGATCATTAACATATAACATGAAAAGTAGTAGATGCAACAGCGACCCCTGCAGAACACCACTATTTACTGACAACCAACCAGAAAAGGTTCCCATTGTTCCTACTCTTTGCCTTCTGCTACTCAGTCAATCTTTTGTTCTTGCTAGTATATTTCCTATAATACCATGGCCTCTTATTGTGTTTAGCAGCCTCATGTGTGGCACCTTGTCAAAGGCCTTCTGAAAATCCAAGTTAACAACATTTGCTGTTTTTCTTTTTGTCTATCCTGCCTGTTACTTCCTCAAAGAATTCCAAAAGATTGTCAGGCAAGATTTCCCCTTAAGGAAACTATGCTGACTTCAATCTATTTTATCACGTGCCTCCAAGTATGCCAAAACGTCACCTTTATCTTGCCAATCTCTGACTTCAGGCTAACTTCGAAATTTCCTTTTGCCTACCTCCCTTGTTAAAGAGTGGAGTGACATTTGATATATTCCCATCTTCCAGAGCCATTCTGAATCAATTGATTCTTGAAGAACTCTACTAATGCCTCCACAATCTCATCAGTTACCTCTTTCAGAACCCTGGGGTGTAGTCCATCTGGTCCAGGTGACTTCCCTGCCTTCAGCCCTTTCAGTTTCCCAAGTACCTTCTCCTTAATAACAGTGACTGTGCTCACTTAGTCTCCTGGCACTCACTGATCTGCTGCTGTTGTCTTTTGCAGCAAATACCACCACAAAATACTGATTCTATTCATCTGATTTTAGCTTCTCCCTCTCACCCTGTAGGGTGATTATATCATATTATGATCCTTGTCGCTTAAGGGTTCCTTTACATCACATCTGGTTCAGACCAGAAATAACTTTTCCCTAATTGGCTCAACTACAAGCTGCTCTAAAGAGCCATCTTGTAGTCATTCTACAAATCCCTTGTCTTGGGATGCAGCACCAACCTGTTTTTCTCAATCTACCTGCATTTTGAAATCCTCCCCCATCCTTTTTAACTTTCCTTTTTAATCTCCTGTTGTAATTTGTCCCCCACATTCTAGCTACAGTTTGGAGGCCCGTATAAAACTCCCATCAAGGTCTTTTTTCCCTTGCTGTTTCTTAACTTTACCCACATGGTTTCTCCATCGTCTTGTCTTATGACATTTCTTTCTTAAGATTTGATTTTTTTAACCAAAAACACCACCCAATCCCCTTTGCCCTCCACATTTGATATGATGTGTTTCCTTGGATGTAACTGTGATCTTCTTTCAACTATGACCCTGATGTTCACAACGTCAATTTGCCAATTTCTAAGTGCAATACAAGCTCATTCATATTATTTCACATACTGCATGCCTTGAAAAAAAATGCCTTCAGTTCTGTATTCACCAATTTTCTTTTCAAATTTGTCTCTATGTTGCCTGAAGTTAAATTCCTATCACTTTCTAAACTTTTTGTCTCATTCTTCATTCCAGTTCAGTGACCTCTCCTGCACTTTCCTTCCCTTTTACTTTATCTATACTTTTCCAGTTTGGGCAGGTGGAGCTCATCAGCCTTGGACGTCAGCCCGCCTAGGAGAAGGAAAACTCTGATTTTAAACCTCTGCTGCCTTGCGGCCATACCCACCTATGGGAAGGCTTTGGGAGTAAACCTCGGGGAAGAAATCTGGAGCTGGGGTCCCTTAGGCAGTTTGATGTTGTTTATAAGTTCACTTCGGCAATCTCTGTGACGACACTGGTACCAAGCTGTATTAGCACTTGCCCTTCCCTTGGACTACATCAGTGACGTGGAGAGGGGGAACCTGCTGCAAGGGCAATGGCCAGTTCTTCAAATCTTCCCACCTAGGCTTATGTCCTGGAGAGGACACAGTCCATCAGAGGCACAAACCCATGATCCCCTGGGATCGACGGCTGTCTACTGCCACTTTCCCAAGCTGTTGAGTCCACTACACTACTACCCACAGCCTTAGTCATGCAGCTCACCAGGATCCTGGTCCCAGCATGGTACAGGAGGAGCCCATCCCATCAGAACAGCTCCCTCCTTCCCAATAGTGCCAATGTCACACAAAATCAAACCTACATCTCCCACGTCAATCCTTGAACCACACGTTCAGTTTTCTAACTGGTTGCATCACCATCTGGTATGGAGGGGCAACTGCACGGGATTGGAAAAAGCTGCTGAGCATTGTAAACTCATCCAGCTCTATCATGGGCACCAGCCTCCCCAGCATAGAGGATATCTTCAAAAGGCAATGCCTTAAAAAGACAGAATCCAAAATTAAGGACCCCATCACTCAAGACATACTCTCATCTTATTACTCCCATCAAGGATGGAGTACAGAAGCCTGAAGACACACACTCAACATTTTAGGAACAGCTTCTTCCTCTCCACCCTCAGATTTCTGAATGGACAATGAACTAATTCATGAACACTACTTCACTATTTTTACTCTCATTTCACACTACTAATTTAGTTTGATTTTACATATGCTGCATATATTTCTTATTGTATGATTTTTTATCTATTGCACTGTAATGCTGCCACAAACGAACACATTTCCTGACATATGTCAGTGATATTAAACCTGATTCTGATTTTGAGCTCCTTGATCTTAATAACCCTGTATCAATTTGCACGTGGCTCAAGCAACAATCCAGAAATTGTTACCTTTATGGTTTTGTGTTTTAATTTAGTCCCTTGCTGCTCGAGTTCGCTTAGCAGAGCCTCTTTCTCGGTTCTTCTCACATTGTTGGTACCCATATGGACCAGAGCAACTGGCTCTTTCCCCTCCCACTCCAAATTCTTCTGCAGGTCAGATGAGATGCTCTGAACCCATGCACCAGGCACACAGCATTGCCTTTGGGAGCCTCAATCCTTGTAACAGTGTTTATTCCCCTGCTATGCTAATTACAGCTATATTTCTTTTCTCTCCACTCTCTTGACTGATGCCCTGAACCACAATACCACAGTTTGATTGCTTATCCTTCCTGCAGCTCCACTCTCTACGTCACAGACAGCAACTATTTCAGACCTGTTGGGAGAGCTCAGGCTCCTTTAGCACTGCCTCTGGGATTGCGCTACCTACCCCACTCACAGGCCCACCCTATTGTCCCTAGCCACAGAACTCACTTGAAGTAACCTACGGAGTAGAACTGTGTTCAATGGAAAGATTGGAAGGGGCAGTTTGTTTCACAATAGTGTTTAATCTTGGTTCACAATCATCTTTGTATTTTAACTCATGGGTCAATGGGTTTGGCAATTCAGATTTAGTTCTGGTAGTTTAAAACCTGAAGCTAAAGTTGGCAGCAACTAGGAAAGGTGAGAGAATGTCATAAGTAAAAATGTTATATTTGCCCTAACTGTACAGATGATGATAACGCTGAATACACAAAATTGAGTGTTTTGGTCTCCATAATTAATACCTCATCTTGTTCTATTGATTTATTATTGTCACAAGTACTGAGATTCGATCTGGTACCAAAGGCTTTTGCAAAGTTTTACAGATGTTTGGTGGAGAGCATTCTGACCGGTTATATATGGAAGCTCCAAAGCACAGGATCAGAAGAGGCTGTAGAGAGCTGTAGATTCAGCCAGCTCCATCATGACCACAAGCCTCCCCACCATTGAGGATATCTTCAAAGGGTGGTGCTTCAAAAAGGTGGCATCCATCATTAAGTAACGTCACCATCTTGTACATGGACTCTTCTCATTACTGCCATCGGGGCAAAGGTACAGGAGTCTGAAGACCCACACTAAACCCTTTAGGAACAGCTTCTTTCCCTCTGCCATCAAATTTCAGAATGGTCCATGACACCACCTCGTTATTTGTGTTTTGCACTGTTTGTTTTTGTAATTTATAGTAATTTATGTTTTCATAAGAAATGGTGACTTTTTTGGGGGCTGTCTGGCAAGTTTTTAATCACTAAAACATCAGTTAATATTAGCAATTTATCATTAAATTCTCATTTATAGAATTCTGTGGACATCAAAACAAAACTAACTTAGAAATCAAAGCAGAAAAAGCTGGAGACACTCAATAGATCAGGCAGCATGTGAAAAAGAGAAATAAACCTAAATAATTTAGTTTGTGTTCTCAATTTTCCATGAAAATATATTTTCACTTTGCCAGTTCTGATGTTGCCTAACTTGCTGAATATTTCCAGTATCTTTTGTTGCACACTATTGCTATTGAGCAGGAGGCTGGACATCAACACTGGAAATAAATGAGATTGACACAATAACAGTGAATTGGCTGATGGGATATAATGTTTCCTTTACTAATTGCTGGTACAGTTCAAAGTAAATTCATTATCAAAGTAGTATACATCACCATATACTACCTTCAGATTCATTTTGTTGCAGGCATTTACAGGAAAATACAGGACTGACAAACACACAATGCATAAGAGGACAAATCGTGCTGATAATAAAAATAAAAATTAATTAAATAATACTGAGAACTGTTGCACGGACGTGGCGGTGGAACGAAACCAAGTGCTGAACATAGATGCAGAGGCCGAGTCGGGAGGCGTTGCCGTCGTAGCGAGTGTGGGAAGGGTTCCAAGGCAGTCTTTGACTGGAGTCTTGGTTCTAGTAGATAATTCAGGAACTGATTGTCCTAAATCCCATGGAATGAGATCACTCATACACAAATCAACCAATGAATTAGCACCTTCTAGTTGTGGTCACAGGATTTTTATACTGCTTTGGTTGATGGAATGCAGGTGTTTGTAGTTGTTGGAGCCGGGGATGATTGGGAACTAAACAAGGTGGTTAAGGCCCAATTCCTGAGGAAGATAACCAGGTGCCAGAAGGGACCATGACAAGAACATGAGTTGTGGCATCCTAATAAATGACGGGTTGTGCAGTCAGTTCAGTATTAAGGTGAGTGAAGTTTCCATGCTGATTCAGGAGTTTGATGTAGGGTAATAACTGGTCCTGAACTCGGTGAACCTACAGATAAAAAATACATGTGTGTTAACAGATCCTCATGATATATTTAAGTTGTAGCTTTTAGAGGGAACTTTAGAAATGTTGTCTACAAAAAAATGATAGAATTGTAACTTTCTTTAACAAACAGGAATTTTGCTAGTTTTTCTCTCAATTAACTGTTGTGACCCACATTTGTGTTGATTAGTATTTTCTACTGAAGTTCTATGGCTTGCAGCCTTAGAAGTATGCAATAACAGATTTTCCATCATGACTCATGTCCCTTCAATTTTTAATGCCAAGTTGTGGGAATAGACATGTTGTATGTGATGAGCCTATTGTGTGATGGTCAGCTCCAATCCCAAGCAACCGAGTGCTTGACTCAGTAGATTCCAGTAGAATTGACAATGAGACTTATATAAATCGGTGATCCCAGTGCAATCAGAATGCTGTAGACTGATGCTTGAGATTCCTGTCTCCTACACATAATTTTGAATTTACAGAGAATCCAACATTTTAGTTAATGACATTCTCTCAATGCCTAAAGTTACAATATAAATAGCATCACAAGTCCATACAATAAGAAATATCTACTTATTTTATCTGACCAAAATCATTTAAAAAGTTTTTGTGCATTACCTGGAACAGGCGCAACAAGAAAATCAAATGTCGTTTTGCCATAGGGAACAGTGGAACCTCAGTATTTAGCATTTTATTACCTGAGCTAAAGCTATGCTTGCAGAAAGTTAATGTTGCTAAATTAAGGGTACGTAGGTGGAGAGTTCATGATTTTGAATTGAGATATTGTCAGTGTGGCCAGTAATGTGCAACGTAGTATTTACATTTTCAGAAATTGCTTCAAGTTGGCGATCTAGTTGTGTAGCAGGTATTGCTGTTGTCTTCCAGCTCCAGGAATTGAGGCACGATCCTGACCTCTGTGGAATTTGCACATTCTCACTCTGACAATGTAGTTGGGTGGTAGATGAACAGTTGAAAGGCATACTAAGAAAGTGTAGGTTACTGGATATAAATGAGGGAATGGGATTTCTCTGAGATTAACTACTGACCAAGTGAGCTGAATAAATCAGAATCAGGTTTATTCTCACTAGCAAATATTGTGAAATTTCTGTTTTGCAGCAGCAGTACAGTACAAGAGAAAAAAGATTCATATGAGTTACAATAATAACTATTGTTACTGTTGTAATTAATAATGCAGAGGACAAAGTGCAAAATAGTTTTCATGGGGTCATGAACTGTTTATAAACCCGATGGTGGAGGAGGAAAAGCTGTTCATAAAATACTGAGTGTGGGTCTTCGGTCTCCTGCACCTCCTCTCCGATGGTGGTAATGTATTGGATGGTGAGAGTCTACAGTGATGGATATTTCCTTCTTGAGGCACTGGCTCTTGAAGATGTTCTTGATGGCAGGCAGGGCTGTGTCCGTGATGGAACTGGCTGAGTCTACGACCCTCTGCAGCCTCTTGCATCGGAGGCTCCATACCAGGCTGTGATGCAACCAGTCAGAATGCTCTCCACCTCACTCCTGTAGACATTTGCAAGAGCCTTTGGCGACACGCAAAATCCTAATGAAGTACAGCCACTAGTATGCTTGCTTCACGATTGCATCAATGTGTTAGGCTCAAGATAGATCCCCTGCGATGCTGACACCCAGAAATTTGGAGCTGCTCATTCTTTCCACTGTTATTTCCAACCCTATGTTGTGAGGAAATACAATATATTCAAAAATAAAACAAAATTTTTTTCCAGTGCTGAGAAAATTCATTCTATTGAAATGTTGCAGATCTTTTCACTTTTATGCACATATCCTGATCTTAGAAAACACGTTGTTACCATTTTACTAGAGTTGGTTGATCTCCATGTCAAATTCTTTTATCAAATATTACACTTCCGTTGAGAACAATTTATTGGTGTATTAATGCTTCTACAGACATCATTTTCTAATTGAATGCAACTTCAAACATTTTTATAACACACACAAAATGCTGGTGGAACACAGCAGGCCAGGCAGCATCTATAAGGAGAAGCACTGTCGACGTTTCAGGCCGAGACCCTTCGTCAGGACTAACTGAAACTCCGCACCAATCCCAACCACACTAAAACCTTCGCACCAATCCCAACCTCACTAAAACTCTGCTATCCTCTCCCTCTGCACCAATCCCAACCTCACTAAAAATCAACCGTCTCGACGTCACTGCACCCTGTTCCAATTCCAACCTAACTCCTTCCGAATGTTCTGCTCTCCTCTCCCTCTGCACCAATCCCAACCTCACTAAAAGCCTTTCAGTTAGTCCTGAAGAAGGGTCTTGGCCCGAAACGTCGACTGTGCTTCTCCTTATAGATGCTGCCTGGCCTGCTGTGTTCCACCAGCATTTTGTGTGTGTTGTTGTTTGAATTTCCAGCATCTGCAGATTTCCTCGTATTCAATCATTTTTATTCTTGAATTATATTAAGTGATAGCTCTGATAATAGATGTAGAATCTTTCCAGTTTTGTGATAACCAAAGGATGATGCATAATATACAGAATATAGTTTCTAATGATATCATTTATCTTTGCATCTTTCCTGATAAGGCCGGATTTCTTCTGCACTCTTTAAATGGCTTCCCCTGTCAGGGTATCAGGGAATGGTTTATACTGTGTAGCCAGATATTGGGTCCTGGCAACCAGAAATGCAGCCACAGGATCAGGTACAAGACAACTGGTAAAATGTTCTTTCTTCTAAATAATAGCTTTGATTTCCTCTACTGCTTTGCTCTCAGCATGTATTCAGTGCCATTAGCTACGTACTTTGATTAATGTTATTAGAATCCTTAAGCTATCTGACTATCTTGCATCAACAAAGGGATAGTTAATAATAATAACTTATTTATCGACCACTTTTCATACAAACACCAGTTCAAAGTGCTTTATGATATGGTAAATTGCAAACCTGAAAATAAAAGGCAAAAAAGATGATAGATAAAAGCAAGATCAAGTAAATATGTTTTGAGCTGGTGTTTAAAAGTGTCATTGGAGTCTGCATCCCTTTATAGTTTTAGGTATTGATTTCCATATTTTAAGAGCATAGTTCAAAAAAGCTGACCTGCCTATTTTCTTTTGAGGGAGATTGTCTAAATTTAAGAGACCGGAGGAAGAAGACAGAGAGCTCGAGCAGAATTATAAATCAAAAACGATTCTGTGATTTACTCTGGTCCCAGACCATTGAGAGCTTTAAAAACAAGTAAAAGATACAGGAGGTCAATGCAGAGTAGCTGGGATGGGAGTGATATGCTCGATTGTTCTGGTTTTAATTAAAAGTCTAGCAGCGGAGTTCTGAATGAGTTGTAGTTTGTCAATAGATTGCTTTGGAAGGCCAGTAAGAAGTACATTGAAGTAATCTAAACTATTCAATATAAAGGCATGAATTAGTTTTACAGCATCATTACATGAAAGAAAAAAGATGTGCCTTTGTAATACTTCCTAAGAGTAGAAATGCTGCTCTGATCACTTTCTTTATGTGGGATTTAAAATTCAAATCTGAACTTGGGAAAGCACCCAGTTTTGTTACTTCATATTTTACAAGGACAGCCAAATTCCCAAGCTTATCCAGATGATCTCTTTTGTCTTTGGGATCAACCAGAAGTATTTCAGTTTTATCTTCATTTAGTTTTAGGAAATTATTGCTCATCCATTTGTTTATTGCAAACATACTAGAATTCAGAGAAGACTGGGAGTTCTCATCATTAGGTTCCACTGAGATATCCAATTGTGTGTCATCTGCTTAACTGTGGAGATCAAGTTTATGCTCTCTGATAATGTCTCCTAAGGGGAACACGTATAAGGAGAAGAGTAGGGGACCAAGACATCTTCCTTGAGTAACACCAAATGGTACATCATATCGCTTATAAAACTGGTCTCCGTCTTGGAGAGACAAAAAAAATTCTCTTTAAGATATATGGGAAAAGAAACATTTAAGTGCACTGCCAGAGAGGCCAACCTAGTTCTCAAGGTGATCTCAGAGAATATTGTAGTCAATTGTGTCAAAAGCAGCAAATTGATGGTTCGGATTGAAAACCTGCAACAGGATGAGGAACATTAACTATCCCTTTACCTCCTCAGATGCTGCCTGACCCATTGAGTTCCTGCAGCAGTTTGTTTTTACTTCAGATTCCAGCATCTGCAGTCAGTTATGTCTCCAGGAAGTTAGGGGTTGACTGGTAAAGTATGTAAACTGCTGGCTACTGTTTATTACATGCTATGGTGAATCATACTTTTGATAATCTGCTTTGATCATTGTATTTCCAGCATTGATTTTTTTCAATATCTCATGGAAATAATATTTTAGTATCTTTCTTTCCAATTTTCCTTCCAGTACGTCAACTGCAGGGAAAGGTGATGAGATCATTTTCAGTTTTTCATTTTTCTTAACCTGAAGGAAAAAGAAGTTTCTTCAAAGCAGAAAAGGACTCTAATTTGACAAGACAATTACCGTAATATAATTATTGTGACTTTCTTGGTTTATTATGACAGCCTGGTCCATGAATCTCTCAGAACTTAGTGCTTTTCAGAAACTTTATTGACTTCTTTTTGAGATTGCAGAGGATGTCAAATTACATGCATTTGTCAGTGTGCAATAATTACCACTGCATTATTTGGATTCTTGATAAAGTCCAGTCATATGGCTGAAGCAATTTAAAAAGCACAAAGGAATCCCTGCTGTTATGGTGCTTGTTTGATGACCTACACAGTAATGTTAATGAAAGAAACAATAATTTCATTAATGTAAAAGTCATACAATTTAAAGAAAGTGGCTATATATCAGTGGAAGAATTCTCTAAGTGGTTCGAAGGTTCTCAAGTTACTTGCCTCAAACAAGTTAGATTCAGAGTTAGCATTGCAACTGCTGAAAGATTTAACTGAACTATTGGCAATTACAACACAGCTGGAAATCATTCCATGATATCTCTGGCAGAAAATCCTATCTGAATCGAACTGCTCTGCCACTTAACACAGAAATAGGTCTTTTGGCCCATAACGCCATGCTGAGCTTTTTAACCTGTCTACGCTAATCCCATTGGCCAGCATTATTTCTGTATCTTTCTATCCCTGGCCTATTTGAGTGCATGTCTAAATGTCTCTTCAATGTGGTGATTGTATCTGATTCTACCACCTCCTCTGGCAGCAGGTTCCACATATCGATCACACCCTGTGTTTTTAAAAAAAAATCTTTCCCCCCCCCAACGATCCCTTTTAAATCTCCTTCCTCTTATTTTAAACCAATACCCTTTTGCTTTTGATACCCTTTCTGAGAGTGTGGCAACTAGAACTGCACATAATACTGCAAGTGTGATGTAACCAATTTTTTGTAATGTTGTAATGTAACATCCCAACTTTTATATTCTTTGACCTAAAAAGACAAGTACAGTGTACCATAGAAGATCAGGACAAAGCCATTTGCACCTTGAGCCTGCTCTGCTATTCAGTGCGATCATAAGCAGTCCTCCATCTCAATACCATAATTCCAGCCCTCTCTCCACACCTCTTTCTGCCTTTTTTTATACTGGCTTTAACACTGCAATTATTAGAAACTCGAAGAGCCGTCGCGCCCTCTACAGGGAGCCTGAAACAAAGCCAACATGGGCCAGCTTCCTTAATCATTAGGACTGAAGAACCCTTACTGAGGCACACAAAATCTAAACTAGGAAGCAGAAGTTCAGATGTTTAATTCTGAATAAAATTGCCTCTATGAAATGAAAAGAAAAAAAGATAAAAATAAAATGAAATAAAATAGACTGAAAGACACTGAAGGGTCTTGGCCTGAAAATTCAACTGTCGTCTTTTCCATAGATGCTGCTTGGTCTGCTAAATTCCTTCAGCATTTTGTGTGCATTGCTTGGATTTTCAGCATCTGCAGATTTTCTCTTGTTTGTGAAAGAAGTAAGGATTTGTTTTATTTTAATGTTCTTACATTGCAAGTTGAATCCTGAAAAACGTACATCCCCAGTTGGCAAGATTATTTATCAAAACTTGCTATGAAATTTAAAACTCACAATTGAATGGAGATGTTTCAACTTTTTCCAGCATTTTTAATGTGAATCTGTTGTGGCAGCCTACAAACATTATGCCTTTCACATGTTTGAGTTGTGTTTCATGCTGAGGAAAACTTGAGAAGGAGCATGAAGATGAGAAAACTTGTTGTGATTCACAATACTGAAAAATAGAAAGCATTGACAGGCCAGTAAAATGGATGAACATATAGCAAAATGAAATTTAACCCAGGAAAGTATGAACTGCTCTATTTTGGGAGAATACGGAGACTATATTTCTTGGCTTGACTCAGGGAGAAACTTGGCATCTTGATTAATATTTGCTATTAGAGCCTCGTGTAGCCTTGATTTATGCAGTAGTATTGCCAGTCACATGCTAGGATGTCCTCAGCACCATGAGCAAGTGTTTCTTGAAGCTGAGATTGCATGGTGATAAAATTAGAAAATGGGAAAAAATTTTAAAAAACTATATTTATTCCAGCAGAACATTAACAATTTTAAGGATAATACAATTAAAAAAGTAACTATTTCTAAAAAGAAAATTGCAGAATCTCTACACATCATTGATAAAACCAGCATTTATTCCCCATTTCTAATTGTTCCTGAGAAGTAGTTGGCAAACTGTCTCCTTTAACTGAATGTACCCCTACTACAATGTTGTGGGCTAAGTTCCAAAATTCAGACCAGTAATGATGAAAGAATAACAATGTACTTTTAAGTGAGGATGGTGTGTGAAATGGAGTGAAACATGGTGGTAGTGTTACCTTGTCTTTGCTGGTAGTAGAAGCCATGGGTTTGTGAGGTTTTGTCAAAGCGCCTCTGGAAAGAACTGCAGCACATTTTATAGGCAGAACACAATTAGTTAAGCTACTGTGCACCACTCATGATATGGCTATGCCCTTTCCTTTAAATTTGTTTTTCTTTTTCTTTCATTTCTAACTTCAGTTTCTTAACATAGTTGTTATCTTGCCATCTTTGTTCTGCTCCCAATCACAAAGATTCCAATTGTTCTCTACTCCCACTTTCTGCAACCTAAAATGTGCTTGCTTCCTCTCAGTCCAGTTCTAACAAAAGGTCCCTGGCTATAAATATTGAATGTTTCTTTCCCCTCTGCTGTTCTTTCTCCTGAAATGCAGTAATCACTTCTTCAAATACTATTATGGACAGGTGCCTCTACCACAGATTGTTGAAGATGAATTTAATTGCTTTGTCCCTTGAGTTGATTACTTCAATGCTAACTTGACCATCTTCTGCTGTCCAGCTGCAACAATTTCAGCATGTCTAAAACTCACCCAGACAAACGGTATTTATACTGTTCTCCCATTATCCCTGCTTATTAACTTGTATTGGCTTATGTTTCAATAAATCCTCAATTTTAATATTGATTTTCTTACGTTTAAATTTATGATATTGCTCTTCCATATCTCTGTGACTTCCCTTATCCCTACAATCTTCCAACAGCTCAGTATTCTCCCAATTGTCCATCACCCATGTATTTTGTACTATTACCAGTGACTATATCATAGGCTATCTATTCCTCAAGCTCTGAAATTGGATCCAAAGCCATTCTTTCTTTCAATGCATTTTAGAATCTAATTCTTTGTCTGAGCTTTTGGTTAGATATCCTAAGTTACCTTTCATGATAATGTCAATTTCTATCTGATGATTTTTTGAATTATCCTAAAGTTGTAATACAAATTGACTTTGTTGATGATTTGCTCTACCCTACCCTACCATAACACATCCACAGCTAAAACCTTGAGCATGCCTTTATGACTTACAGATACCCCCATTCACTGCCATTACATAAATAATCTGGAATTCCTTACTATAATCACTCCAGTTTACTGTCTCCTTTCCCTTAGAGTTTTTATCTTGGTTCAACACACCCAAGTGAGGTAATTTGAGGGACATTGTCATACCTATAGAAGTGGAGGTCAGAGCAAGTTGTATGACCGAGGTATGGAGAGATTTTGATACAGAGAAGATGGGGAGTTCTTAGAAATATATTGAATAAACTATAAATCGTTTGTAAATATCTTGTGGAGTTCAACAAAAACATAAATAAACATAATACCAAATCTAGTCACAGTATGATATTTAACATACAACTTAATATACAATCTTTTTTCTTAATAGGAAATATGTTTTATCAAAAAGTGGAGGTGGGGCATTGTAGCCTCGACAGTTCTTACAACTTGTCATTAATTTTTCAATTCTAGGTCACCTTGAAGGAAGTGGACTGAAGCAAAGGCCAAGAGAGGGAATATATGCAGTCAGGGTGAGCTCTCAGCACTGAGTGTAACTCCAGCTGAGGACGGCGTGTGATTTGGAGGGAAACCTGTGTGTGGTAGAGTTCCCAGTCCTTGTGCTTCTTGGCGCTGATGTTATTGGTTTGGAGTGTTGGATTTGGATGTTTTTAATACAAGGTTCTTTCAGAAGTGAGAAAAGAGGCACAAAACTTGATGCTTCACGATCATTTTATGAAGCTTTAATAGAAACAAAAAAAATTTAAAGCAGACAGTGCTAGAGGTCCAGTAAGTGAAGGGAGAGAGAAAGAAGCAAAGGGACAATGGCATCACTGCATGGACAGTTCATTGTACACTCCAAAGTTAAGTGACATTCCATTCAAGTTTACAGGTAAGAGTCAACCAATCAGATAGCCCCTATTCAACTAATGCAACACCAAGAGAAGCTTCTAGAGCTTTCCAGAATCATACAAATGTAACCGCCAGGGGACAGATTAAACAGCTGCATATACACATAGTGGCCACTATGAAACATAATAAGCAGTTGCATATATTTAAGCAGTTATAAACAATACCAGCAGGTAATTCATTGTTAAGTTGCAAAGAAAATAACAATGAAACAGTCAAATCCAACAGGAGGTGGTGTCTTCATATCCTTGATAAAGAAACTCCAGTGGATTTTGTCACTGAAAAACGCTACAACCATAGTGCAAAAATGGTGGAGGGAATGAATGTTTTGGGCAGAACATATGGGTTTTTTTTGTCATGGATACATGGATGGGCTTCTTTCAGTGTCTTTGGGATTGTACTCATTTAAGGAAGTGGTGGTTATTGCATCCTGTCTTGTAAGTAGTAGAAAGGTTTTGGGATATCATGAGCTGGGTAATTCATAGTAGGCTGTTGAGCTTCTAACTCCTTTTATAGTCACATCATGTATGTGGTTGCTTCAGTTGAATTCTGATCAATGATGACCTCCAAGTGGTTGATGGTGGTGACTCAGCTATAGTAATGCCATTGGTTTTAAGAGTAGTGGTTAAACATCGTCTTATTGGAGTTGGACATTTCCCGATACGTGTATGGCTTGAATGTCACTTTACATTTGTTATCCCGTGTTTCAGTTTTGTTTAACTCTGAGAAGTTGTGAGTAGAATTGAACAATACACTTCCATCGTTTATGGAAAGGACAGCTATTGATGAAACAAATGGAAGTGGTTGAGCCTGGGACACTGTCTGAGGGCCTCGTGCAGCAATGATCTGGGCAGAGATTACCCTCCAGCAATCCTCACCTTTCCATGTAAAAGGCACGACTACAATCATCGGAGTGCTTTCTCCTGGATATTCAGTGATTTCTGTTTAACCAACTCTTCCTGATGTGAGACTCATTCGGAAGCTCTGACATCACTTCTGAAATTAGCTCTCTGGTCCATGGAGCCAAATCACGCTGATTTCCAAATTTTTCATCAGTGAGCAGGCTACTGGCAAGTGCCGGTTGGAACATTGGCTAGTTAATCTGGTATACCTGGGCAATCTCAGAATCAGGCATACAGTAAGTCGTGAAATTTGTTGTTTTGCAAAAGTAGTACATTGCAATGCATACTAATGAAAACTATAAATTACAATTAGAAGTGTGTGTGTGTGTATATATATATATATATATATATATATAGTATATAAAATTAAATAAGTAGTGCAAAAGGAGAGAGAAAAGAAAAAAGTACTGATAGTGCTCATGGGTTCATTGTCCATTCGGAAATCTGTTGGTGGAGGGGAAGTGCTGAGTGTGTGTCTTCAGGCTCCTGTACCTCCACCCTGATGGTGGTACTGAGACCTGGGTAATGGGGGTTCTTAATGATGGATGCCTCCTTCTTGAGGCATCACCTTTTGAAGTGTCCTGGGTGCTGGAGAGGCTGGTGCCCATGATGGAGCTGACTGAGTCTGCAACACTCTGCAGCTTTTCCCAACCCTGTGCAATGGTCCCTCCATACCAGAATCAGAATCAGGTTTATTATCACTGGCATGTGTCATGAAATGTGTTAACTTAGCAGCAGCAGCAGTTCAATGCAATACATGATATAGAAGAAAAAAATAAGTAGATCAATTACAGTATACATATTTTGACTAGATTAAAAATCATGCAAAAACCAGAAATAGTATATGTTAAAAATGTGAGGTAGTGTTCAAGGGTTCAATGTCCATTTAGGAATCGGATCTCAGAGATAAAGAAGCTGTTCCTGAATCACCAACTGTGTGCCTTCAGGCTTCAGTACCTCCTACCTGATAGTGATGCAACCTGTTAGAATGCTCTCAATGGTACACCTGTAGGAATTTGAGTGAGTCTTTGGTGACATACCAATTCTCCTCAAACTCCTAATGAACTATAGTCGCTCATGTATCTTCTTCGGAATTGCCTCAATATGTTGGGCCCAGAATAGATTGTCAGAGATGTTGATACTCAGGAACTTGAAACTGCTGATCCCTCGATGAGGACTGGTGTGTGTTCACTCAACTTCTCCTTCCTGAAGTCCTCAATCAATTCCTTGATCTTACTGACATTGAGTACAGTGTTATTGCTTTGAAACCACTCAAACAGCTGATTTATCTCACTCCTGTACACCTCCTCGTCACCTACTGAAATTCTGCCACTGATAGTTAAGTCACCCAGAAATTTATAGATGGCGTTTGAGTTGTGTCTTGCCACACAATTGTGGGTGTAGAGAAAGTAAAGCAGTGGGCCAAGCATGCATCCTTGAGAAGTGGCAGTGTTGATTGTCGGAGAAGAGAAGATGTTATTTCTGATCCGCACAGAATGTGGCCTCCCAGTGAGGAAGTCAAGGATCCAGAAGCAAAGGGAGGTATAGAGACATAGGTTTTGGAGCTTGTGATTAGAACGGAGGGAATGATTGTGTTGGAAGTATGATTGTGTGGAGTTGATGTCTAGGGTAGATCAGCCGTGATTATATAGAATGGCAGGACAAAATTCAAGGTCCAGGGGGCCTACACTTGCTCTTTTATTTTGTTTTTGTATTCTTCCACCTGTGTGAAAATACTGTCTTGTTCACGTGCTGTTGTTACTTGGAAGAATTGATAACAGATATGATTGGCTGCTATAATTCATAAGGGAGACCATTTGGAATAAGAATCAACTTAGCATTAATTGTGGTGCGATGCTAACATATCTTTAATTGAAAAATCTGGAGTATAAATTGATCCTGTTGATTTACTGGTGACAGCATTTCAGTTAAAGTAGGCATCTTCTAAAGCTCTCACTAATACTGCTATAGCTCTGTAATCTGGCTTTAAAATGTCAGCAGGTTGCGGAGGAACGACGGCAGAGAATTGAGTGATTACTGACTTAAAAATGTTGTGATTAGGGATAATCTTTCAAACAAAGATCTGCAAATCTGCAGGAGTATCTGAATGAAACACAATGTTAAGTCCGACTGGAAACAGTTTGTAATACTTTGTAAAACTTAATCCATGCAATGCAAATAGGATATGTGAGTGAACAGACATTGTACAATTAATATTGCTAAATAATTGTGCCTATGCACCCAGTTGGAGAAAGGTTTATACATAGCGTCTTTCATGACTTCAGAATGTGTCATAGAAGTACATCAATCCCTTATGCTTGTGTTGCAGTGACTCGTTTAATCCCACTGGCCTGGTATTTCTCTGTAGCTCAATGAATTTTTACCTTTCAATTAATTATCCAATTTCTTTTTGAACGTAATGATTGAAGTTGCTTCTACCACTGTTTCAGATAGTATCATCAAGAATGCGATAACTCATCTGTGTAAAATCTTTTGCTAATCACATCAATCTGAAAGTTTAACTTTATTGCCATCTGACTGTACAAACAGTGTCTATAAAAAGTATTCATCCCCTTGGAAATTTTCATATTTTATTGTTTTACAACATTTTTAAACATTGGATTTAGTTTGGCTTTTTTTGACATTGATCAACAGAAAGATTCATGTCAAAGTGAAAACAAATCTCTACAAAAAGATCTAAATTAATTACAAATATAAAATACAAAATAATTGATTCCATAAAGTATTCACCCCCTTTAATATGACACACCAAATCATCACTGGTACAGCCAACTGGTTTTAGAAGTTACATAATCAGTTAAATGGAGATCACCATGCAGTCAAGGTGTTTCAATTGATTGTAGTAAAAATACACCCGTACCTGGAAGGTCCGACTGCTGGTGAGACAAAAACTACACTGTGAAAACAAAAGAACACTAAGCAATTCTGTGAAAAAGGTTATTGAAAAGCACAGGTCAGGAGATGGATACAAGAAAATTTCCAAGTCACTGAATATCCCTTGTAGTACACTACAGTCGATCATCAAGAAATGGAAAGAATATAGCACAACAGTAAATCTGCCTAGAGCAGGCTGTCCTCAAAAATTGAGTGATCATGTAAGAAGGGGATTAGTGAGGGAGGCTACCAAGAGATCTATGACAAATCTGGAGGAGTTACAAGCTTCAGTGTCTGAGATGGGAGAGACTGTGCATACAACTGTTGCCCGGGTGCTTCACCAGTTACAGCTTTATGGGAGAGTGGCAAAGAAAAGGCCACTGTTGAAATAACTTGCATGAAATCTCAGCTAGAGTTTGCCAAAAGGGATGTGGGAGACTCTGAAATCAGCTGGAAGAAGGTTCTATAGTCCGATGAAACAAAAATTGAGCTTTTTGGCCATCAGACTAAACACTATATTTGGTGTAAGCCAAGCACCACACATCATCAAAACCACAACATCCCTGACATGAACAATGGTGGTGTCTGCATCATGCTGTGGGGTATTTCACTGTAGCAGGCCCTGGAAGGCTTGTGAAGGTAGAGGGTAAAATAAATGCAGAAAAATACAGGGAAATCCTGGAGGAAAGTCTGATGCAATCTGCAAGAGAATAGCGATTTGGGAAAAGATTTGTTTTCCAGCAAGACAATGATCCCAAACATAAAGTCAAAGCTACACAGGAATGGCTTCAAAACAACAAAGTTAATGTCCTGGAGTGGGCAAGTCGGCGTCCAGACCTCAATCCAATTGAGAATTTGTGGCTGGACTTGTAAAGGGCTGTTCACTCACAGCCCCCATGCAATCTGACAGAGCTTGAGTAATTTTGTAAAGAAAAATGGGGAAAACTTGCAATATCCATAAGAAAGATGCTGCTACACAGTTTGGCTGTCCTAGTCCTGATGCTTCTGTACCTGATTCTTGGTGGTAATGGGTCAGAGGGATTGTGGGACGGGTGGTGGGGATCCTCAACAATGCTTTGAGCTCTTCATCTGCAACGCTGCTGGTAAATGTCACAAATGGTGGGGCTGGTGATCCTTTTGGTGGTTTGAACTATCCAACGTGGGGCCTTGCTGTTGATGCTTTGCAGGCATGCAGTACAATGATGCAGCCAGACAAGGGGCACTCAATGGCTGTCCTGTAGAAAGTTGGTAAAGTAGGGGCAGAAAGGCTTGCACACCTCAATCTCCTCAAAGTGTAGATGCTGCTGTACCTTTGGACTAGTGAGGACGAATTGTGGGTCCAGGTTGGATCATCTGTTATGTGTACACCGAGCAACTCCACGCTGTTCACTCTCTCCACAGCAGAGCCATAGATATGCAATGGAGAGTGGTCAACCTGTGCCTTCCTGAATGCTACAATCACGTCTTTTGTCTTGGGTTGTTGTTCTTGCACCATTTGAGAAGTCTGTCAACCTCCTCTCTGTATGCTGACTTATCATTGTTGCTGAAGAGGGCAGCCACTGTTCTATCATCAGCGAACTTGATGATGTGTTTAAGCTGAATCTGGCAGTGCAGTCGTGAGTCATCAGCGTGAACAGCCGCGGGCTGAGCACACGGACCTGGGGGCGCTAGTGCTCAGCGTGATGGAGCTTGAGATGTTGCTGCCAACTTGGACTGATGGGGTTGTTCCATTAAGAAGTCCAAGATCTAGTTGCAGAGAGGGGTGTTGTGTTCCAATGAGGACAGTTTACTCACCAGCCTCTGAGGGATGATCATGTTAAACATTCAGCTGAAGCCGATGAATAGCACCCCGGTGTACGAGGCATCGTTTTCTAGGTGGGACAGGACAGTGTGGAGGGCCAAGGCTCTCCATGGTCATCAGTGGACCATGTTGAGTGGTAAGCAAACTGGAAAGGTGGAATGTGGCATTTTATGTTATCCATTGCTTAAAGCTCTTTATGACTGTCAAAGTCAGTGCTACTGAGGCACTATTTCTTTAGGCCAGTTACCGTTACTCTCTTGGGCACTGGAATGATGGTGGCTGCTTTGAAGTCTGCAGGAAGTGTTATAAGCTATGGTTTCTGGTGGTTCACAGTCATTATTGTTATGTAATTCAACATAACCAGTCTGCAGATCTCACAAGCAGCCAGGTAATCTTTTCTGATGGTTCTGTTTGAAGAAGGATTGTTTAAAAAGCAGCAGGATAATCTTCACCATCAGCCAGAATCTTGATTAACTACCTAATCTGTGAAGTAAGGAAAATTTTGCAATAGAATATATTTCCTGCTGGTTACTTGTGTAGTGGAGAAATTGGATACGTGCACATTCATACATCGGAAAGTGAGGACACGCAACATTAAAAAAAATCAGTGAAAAACGGACTTGATTTTTTTTTCTCATTTTTCCCCCCATATAACTTTTGTCTCCTGAAGCTCAGATCCATGAGCGTTGACAGGATGGGGCAAATGGTCTCCCTGTACGGGGTAAATGTCCATGGCTCCATTTTAATGCTTTTTGATTGGAACTGAGGGTATGATTGTGTTGAACGTTGAGCTGTATGTAATTTCCCATGCAGTTGGGTAGATCCAGTTTTATAACTGTACTGGTACAGCTTGTGTATGGTGGCAAAAACATTGGTGGGCATCATTGTCTCTGCTTATCCAGTGCTCTCAGTGATTGCATGATATTATCTGGTGTGAATCAATCTGGCTGAAGACCAACTTTGTAATGGTGGGGAACTCAGGTGAAAAGCAAAATGTGGCACCAGTGTGACAACAACTGCATATATCTCGTGGTTCTTACATTGGCACTTATTAGCCTCCATTATTGCCCAAACAATGGCCATACAAAGACAAATTTTGTGATTAGTAAAGTATTCTAAAACTATTTAAAGTTTTGGTGCAACCTGTCTCTTGTTTTGGTCTCAATACCTATGGAGAGATATAGTTAGTTTACAGGAGGTGGAACAAACTTTCACTCACCTGATATTTGGAATGACTGGGATGGTGAATAAGCAAACTTTGCCTATGTTCTCCAATGTTTAGAAAAATAAAATTTGACAGATTACCTAAGCATTTAAAAGATTTTTGTATAAATACATGGATAGGTGCAATTTAGAGATATATGGGACTAGCTTCATTGGTAGTGTGGTTGGCATGGACAAATTGGTCGAAGGGGCCTGTTTCCATTCTGTATTACTGATGACTCATCAACTCGCACAGATGCTGGTACTCACCTATGCACTGGGGCAATTTCAATTTCTAGTGGCCAATTAACCTACCAACCTTCACGTCTTTGGAATGTGGGATGAAACCAGTGTACCTGGAGGAAACCCATGCTATCACAAGGAGTATGTGCAAACTCCACACAGTCAGAACCTCGGTTCAGGATTGAATTTGGGTCCCTGGCACCGCAAGGCAGCAGCTCAACTAGCTGCACTACTGTGCTTCCTCGTTGCCAGGAACAATGTGAGGGTGACAGTTGCGTTGGTTTCCTACCATACAAATGCATAGATCTGATCAGCTACATGGCTTCCTTCTCTTCCTTCATTCAAGGTGATGGGTCTCTCGCTGAAACATTGAGTGTCCATTTCCCACTGCAGATGCGCCCTGACCCACTGAGTTCCTCCATCAGCTCTTTTTTTTTTTTGCTCCAGATTCCAGTATCTGCAGTCCCTTGTATATTTCTGGCTTTTTTCCTTACTGTAATGAGCAAATTGTTAGAATACAAGTTGATAAAGTATATCTGAGGCACGTAAATATTATTTCCTTGCATTCCACACTTCCAACTTGCTAGTTCTTCTTGATGATCGATGCATTCTCAAGGGTAGCCCAATATCAGTGCAAACACCTTAAGTCATTTCCAGAATGAAAATGGGTAGCTCATTTATACATCTGCTATTTATAGGCATTCATTATTTCCACTCCAAGGGGTCATATTCCTCTGGTATCTCCAGGTCATCTTCAGCTATGCTATCAGTGGATAACTTCTTTCTTCGAGTAACCAGTGGTGAATTTGTTTTGAGATGTGAAGAGCTCAGTGAGACTACACTGCTGCACTATGAACTCGATAATACTGTATCCTTAGACCAGCATAAACATCTCTTTATTTAAACAAAATAATAACTTGCACAAGGCACTAGACTAGACAGTCACAAGAAAAAACTGCTTATGATGATCATTTAGAGTAGGGAATAATTTTTTAAATATTTCTTTGTTGATAGTTGTAGAGTAATGACTTCCACAGCTTACTGTTGATATTTAAACAATGCTCCCATGAATATTTTCCCAAATATAAATGTCTCCCTTTGTATTGGTAGCCATACAATTATTAATACCATATACTGTATTTATTTTAATCAACAAAATTCATCAAACGTGAGTAAATCCTGTTAAATGTACATTTCTTTAAGTAAAAGAAGTTCCCTGTTTTAGCATGAACACATCAAGCTTTTCATACTGAAATTTGACCTCTCAGTCACTGGACAAAAATTGGGTTGGATTACTCAAAGCAAGGTGAAATATTGAGAAGTGAAGAAGGAATGTCAGTGTGATTTATGGAAAAGTTTAATTGTAATCACTTGATTGCTTTCTAAATGAAAGCTGTATTTTACCGAAAGGGATTGGGAACTGCTTTTAATACTCATTCTATTTGCATCTATGGACTTAATGAAACAATTGCCAACAGATTTTTAATCTTTTCATCATGCTTTGTAGTTCCATAAAATGTTGATTTAATATGATCACTGAAATGGAGAAGTAGTGTGATTTATACTTAAAAAGTTGTTCAATGGCTAGCATCACTAGGGGGAAGGGAAAGTCTGGGGGAGGGGACAGCTAAGACATTAATAAGAAAAGTTGAAGTAGTGGTTTGAACAGAGCAGCCCAGACTGTGCCTTGAGGGAAGTGCAAAATCAAAACCAAGGCGCCTACTGTTGGGGCAATTAATCTGCTGGAGGTACATGGCACATGGCATGAATTTTTTCACTACTTTTGGTTTGAGAAGTCGGGCTTATTTAAGTTTTGTAACATTTCCAGAAGTAGGAGTAAACTGTATTTATGAAAGGCCATTAGTCGGAACCCTTCACAGCTGTCACAGCTTTGAGGCTGATCTGTGACAGCTGCAACACCACCAAGATCTATAGATCAACTCACAAAATCCACTTTTTGATAATTAAAAAAAAATTATATGTTGAAAAAAAGGAAGTGATCTTAAAAACAAGCAATTGATTTTGACAAGCAAAGTTAATCTTTTTCCCAATTGAACTAACTTTATGAATGCTTGCGTGTATGATTTTCTTTTCTTTGTGAGGAATAACTAATGCTGCACGGCATATTTAAACAAAATACTAACAATATTTTAAGATTCTCTGATCGTTTGAAGAGTAAATGCTTTGCTCAGAGTGGCAGAAATTTTGAGGTTTGCTTTCCTATTTGTTCTATGAACTGGATGAAGTCACAGGCTAAATACATGATGGAACTCGTCAGGGTTTCCATGCGTGATTGCCATCAAATGAACTCCACTTCCATTTTGCAAGGAGCTTTTCTTTGTGGATCCGATCCAGATTCCTTCCTCCCAAGGATAATAAAACAAGCTTACTGATGTTCTGTTCTCAGACCTTCACAAATCAAAATTGGCTGAAGTACTTGATGCTGTTACTGCTCCATCTTGAGCCAACATTTTCAGGATGAAGGTATTGCAAGCTACTCTACAGTACAAACTACTGCATCAGTTGAGGCGGCTTGAAAATGGTATAGGTGCCAACACTGTGGAACTCAGATGACGTTCTTTTGGCTTGTGCATTAGATGGAAAAGTCATTAGTTCTGACATAGTACTGTTTGAAGTAAAAATTATTTTGAAATGGACATAATGCAACACGTTAATTTTCAGTTTGAAGAAGTTGACTGACCTTTGCAATATCCCCATTTCTATGAATGAAGAGGCTGGTGAAGTTTATGAATCAGACAAAGCACAAGGACTGGTGTTATACATCTCAGAGTTTTTTAAGAGGTGGCTGTGGAGTTGGTTGATGCTCTAGCTATTTTTCAGAAATCTGGATTCTGGAATGATGCCTGCACACCAGAGGGTAGTAACTAAGACCCTCAATTTAATAAAGGAGGAAAAGAAAAAACATGAATTGCTGACTTGTTATTCTGCATTTATAATTTGGGAAAATGATAAAAATCTATGATAATGAATGTGATGTCTAGAAAATAATGTGATTGAAAAGGATTGACTTAGATTTCATCCTCTGAAGATATATTTTAGTCCATTGAAGAGATATTTGCAGAGTAAGTGAGGAAGTATTAATGAATCAAATATATTTCCAAATTTGTTAATAGCATGAAACCAGATGGGAATTTCGGTAGTGAAGTGGATGAAAAATAAACTCCAAGGTGATCTGGGCAGACTGAGTGAACAGAATTCTGGGATATACTGAGGGAAATGCAGAAGAGAAGGGGAGTGACTTTGCTTATGACCGAAGACCATCAGAGCAATATGTAGAGAGGAAATTGTGGAGGTATTGTCCAATGAGGACATTTGAACGGAACATCAGAATTTTGCTACGTGAAACATTGCTGTAGAAAAGCAGCATCCATCATCAAAAATCCTCACCACCCAGGCCATGCTCTTTGTTTCGCTGCTGCCATCAGGTAGAAGGTGCAAGTGCCTCAGGACTCACACCACCAAGTTCAAGGGCAGTTACCACCTCTCAACCATCAGGCTCTTGAACAATAGGGATAACTACACTCATTCTATTTCTGGTGTCCCCACATCTGATGGACTCATCTTAAGGACTCTTAATCTTGTTATTTATTGCCATCCATTTGCATTTGCACAGTTTGTTGTTCATTGATCGTGTTTACAGTTACTGTTCTATAGATTTGCTAAGTATACCTGCAGAAAAGGTTGGATGTAGTGACGTGTATGTACTCTGATAATATTTTTTACTTTGGACTTTGAGAGGGGTGATCACTATTGCAGTGATTATACAATGGGCCTCCCAGTAATCAATAAGAATTAGAGGAACAGATATAAAAGCAAACTACAGAAACATGTAAAAGCAATAGGGTTCTGGAAGGGTAGGATTTTAAACTTCTCTAATATTGACTGGGATTGCCTGAGTTTCAGGGGTCTGGATGGAGCAGATTTGGTTGAGTGCATCCAAGGTAGTTTCCTACTAAGATGATGGGTATAGAGTCCTACCAGAGAAAGGGCTGTAGTTGATTTCGTTTTAGGAAAAGACAATGGCAGGAGGTGGAACTGTTGATTGGGAAACACTTTGGAAACAGTGCCATAATTTCTGCAGGTGTCAAGATAGTTGGGGAAAGGAAGGAGGTTGCTTCTCATGTTAAGACCCTAGATGGGAGAAAGCCCAAGAGATGATCAGGCAAATGTAGGTTGATGACAGGTTGAATAACATCTGACAAGAGTATTTTAGAAGAGAATTCTAAGAATTCCGGGACAGTATATTCTGGCAGATGTGAAAAGCAAGGAATAGGGATCCCTGAATGACAAAGGATACTGAAGGTTTGATGAGCAAAAAATAAGGACAATACAATAGATATAGGCAACTACAATCAAGCAATTTCCTTGAAGAATATAGATAAAGGAGAGCACTTAAGGAGGGCAAAAAATAGTCATGAAATATGACCATGGTCATGGCAGGTAAGATTAAAGAGTATCCTGTCATATGAGCAAGAAAGAAGCAAGGGGAAAAGTGGGCCAAATGGCATATTTCAGATGTGGACCTCTGGGAAGTGGGTGAGATCCTAAATGAACATTTCTTGTTTATATTTACAAAGAAGGAGGATGTGGAGGATAGTGAAGTTTTGGAGTGTTTTATTGGTTGTTTGGATTAAGAAGTTGAGGTGGTGGATTCTTATAATGCAAAGGTGGATAAATCCCTAAATCTGGATCGAGATCTATCCTAAACTATTATGGCAAACATTTCTGGAGCACTCTTGGAGGTTAATGCACCTTTGTTAGCCATGGACGAGGTACCAAAAGGCTGGAGGACAGCTAATATAGTTCCTTATTTAAAAAGAAGGAAGACTGATGAGCCTAAAGTCAGAGATAAGTAAATTACTGGGGAAAATTATAAGGGGCAGAATTAAGTACATTTGGAAAGGCAGGGGCTGTTTAGGGATAGTCCATGTGGTTTAATGAAAATGAAATCCAAGCTCACCAACTTGATGGAGTTTCTTTAGGAGGTAACTAAGAAGAATAGTGAAAGACACAGCTGTCTTTTGATTTCCACTTTAATAAGGCATTTGATAAGCTGGTCAAGAAAATTAAGACACATGGGGTCCAAGGTGAGGTGGCAAATTGACATGTTAATAGGAGGTACAGAGTAGTGGTGGAAAGATGTTTTTTGTGACTGGAGGTCTATGAATAATAGTGTAGCAGAGGAATTGGTGCTGGGATTTGTATTGTTTGTGATAAACATTGATAACTTGGATGCAACTGTAGAAGGTATGATCAGTAAGACTGTGGATGACAAGGAAATTGGTGGTGATATTGATAGGGAGGAAGGTTGTCTAAGCCCTCAGCAAGATATAAATCAGTTGGAAATTGGGCAGCGTGTTGGCAAATGGAATTTATTCCCAACAAGTGTGAAGTGTTGCATTTTGGGAAAGCAAATAGGGTAGAACAAAAGTAATAAAAGGCAGGGCACCAAAGAATGTTGATGAGTAGAGATCAATGGGTCTAAGTCCATTATTCCCTGAAAGTGGACGCTCAAGCCAAGAAGGTAACACAGCAAAGAAGAGTGCATACAGTATAGCAAAAATTAGCAGGAAGCTAGACGTTTGGGAAGTTTTTAAGCAATGAAACCTACCAAGTATCTGGGAGTACAGTTAGACGAGAAGCTAGACTGGACTGCCTACACAGATGCCTTGTGCAGGAAGGCACAGAGTCGACTGTACTTCCTTAGAAGGTTGGCGTCATTCAATGTCTGTAGTGAGATGCTGAAGATGTTCTATAGGTCAGTTGTGGAGAGCGCCCTCTTCTTTGTGGTGGCGTGTTGGGGAGGAAGCATTAAGAAGAGGGACGCCTCACGTCTTAATAAGCTGGTAAGGAAGGCGGGCTCTGTCGTGGGCAAAGTACTGGAGAGTTTAACATCGGTAGCTGAGCGAAGGGCACTGAGTAGGCTACGATCAGTTATGGAAAACTCTGAACATCCTCTACATAGCACCATCCAGAGACAGAGAAGCAGTTTCAGCGACAGGTTACTATCGATGCAATGCTCCTCAGACAGGATGAAGAGGTCAATACTCCCCAATGCCATTAGGCTTTACAATTCAACCGCCAGGACTTAAGAACTTTTTAAAAGCTATTATTAATGCTTTTTGAGATAGTGATTTAGATGCATATCATATTTTTTTACTGAGTTAAGTATTGTATGTAATTAGTTTTGCTACAACAAGTGTATGGGACATTGGAAAAAAAAGTTGAATTTCCCCATGGGGATGAATAAAGTATCTATCTATCTAAGTATTGAAAGGTCTAGATAGAGTGAAATGGAAAGGATGTTTTCAACAGTGGGGAAAGTCTAAGACCAGAGGGCACAACCTCAGAATGCAATGGCATCCCCTCAGAACAGAGATGAGGAGAAATTTCTTTAGCGAGAGGGTGGTGAATCTGTGGAATTCGTTGCCACGGATGGCTATAAAGGCAAGTCTTTGGGTGTATTTAAAGTGGAGTTTGATGGGTTTTGATTAGTAAGGGCATCAAAGGTTATGGGGAAAAGGCAGAAGAATGGGATTGGGAGGGAAAATAAATCAAAGATGACTGAATGGAAGAGCAGACTTCATGAGCTCAAAGGCCTAATTCTGCTCTGTGAATTATGGCCTTGTGTGTCAAAGAAGGCAGATGACACGCTTGTCTTCATAATTCAGGGTAGAAAACATACGAGTTGGAACATTATGTTGCAAATTATCAAAACATTAGTTAGGCTGCATGGAATATTGTGTGCAGTTTAGGATGAATGTGAATGTGCTGGACAGGGTACAAAAGCCATTAATTGGGTTGTCGCCTGAACCAGACAATTTCAGTTGTAAGGAGAAATTGAATAGGCTAGGTTTATTTTCCTTGAAGCAAAGTACAACAAAGTATATAAGGCTATGTGTTGACATGTGTGAAGATGGTCAACATACAGTATTTCTCCCATGATTAGGTATTGAAAACAAAGTAGCATGGCTTTAGTGTGAGAGACAGGAAATTGAAAGGATATCAGAGGAGTAAGCTTTTACATGGAGAGTGGATGCTGCCAGAAGACTGATGGAATCAGATACAATTACTATATTGAAGATTCAGATTTGGAACCATTTATTGATCACACATACATCATAACATACAGAGAAATGTGTTAACACCCAGCACAACATAACAATGTGCTGGGGGCAGAGTGCAGGGTCGCCACACATTCTGGTGCCATCAAGGCCTTCCCACAATGCTTGGCAGAACAATGGAATTTGGAGTGCAATGTGGTTTTAAAAGGTGCGATTCTCCACTTAGTTGGAGTAAACAAATGCTAATACTTTTAAATTATAAGAGACTGGGGAAATGTTGATATATAAAAGGACTTCAGCGTCTTGCTTTGTAAGACACTGAAAGCCAATGGGCAGAGGGAACAGGCATTTGGGAAGGTAAATAATATGTTGGTTTTCATTTAAGTACAAAAGCAAAGTTGCCTTTCTACAGTTCTATAAGGCCTTAGTGAGACTATGTTTATAATATTAAATTCAGACTGTTAACAAAAGAATAATACACAAGATATAGGGGCTGAATTAGGCCATTTGGCCTATTGAGTCTGTCCTGCCATTTCATCATGGCTGATCCAATTTTCCTCTCAGACCCAACCTCTGCCATCTCCCCATATCCCTTCATGCCCTGACCATTCAAAAATCTTACCAATCTCTGCCTTAATTATACATAAAGACTTGGCTTCCGCAGCTACCCATGGTAATGAATTCCACAGATTCACCACTCGCTGGCTAACGAAACTCCTCCTCATCTCTGTTCTAAAAGGGTGCCTCTCTATTCTGAAGCTGTGTCCTCTTGTCTTGGACTCTACCACCATTTAAAAAAAAAAATCCTCTCCACATCGACTCTATCAAGGCCCTTCACCATTCAATAGATTTCAATGAGGTCACCCCTTATTCTTCTGAATTCCAGTGAGTACCGGCCCAGAGCCAAGAAACGCTCTTCATATGACAAGTCATTCAAACCTGGAATCATTTTTGTGAACTGAAACGAATGATGTACTTACTGGAGAGGGAGTGCAACAATGATCCCAGGGATGATGGGTCTGTCAGGTGAGGAGAGATCATGTAGGCTAGGCCTTTTTGTTTCTCCAGAATCTAGAGGAACAAGCGCTGATTTTATTGAAGTGTACATCACTCTTAGAAGGTTCAACAGCACAGATATAAAGTAAGATGTTTCCTCCTGAGCTAGTACTGACAGTACAAATGATGGTGACAATGAACCAAACCAAGGAGAAAATATATTGTTTTGCATTAACCTGACAACTGCAACAATTGGGAAGTTGTGGTGGGAGCCCCAGTAGATTATTCTGTACACTGTCACTAAGTAATCTGCTGGAGGACTAATTGATGGATAGGACTGAGATGTGGTGACATGCCCAAAGTCGCCCACAATCCAGAGGCAAAATGCAAGGGTGGAGCTTCCAGCGCAGAACTCCTACATGAGATGGAATTTCATTCTGCTGTAATGGGAACTGTGACCTCAACCATCAAGTGCCAAATCAAACCTGGATTTTCATTTGAGTACTGCTTCCATGTGGAAGGAATAAGTTCCCAGCTCAATCCAAAGCTTGTGAGAAGTAGGATCTGGACTCTCTCATGCTCCTTGACAGCCCAGGCAGCTACTTGGGTGAGGTAAACGTTACCCAAGCATCTTCATGTGTATGCTCATTAGTCTCCATCTTGTGATTCTCCCATCCTAGATAGTTTCTGAAAACTCTTGGGCAGAACTAATGCCTGACCTCATGCTCTGGGGAGGAAAGGAGATCAATGAAATGGAGTGCTTTCTCCTGCACCTGTTATTACCAGTGTATTCCATTGACTTTCAGCAGTGGTTCATTTCATTAGTCACCTCTTTAAGAGGTGTAGGCATGACATAAATCAGCATCAGTTAACTTCAACAGGTGCTTAGGATGACTGAAATAAGTCACATGATGCACATTAATATGAAAAATGCTTCTGTTAGCACAAGCCCTTATAGACATGCATGTAAGGAAATTCATCTTAGTGACACTGGGACAAATTGGTACAGATAATTTTTATAGTCCTATTTCATCAACTCTGGACTGTTGGATTTCTAGCCCCATATGTCTTGTGCTGAGTTTTAGGGAAGTATTGAAAAATTCTCTTCATAAAGAACAGTAAGAACCCAATATACACAAATTTAAGAAGAAATAAACAATTAAAGCCACTGAACTTTAGTGACCCAACCTTTAGAAATTCACTGCAAAAATATTTGGTAACTATCACAATTGTGTACTGTGATAAAGCCTCCATGAATGTGTTCAACCTACCAACAAACTTGTTCAAATATTACTAATTTAAGAAGAAATTTTATTATAGTCCACATACGTTCATGAATATACATTTTTTAATTATAAATTTAATCTTCTCTCTTCATACATTTTCAAAATTTACACAAAACAACAGCCAATCAAGCCAGTGACATTTCTGCTTTGCTACTTCTGGCTGTCTTTCTGCTTGTCTGCGGACTATGACAGAACCCACAGAGAACGCTACTACTGAAGACAACTATGTCGTAAGTCTCATTAGCCTCGATTTTATGACCTGGCACTACGTTTCTTGCTGAGAGCATATGTTTGAAGTGGCAACAAATAGAGAGTGGAAAATTACAGAGAGTTCATGCCAGAATTTCCAATGTGGAATTTTTGTAGACCAAGTAACTTTCTTGGTAGCAGACATTGTATAAATGTGATCTCGTATGAATGAAGTTTGATGTAAATGCCAAGAAAGCTAATTGTGTATTCATACCCATATATGAAATTGCACAAAATATGAAAGGATTTAAAATAGGAGAGGCATAAATGCTTGAAGGGTTGCATCATTATTTAATATTTCCAACAACACCAATGGAAGAGCGTTATTAAAATAGACTTGTTTTCATTTTTGATTTTTGCTTGTCCTTCATACTTTTTGCTTAGCCTGGAGGGTGGGGAGTAGTCTGAGCTGTGGATGTCTCCATGAACATATCCACTGCTTTGTGATCATCTAACTGGGTGGTGCAATTCAATCATGTTGAGTTGGACCACAGCAGCTGTTCTTCCTTCTTCCACTTCAAAATATTAACATTTTGTTTCTCTTTCTCAGTTCTTTGAATTAACTCTAATGAAGTAAACATTTCTCAGTGATGGACGGCCTTGGGATTCTGATTCTCAATCACTAATTTTGTAGTCAAATGTTCAGCAATTTATATAACCAGATTGCCTCAGGAAGGTGCTTTAAGCATCTTAAAATATTAGCTCTTTAAAGAAGAATACATAATGATCTAAAAGTTGACTTATAAGCTTGAATATTATATTACAGTATTGTATATCACATTTATAAAAAGGCAAGAAGTTGTTCCAAAAGGAAAATGTAAGTCGAACTGGGGATAAGATTATTTTTTGGACTTTGCACAAAACAAGTAATAATGATGTGGCAACTCATTCTGTATCTGCCAGTCTCCATTATCAAAGAAACAAAAATGAAACGGTATGTGAAACATGTTGCTAATTTATTCATGCCCGTTTTGCACATGGGCAAAGACCAATTTGACTCCAGTGATTATGTAAGGAAGAAAGCAAGTGGAATTGTGTGCCAGGAGTCCAGGAGATAAGGGGTAGAAACTAATGATCATCTGGGAGATAATCTGATAAATTAATTTTTATTGCTCCTACCGTGACATTTCAGACATATAGTCTTCTGAACCAAACGGAGTACAAGTAGGTCAGTTTAGCATCAATAACAAGACCATAGGTCATAGGAGCTGAATTAGGTCATTCAGCCTATGAAGCCTGCTCTGCCATTTCATCATGGCTATCCCTTATCACTTTTGCAGTCCTCTTCTCCCCTTCCCTTCTGAGCCATACAGTCAGACTCGGTGCCAGAGGCCCGGTTGCTGCAGCTCCCTCCTCTCCCACCAATGAGTAGGTCATCCTCCTCAACAGCATTTAAAATGGAATGCTTACTGTTGAGGGGAATGGCTGCTCTGTACTGGCTGCCATTTTCTTTCCCTCTCCTGAGACTCACCCAGATACCTGCTTCCTGCAACTTATGGGTGAGTACCTCCCTGTAACTCCTATCTATCACCTTCTCAGTTTCCCATATGAGCCGAAGATCCTCAAGCTGCAGTCCCAGTCCCTGAAACGTTCTCTGAGGATCTGCTACTCGGTGCACCTGGTGCTGATGTGGTTATTCAGGAGGCTGGAGGTCTCCCAGGATTCCCATGTCTCACACAAATAACACAACACAGCCCCTGAAGCAATTCTCACTGATCTAACTATGAACTAACAGATGAAGAAGAAATTTACCAGCTACTTACCTCACTCAAGCCTGTTCTCACTGAAGCTCGATGATCTAAAGCCTTCCTACTCTGACTCCGGGCAACTCCAACAATGGCCACCCCACTTGTCCCTGCTAATGATTCATGACTGCGCTGCCGTTAAAAGCCAAAATCCTGTGAGAGCTCCTTCCTTTAAATCTCTCGCTCCCATACCTGTGTGAGGCCACCTGTGGCAACCTGACTGAGTGTGGTGCTGTAAAAAGCCAAGTGAATGAGTTAATATTTTATAGAATCACAGCATGCCCAGCCACCTCAGCCATGCCAACCATGATGCCCCATTTGCCTACATCTAAGTACCTGCCCAAGTGCTTCTCAAACATTATAATTGTCTGCTTCCACTTCCTCCTCTGAAAGCTTGTTCCAGATATCCACAATTCTGTGTGTGAAAAAAATTCTTCTCCTCCGTTCTCCTTGAAATTTCTCTCCCTCACTTTAATCATGTGTCCTTTAATTATAGACTTCCCTACCCTAGGGAAAAAGATTCTGACAAACTATTCTATCTATACCCTTCATAATTTTATAAATTTCTATAAGGCCACCCTTCCGCCCTCTGCTTTGCAGTAAAGATAAAAACATTTTATCCATTTTTGTTATAATACAGTCCTCTATTCCAGGAAACATCCTGATGAATCTTTTTTGCACTCTCTATTATTGTCCTATCTTGCAGAATGGCAATCAGAAGAATGAGAGGAGATCTTATAGAAAGGGATAGATAGGATAGAGGTAGGAAAGTTGTTTCCACTAGTAGGTGAGACTAGAACTAGAGGACATAGCCTCAAGATTTGGGGGAGTAGATTTAGGATGGAGATAAGAAGGGTCTGCTTTTCCCAGAGAGTGGTGAATCTATGGAATACTCTACCCAATGAAGCAGTGGAGACAAGGTTGGATAGATTTTTGCATAGTAGGGGAATTGTGGGTTATGAGGAAAAGGCAGATAGGTGGCGATGAGTCCATGGCCAGATCAGCCATGATCTTATTGAATGGCAGAGCAGGTTTGACGGGACAGATCGCCTACTCCTGCTCCTATTTCTTATGTTCTTATGTAGAATTGAAAACAATATTCTGAGTGCAGTGTAATCAGTATTTTGTACAATAATAACAATATGTCCCAACTCTGTACTCAATGCCTCAGCACATAAACGCAGCACATCAAATGCCTTCTTTATTACTCTACCTCCAACTCTCATTGAGCTATAGACTTGTACCACAAGATCCCTCTCCATCAATGTTCCAAAGGTCCCTGTCATTCACTCCATATATCCTGCCAGAATTTGACTTCCCAAAGTGCATTATCTCACACTTGTATGGATTAAATTCCATTTGTCACATCCTGCCCAATTTTCCAGCCCATCTCTGTCCAGCTGTATCCTTAGACAACCATCTTCACTATCTATGCCTCCACCAATTTTCATGTCTTCTGCAGATTTACT
The DNA here is from genome assembly GCF_048418815.1 of Hemitrygon akajei. Taxonomy (NCBI): domain Eukaryota; kingdom Metazoa; phylum Chordata; class Chondrichthyes; order Myliobatiformes; family Dasyatidae; genus Hemitrygon; species Hemitrygon akajei. The sequence continues at coordinate 61,353,766 of NC_133135.1, forward strand.
AACCAGGCCTCCTACATTCTCATCCAAGTAGTTTATTTAAAACAAACAACCAATGTCTCAGCACCAATCTTTGCAGGACACCACTTACAGATTTTTCACTCGGAAAATTACCTATTCACCATTATCCTCTGCATCCCATCATCAAGCCAATTTTGCATCCAGTTTGCCAACACGCCTTGTATTCTTTGTGCCTTAATCTCCTGGTGAGATTGTATAAGGCATTGGTGAGGCCGAATTTGGAGTATTGTGTGCAGTTTTGGTTGCTGAATTACAGGAAGGATATTAATAAGATTGAAAGAGTGCAGAGAAGGTTTACGAGGATGTTGCCGGGACTTGAGAAACTGAGTTACAGAGAAAGGTTGAATAGGTTAGGACTTTATTACCTGGAGTGTAGAAGAATGAGGGGAGATTTGATAGAGATATATAAAATTATGATGGGTATAGATATGAGTGAATACAAGCAGGCTTTTTCCACTGAGGTTAGGGGAGAAAAATGCCAGAGGACATGGGTTAAGGGTGAAGGGGGAAAAGTTTAAAGGGAACATTGGGAGGGCTTCTTCACACAGAGAGTGGTGGGAGTGTGGCTGCAGATTAAGTGGTAAATGTGGGCTCACTTTTACCATTTAAGAAAAACTTGGACAGGTACCTGGATGGGAGGTTAATAGAGGGATGTGGTCCAGGCACAGGTCAGTGGGACTGGGCAGAAAAATGGTTTGGCACAGCCAAGAAGGGCCAAAAGGCCTGTTTCTATGCTATAATGTTCTATGGTTCTAGACAAGCCTATAATGCAGGACCTAGTAAAACTTTTTTATAAAATCCACATAAACTACATGTACTACTCTGCCTTCATTATTTTCCTGAGTTAACTCCTGGGGTGAAAAAAGGTCAGATCTGATTTGTACAATGAGATTTGCCTGCACAAAACCATGTTCATGTCTCCTATTTGCCTTTCCAGGTGAACTTAGATCCTGCCCATTGAATTTTCCTCAGCAATTTCTCTGATTCAATATATGCCACCCTCTAGCTTCCAGATTTATTTCTTCTAAAGCTTTTTGAATAATGAACACCATTAGCTGGTACCTCACCTGTGGCTAACAAAGTTAAGGAAGTCTCTAATAGAGCCCCAGCAATTGTCTCCTTGCTTCCCTCAGCATCCTGGGAATTTATTCATCTTAATGTGCGTCATTATTCCAAACACTTGCTCCTTCTTAATACATACATGCTCCAGAATATCAGTATATTCCTCCCTTAAGACTTTACCCCCAGATCCTTCTCCATGGTGAACATTGAGAAGTGTTAATTTAGGACCTCACTTAGGAACTTGTTCCACACATATTGTTTCTTCTTAGCTATCCTCCTTCTTCTAACATACCTACAAAAGGTTTTAGCATCTCCTTAATTTTACAAACCAAGTTTATTTTGTGGCCCCCTTTTGCCTTCTTAACTTCATTTCCAAAATTCCCTGTAACCCTCAAAAGGTTTAGTACAGCTCCATCCCTAAATAAGATTCTGACGTTGCTTCAAAAATCATCTTTTACAAATTCCAACCTTGCGCGAAAGTAACCGTAGACAATATTGGAAAAGTTAATATTTCCCATTACTATAATCCTATTGCTTTCACATACTTCTGCAATCTGCCTATACATCTCCCTCAGTGCAAAGATGTACTGGGTAGGTTAATTGGTCATTGTAAATTGTCCTGTGATTAGAATAGTGTTAAGTTGGGTTTGCTGCGGTGCCTCTACTCAAAGGCCTGGAAGGGCCAACTCTGTGCTGTATGGCTAAATAAATCTGTTTCTCCACTTCCCACTGACTATTGGGAACTCTATGGTATGATTCCATTAAAGTGGTTGCCCCTTTCTTGTTGCTATGTTCTATCCAAATAGCCTCATTGGCTGCATCCTCCAGAATATCTCTGAGTACTGCCATAATCTTCTCCATGATACACGGTGTAACATCATATACCCTTCTGCACCTCCCTCTGTCATGTCTGAAATATTTATACCTCAGAACACAGAGCTACCAGTTCTACACAAAAAGAATATTATCTTCTTTCCTCTATGATTCTGTAACTGTGATTTCTTGCCTATAAGTAAGTCAGATGAAATTAATAGAATGTGTAAATACACATTGTATCAAGAGAGTATCCAGATTTAGACAAGTGCTTGAAAGTCAATATTGGAGCATTAGTAATACCATCCAACAATGAACAACAAGAAAAGTCTTGGTTCACTGATCTGGTGGCTCTTCTCAAAGCTGTAGCTGATGATAGATATCAGTTTGAGAAGTTACAAGTAGAAAAACATGCAATAATAGAAGGAAACTCAGCCATTAAGATAATTTCCCTGATTAAGTGGAGGTGGATTGACTTGATTCAAGATGTCCACTCAGGAAATCAAAAAACATCAGGACAAGTCTTGATTTCAAAAGTCTGTTACTTAAACAGTGTGGTTTTATGGCTGATGTCATCTTTGTTGACTAACTGCTAAACCTCTGCTGCCCAATACGCAATTCTACACCACGGGTCATTTAACTCTTTATCTTTTGAATATACATAATTTTATTGTCTCTCAATATGTCAAAGATTTAAGTTTTTAAATGCAAAAATCATGGATAGCTGTTTGAGTAATAAATCACCTAAAGCAGAGGTGGAATTTTCTTCTACAAGTGCTACTGATACACTGAGTTCTCCAGCCCTTTTTGCTCTAGATTCCAGCAATGGCAGTCTCTTTAGTCATGTGAAATTAAATATCGTTTAAGAGTGTAAATAGTAGTTTGCATAGTCCCATGTAGTCAATGAAAGCTTGTGTACAAATTGAACTGAACCCAAGCTTGTAAACTAACAAGCTTAGTTTCTATTATTTATTGAAGAATTATGTCTGTGAATAGGGAATGAAATATATGGTGCAGACAAAAGATAATGATTTTAACCTTCCTAATATTTAGACCATAAAACCATAAGATATAGGAGCAGAAGAAGGCCATTAAGCCCATTGAATCTGCTCTGCCATTCAGTGTAAGTTATTGCCCATCCAATTCTACATTTTGGTTGTTTTAGACAATTGAAAGTTAAAGAGAGGGCATGCTGGAAGACATGTGAAGCCTGATAGTATGATTTCTAATGACGTTCCCAACATACAACATATAGATGAGAAACAGGTGAAAGCTGGATATAGTGAGTCAGGGATTGATAATGTTGCAGACACGTGATAGATTTTGAAATATTATAGTGAGACATTGACACTGTTAATTTCAGAGGATGCATAATTAATCTTATAAGATTTATTATTTATCCTTTCTTACATCCACAGTTTTATCAGGGTTTTGGTTCAGACAACTGTCAGAATAATTTCATACAAATGTATTTTCTTCTAAATTCATCAATATTTATTTATAGGAGTGTGGTATTGATAAATTGGGTTTAAAGTTTCAGTGCTGCAAGGATCGTCAAGAAATGCAGAGGAGGCTTGACCCAAAAGCAGAGCAGTGGAAATGATCCAGTGGGGCCACAAAGCAAAAGAAATCAGAAACGAAATACAACAGGTAATAAGTGAACTTTAGGCTGGGAGCATCTGGTTGAGGCTGGTCGGTCTGAAGAGTGAACAGGGACTGTGGATGGGAACTGGGGTGAAGAGTCTGGAATCCTGCTAGCTGGTTGGAGACTGCGAGGTGCCTTCATGTGCAAAGGAGGTGTCAGCAGGAGCAGGCCTGACAGGACATCATCCCACCCTACAGCCAGTGCCCAATGACATAGGATGATCTGGATGGGACTAGTGGGACTCCCCAGTGAGCGATGCATCCAAGATGTAACTGGACAGCGCCCAAGATCCCGCCTCTGGGCTGAGCCCTTCTTGGTCGCCCAGGTACTGCACATCCTGTTCATGCTGATGTAAATCCATTGACTGGTGAACCGTATTCACTGGACCACCTTCCACCATCCTGGGTTCCAGAGATGCAGGCTCAGGTAGGTTGAGTTGTCCATGGACAATTGGCTTCAGGCAGGACATGTGGAAGGTAGTTGTGATCCCGAGGAACAGTGGCAGCTGGAGATGGTATGTGACTTGTCTGATGTGATGGGTAATCTTAAAGGGACCAATGAAGCAGGTGGAAACTTGCGGGAGGCAGTGTGCCATGGCAGGTCTCGGGTGTACAGCCTGATACGGTTCCCAGGCCAGAGTAGTCTGGCTGGGCATTGACGGCAGATGGTCTGGCAGGAGTGAGCATGGTTGGCAGCTAGGATGGTCCTCCATGCCCTCCTCCTAGCATTCCGGAAGTGGTGAAATAGGGCCCCAGTAACAGGACTTCCGTTGTGGGATACTCCATGGGGAACAATGGGGGTTGGTAGCCATGAAGCACTTCAAAGGCTGAAATACCCATATCAGTGGAGGTGTGGGACAGCTCGGCCCAGAACAGATACTTCTTCCATGTGGAAGTGTCAGAGGCAGCAAAGCATTGCATAAGCTTCTACACAGATGATAACCAGAGGACAGACTCACAGAGGTCCACTGGAGGAAGCAGAAGGCTCATCAGAAGCCGAATATGAAATGTGGGCCCCAGTCTGATACAATGTCCTGAGGGAAGCCATGGAGGAGAACCAAATGTTGGAGAATCAGGTCTGTCAGAAGCTTGGGGAGAGCAATGAAGTGGGCGGCCTTAGAGAAGCGGTCTAAGGCTGCCATAATCATCGTAGCCTCTTCAGAAGATGGCAAACCCGTGAAGAAATTCATGGTTACGCAGGACCAGAGGCATTGGGGGACCGATTGCGGCCTCAGCAGCCAAGAGGGCCACTGGTTGGACAAATTGGAATGGGCAAGCAGTGGTGATCTGATGTATATCTGTGAGGGCCACCAGAACTGGCGTCACAGAAAATCCAGAGTCCATTGTGCACTTGGGTGACCAGGGAGGGGTGAGGAATGGGTCCACGGAGTGCCCACTGTCTGAGGCAGGCTTGTGCCGTGGGGCCTAGCAGATCTGGCTCTCAAGGTCCCAGATAATCAGGGTGAGGATCTGCGAGGATGGAATGATGGGCTGAGAGTTGATCTTCCCTTCAGCTGTGTTGTACTGTTGTGACAGGGCATTGGCCTTTGAGTTCTTGGAACTGGGTCAGTAGAAGATTGTGAAGTTGAATTGTTGGATGAACAGGGCTCAGGCAGCCTAACCTGGGTTGAGTTGGTGGGTCTGTTGTCTGGATATGAGGTTCTGGTGGTCAGTTCAGATCAGGAAGGGCTCGGTGTTTCCCCATCAGCTAATGTCTCCATTCTTCCAAGGCCCATTTAATAGTGAGTGGCTCCCTGTCTCCTACTCCATATTGGTGCAGTGTAGTGTTGAGAAGAAGGCATAAGGGTGTGTCTTCTTGCTGGGAGAGGATGGCCCCAGGCACCCAAGTCAGATGTGTCCACATCTACCACAGAAGGTTCGGATGGTGGAGAATAGGAATGGTGATGAAGCATCTCTTGAGTTCCTCGACAACAAACCAAGTTATCCATGAGGTAGGTGACTTGGTGAAGGATGTGAAAGAGCAGCAATATGTCCGCAGTTTTTTAATTTTGAAACAGTGGAAGAAGTTGAAGCCTAAGAAACACTGTAGCTGTTTGAGGGTGTGAAATTGGGGCTACCCCAATGATGGTGCGCATTTTCTCTGGGTCCATGGTGATGCCGTGGGGTGAAAGGACATAACCCAGGAAGGAGACGACTAGGATTTGAAACTGGCACTTTACTAACTTGCAGTACAGTTGCTTTTCGAGGAAGTACTGATGACTGAGGTGACGTGACAGATGTGGTCTTGGGGGTTCTTGGAGAAGATAAGAATGTCATTGAAGTGGACAAACACATACCCATGTGCCTGCCTTGGAAGATCTTGTTATTCTAGAAAATGGCTGAACTATTTGAGAGTCTGAAAAGTGTCACCAAGTACTCGTGGTGGCCAGTGGGTGTTATGAACACTGTCTTCCACTCATCCCCCGGCAGAAGTGGATCAGGATGTTTGTGCTCCACAGATCTATTTTGGTGAATATCTGAGCTGAATGTGCTACCCATCAAGGGGAGAGGATAGCCGTTCTTAATGGTGATTTCGTAGAGTCCGCAATAGTCAATGCAGAGATGGAGACCCCCATCTATCTTTTTGACAAAGGATCCCGCACCAGCTGGGGCCTGGGTTGGGTGAATGCTTCAGTGATTAGTCATTCATGGCTTGGGCCTTAGGAGGAGAGAGGGAGAACAGACTGTGGTGCCCCAGAGGGAGTCACTTGCGTAGTCCTGCAGTCTCTGAGGTTGCAGGGTGCTGCCTTCCTTTTACTGAAGGCGATGTCCAAGTCGTGATATTCCTATGGAAGTCTGATAAGGTCAGGGGCTTCCTCGCTCTTCATGGGTTTATGGGGTGAGGTAATCTGAGGTTGCAGGTAGGAGGTCCGGCAGGCGTGTCCTCATTTTAGCAGTATACTGGATGACGAGGTAAAGCAAGGGTTGTGCAAAGAGAGCCAGGATGAGTATTGAGTAAGTCAATCTGGAGAAATTGGATGTATTTGTGGTGCTCTCGGACACTCTTGTGCATAGGCCTTGACTATCCCAGACCTCAAGGGACATCTGCCAAGGGCTGCGATGTTGAAGGGGTGAGAGAGAGGTTCAGTAGGGATTCCAATCTGTACAAATAGAGTATTATCTGCTGTGCCAGAGTCCAACTGGTAGACACTTCAGTTTTCAAGTGCTCTGAGAGAACACGATGGTAATAGGCTACCAGCGCTTCTGCATTCCGGTCACACTCTGCCATGAGGGTCCTGGGGAATTGTGTAGATAAGTATTTGGATAGACAGGGACTGATTATGGATAGTCATTGTGGCTTTGTGTGTGTTACATTGTGCCTAACTAATCTTATAGAGTTTTTTGAGGAAGTTACCAGCTAAATTGATGAAGGCAAGGCAGTAGATATTGTCTACATAAGACTTTAGCTAGGACTTTGACAAGGTCCATTATGGGAGGTTGGTCAAGAAAGTTCAGTTGCTTGGCATCAAGATGAGGTAGTAAATTAAATGAGACATTGGCTTTGTGGGAGAAGCCAGAGTGGTAGTAAATGTTTGGCTCTCTGACTGGAGGCCTGTGACTAGCAGAGTACCGCAGGGATCAGTGCTGGGTTCATTGTTGTTCATCAAGATCTGCAGGATAATGTGGATGGATCAGCAAATTTGCAGATGACAGCAATATTAGGGCCGTAGTGGACAGCGAGGAAGACTAGCAGAGCTTGCAGCAAGATCTTGACCAGCTGGAAAAATGGCAGATGGAATTTAATGCGGACAAGAGTGAGATGTAGGAACAACCAGGGTAGATCTTACGAGAGCTCTGAGAAGTGTGGTAGAACAAAGGGATCTGGGAATACAGGTCCATAATCATTGAAAGTGGTTTCACAGGCTTGTAGAGGAAACTTTTGGCACATTTTCCTTCAATAATCAACATAATAAGTACAGGAGATGGGATGTTATACTGAAGTTGTGTAAGAGATTGGTGAAACCTAACAGGAGTATTGTATGCAGTTTTGGTCACCGACATACACGAAAGTGTCACATTCCCAACCATTAATTCCCATCTTCTCCTAATTCCCTTTGATTGTGGCACGCCTGATTCTCATCCAAACCTGCAGCATAAATACCCTCCTTTACATCCACTCATCGCCAGATTGTTGTTTTAGCCAGTATTGTAATTCACGTTCATGGCCACTTAGGATTGTGTATTCTAAGGCTCCGTCCACACTAGACCGGATAAATCCGTAACTGAAGCTTTTTCTCTTCGTTTTGACCCTCCATCCATACTGAAACAACGTTTTCCTCCCCCGAAAATGGAGCTTTTCTAAAACGCCCTCCAGAGTGTGTAAATTTGAAAATGCCACTTGGGAAAGAGTAGTGTGAACAGGGTAACCGGAGATTTCTAGAAACGCTGTCATGACATGCCGGAACAGATGGCAGCATTTCATTGTTTTCCTGAACGCAACCCCCCCACACAACCTAACAATTTCAGAAAAGACGGCAATGAGACTGAAGCCAGAAGAGTTAGAAATGTACTCACCAAATACTTTGACCCATAACTTACTGAATAAATAAGTATACTCACTTTGCTGTTTTCTGTCCTTGCTTGTATGAAGGTGGTTTACCTATTTATGCAAGTACTTTTCTAACAATAGATGTGTAACAGCCTAATGTAACATTGTATGGAAGTACAAGATAACACTGATGCAGGCATATTTTATACACTTAACAAGGTGCTTTATGAATGCAACAGAGTTGGTCAGTTTTTCAATGTTCATCATAGGCCGGGTCAATCTGTCTGTGAACTCCCTGTTGGTTGCCTCCATACGCTCCAGTATTTGTTTTTTTTTAGTTTTAAGTCTTCCTGCGCAAGAGCCAACATCTGTCCGTCGTTTGGTAATTTCCTTTTAAGTTTTTCTAGTCTGTAGCTGGACAAACACGCACTTTCACTGTGAGATTCGACGCCAGACATGTCACTTGTTTTCTGTAGATGTGTCCTGCACATGCCCAGTAGGAGGAGATTCATCCAAATACCCGTTTTGATCTGGACAGAGGTATTTTCAAAAATGCTTGGTGTGGACACCTCTCGCTCTTACGTAAAACCGGTGTTTTCAAAATTATCCGGTCTAATGTGGACGTAGCTTAAGTTTTACTTCAGTACCAAAGTTTACCTGTGTAACTCTGTCTCTCCGTGTCAAGATAAGTATTGTCTGCCGCCTGCCTCCTGTTTGCCATTCAGCTCCAGCAATGCCCTGTGTCAAGTTAAGTTTTGCCTGCTTCCTGCCTTTCCGTTCACCCTCCAGTTTGCTGTTCAGCTCCAGCCACAGTCATGCCCTCGTCTGCATCCTAACTCCATCTCCGTGCCAGTGTCCTGCGTTTGGGGTCGCCCGTTCTTTGCAACAGAAAGATGTAAATAAGGTTGAAAGAGTTGAGAAAAAATTTATGAGGATGTTGCTGGGTCTGGAAGATCAGAGTTATAAGGAAAGATTGAATAGGTTAGGACTTTATTCTGAAACCCCCTGGTTTCCTTGGTTGCTAAGTCGAGGGAAGACAACCTCTGGCCCTGACAAACTCATGAGATAGAGGCATGCTCCCACCCCAAACTCCTGTTTGTGTGGATGCTGTGTAATTTACTATCTGGTTTAAAAATTAGTGCCACAAAATAACAGACAGTACATTGCATACAATTAAAAGATTATCTTTATGATTCTTCATTTGACTAAAGGATTGGTAAAGAAAAGAAATGGCTCATTTTAATTAAACAGTCTAATGTGCACAAGTTGGAGCTCACAATTTCTCCAAGTCACTGATCCTCAATCAATCTCACCCTGGGCTTCATCGAATCATTAGATTAGATCAGGGGTGTCAAACTCATTTTAGGTCACGGGCCGGATTGAGCAAAATGCAGCTTCATGCGGGCCGGATCAGTCGGACGCGTGCGAACGCAGTTTTCGTTGCCTCCATTTTTTCAGCCTGCTCTCATGTGTCTCAGTCTCTGCTATAACTACAAAGTGTTTCACTTTACAAATTCCGTTTCTTATGAAGAAGACTGCCGAGCAAGACTGCCGAATAAACACTAAAAACCCTGAAAACCTGGTACCTGAATAAACTCAGCATTAGCCATATCATACGCCATAGGCGCTTCGATTACTGGGGCCAGCTTTAATAGTAATTAGATATTATCTCGCGGGCCAAAGATAATTCCACCGCGGGCCGGATTTGGCCCGCGGGCCTTGAGTTTGACATATATGGATTAGATTGAGGTATACAAAATTATGAAGGTTAATTGTAGGGTGAATGCAAGTAGGCTTCTTCCACTGAGGTTGGGTGGGGGGGGGGGGAATGACTACAACTAGAGGTCACAGGTTAAAGGTGAAAGGTGAAATGTTTAAGAGGCATATGAGGGGGAACTTCTTCAGTCAGAGGGTTGTGAGAGTGTGGAATGAGCTGGCAGTGCAAGTGATGGGAGCATGCAAGCTCGATTTCAATGTTTAAGAGACGCTTGTGTAGGTACATGAATGGGAGGGGCATGGAGAGTATGGTCCCAGTGCAGGTCGATGGGACTAGACAGTTTAAATGGTTCAGCACTGACTAGATGGACTGAAGGGCCTGTTTCTGTGCTGCACTTTTCTATGATTCGACGGAAGATGCACAGGAATAGGAAGTTGCAGCTTCAGGTTGGAGGTCCATCGAAGCATTCAGGCACAGGAATCCAGGGCTCAGAGGCAGAAGGTTAACTGACTCAGAGTGGTTACACTTAGGCAGAGAGTTGGGTGAAAATGGTGGACAGATGGCCAATGTTTTCCTGCTGCTTCTGGACTGTTCACTCATATCAGCGGATGACTTCCTCTAGATGAGCATACTCTTCTGCGTCAACTCATCCTGTCAGGAAATGTAGAGGAAGCTTGACCCAAAAGCAGAGCAGTTCAGAGAACTCAGAGGGGAATGAAAACTTTCATAATAAAATGCAAAATAACCAACCACAAAAAGAGAGTGGAAATGAAACACAACAGGCAACAAGGTGAACTTGAGGATGGAGAGTGAAAGATAGGAGCAACTGGTTGAAGCTAGCTGGTCTGATGAGTGAACAAGGTGAATCCAATTAGTAGAGTGGAGACGGGGAGGTGCCAGTATATGCAGGCTGGGAGAGCAAGGATTAGTTCTGAAGAAATAACAAGTTGAGTTTAAGTGATACTTCAGTTAGCACTAATTAATTGTTTAGCTGACATTTAGTCTGCACCGACGATGAATTTTCACTAAGCAGTGGACATTTGATGCAGGTAATTTTTGAAATGTTAAAGGTGGAATATGGCAAGATAAATATATCAACCTGAGATAAAGTCTAACTCCACAAAAACAATCTGCCTTCAGCAGTAGAAAATATGTTACTTAGGACAAGCCAGATCATGTTGTGTGAATGATTTCACTGGAGAAAAGTGCTGGTAGATATGTGGCAGCTTCCTTATTCGACAACACAAGGTATATCATATGGAGATGTTTTCTGTCGAAAGATCTGGCATGTCCTTGACTCAACTGAAATACTGCTACATCAGACTTTACTTTCTCCCTGTCAAATTTCAAGTTGAACTCAATCATATTATGATCACTGGCTCCTAAGGGCTCTTTTACCTTAAGCTCCCTAATCACCTCCGGTTTATTACCCAATCTAATATAGCTGATCCCCTAGTAGACTCAGCAACATACTCCTCTAAAACAACATCTCAGAGGCATTCAACAAGCTCACTCTTTTGAGATCCATTACCAACCTAATTTTCCCAATCGACCTACATGTTAAAATCTCGTATGACTATCATAACATTGTCTTTTTCACATGCCTTTTCTATTTCCTGTTGTAATCTGTGGTCCACTTGGGAGGCCTGTATATAACTGCCATCAGGGTCCTTTTACCCTTGCAGTTTCTTAACTCAACCCACGAGGATTCATCATCTTCTGATCCTATGTCACATCTTCCCACTGATTTGATGCCATTATTTACCAGCAGATCCACACCACCCCCTCTGTCGGCCTTCCTATCTGTCCAATACAACACATAACCTTGGACTTTCGGCTCCCAACTACAATTATCCTTCAGCCATGATCCAGTGATGGCCACAACATCATACCTGACAATCTGTCATAGTGCAACAAGATCATCCACCCTACTTCTTAAACTCCGTGCATTGCGATATACACTTTGAGTGCTGTATTCACTACCCTTTGTGAATTTGCACCCCTAATACATTGATACTCACCCTGCTGACAGCAATTTTGTCCTATCATCTGCCTGCCCTTACTGACAGTCTGACTGCACGCTATCTTTGCTTTTTTACCATCCGTCCTATCCTGAGTCCTTTCATTCTGGTTCCCACACCCCTGCCAAATTTGTTCAAACCCTCCCAACAGCTCTAACAAACCTGCCCACGAGAGTATTGGTTCCCCTCGGGTTCAGGTACAACCCATCCCTTTTGCACAGGTCATACCTCCCCCAGAAGAGATCCCAATGATCCATGAACCTGAATCCCTGCCCCCTGCACCAGCTTCGCAGCCACACATTTATCTATCAGATCATCCTGTTTCTACCCTCACTGGCAAGTGGCACAGGCAGCAATCCGGAAATTACTATCCTGGAGGTCCTGCTTCTCAGCTTTCTGCCTAGTTCTCTAAATTCTCTCTTCAAGAACTCATTGCTTTTCCTTCCTATGTCATGGGTACCAACATGTACCAAGAGATTTGGCTGCTCTTCCTCCCTCTCTATAATGCTGTGGACATGATCCAAGATGTCCTTGACACTTATGCCTGGGAGGCAACACACTATCTGGCTGTCCCGTTCATGTTCACAGAATCTCCCGTCTGGTCCTCTGACAATTGAGACCCCATCACTACTGCACTCTTTTTATCTTCTGCACCATGAACCCACGCTCAGTGCCAGTAACTTGGTCTCTGTGGCATTCCCTTGGGAGGTTATCCCCCAGAACGGTATCCATTTCTCCTGCCAGTCACCCAGCTAGTCGCCTCCTGCAACTTTGGGGTGACTAGTTCCCTGTAACTCCGATAGATGATCTCATCACTCTCCTGTACAAGCCGAAGGTCATCCAACTGCTGCTCCAGATCACTAACACGGTCTTCAAGGAGCTGCAGCCGGATGCACTTCACACAGATGAAGTTCCCTGGGAGACTCTGGGTCTCCCAGAACTCCAACGTCCGGCATGAAGAGCACGCAACTTCCATTTACTACACTAGGTACAGTAAGAAAAAAGTGAACCTTAACAGAAGCTTACCCAGAGCCAATGCCTCTTCCGAGCCGAAGCCTCTTTTGAGCCAAAGCCTGACGCTCCTACTCTCATCATTAGCCTACTCTCAACAGTGGCCATCCTGCTTGTCCCTTCTGTACTTTTATTTAATTCACTGTACTCCGGTCCTGCCACTATTGGGCCTCTGGAATGTCCAAATGCCTGTGAAGCTCTCCTTTTAAACAAGTGTCGCCGACCTGTGAGAAACCTTGCTGCTATGCTCTGCTCCCACCGCTGTCCTGCTAAAGGGTCTTGGCCCGAATTGTTGACTGTACTTTGCTCCATAGGTGCTGCTTGGTTTGCAGAGATCCTCCGGCATTTGGTGTGTGTTGCTCGGATTTCCAGCATCTGCAGATTTTTTTCCTGTTTGAATATTTATGTTTATTTCACTTTCAATATAAGGTAACACACATTTGTTTCACAGGGATGTGATTAAGAAAACGAACATAATGCTGAAAGAAGGATGTCAAAAGACTTGCTGATAGATCGCAGTATATGAAGAGTCTTCATGTTGCAGAAGGAGCTGGAGAGGCACAGATAATTACAGATGAATTTCAGGCCAGAAATCTTAGGCAATTGAAAGCATCGTCACCCAATGTAAAGTGAGAAGAGAGAAATCAACAAGTACCCGGTAATTCTGAAGGAATTGAGAATTCAGTGCAGTGTACCACACCTGCATTACCACAGTTGGGTAAAACAAATTCACCATTCTTGAATACATAGGTCACTATCTAAATAGAATAAAAAAACACAATTATGGAATTTATATTAAAGTACACAAAGTATATTCTGAAAACTGAACTAGTTTCCCATGGACAACTTACACACGGGCTGCTGAATAGCAGCAAAGGGCATTTAAAGGATTTGCTTTAGAAATAGACAAGTCAATCTTTTCTGTTGATATTTGTATAATGAGTCTTGGTCAAACATGTAACATTCATTTCTAATTAATTATAATAACAGCTCGTAGGCTTCTACCCACAATGTAATCAAAATTCCCTTGCTCATGGACTGTGAATCCATTGTGACACTACTTTCGAGTGTCGAACTTCCTGTAGGAACATATCTCCGTTTATAACATGGGATTCAATGGGGGTAACAAAGGATTGGTGTTATGGAAAACTGCAAAATGAATAATTTTTGAGGAAAACAGCCCTTATGGTGTCTTTTTTGATGACATATCATAACATACCAAAACAGAGAGGAGATTAAGACATAAAACAGATTAAATATTCAGAAAAAGTAAACTTGGAGCACTACAACATTGATAAAATTTCAATAGATTTTTGAAAGACATGATCCAACTATTCAACTGTAGAAGAACAGAGTAAAGTTGGGTCTAGGGCCTAGGCAGCAAGATTTGTCTACGTTGGAGAGGTCTATTCACAATTTGCAAACATGGAACAATACAGCATAGTACATGCCCTTAGGCCCACAATACTGTGTCAGCTTTTAACCCTTCTCTCCCACATAGCCCTCCATTTTTATTTCATTCATGTACCAACCTAAGAGTCTCGTAAATCTCCCTAATGAATCTGTCTATGTCACCACCCTCTACCTCCGATACCTGCTCCCCCACCATACTTTCTTCCAACCACCTTTGATATATGTCCTCTTGTATTAGCCATTATTTCCCTGGTAAAAAAAGGTGTTGGCTGTCCCACTCTTATCTATGCCTCTTATCATTTTATACACATCCAGAAAGTCGCCTCTCATCCTCCTTTACTTCAAAGCGAAAAGCACTAGTTTGCTGCTTCTCATGTTCTCTAATTTAGCCTGGAGCCTGGTCAAACTCCCCTGCACCCTCTCCAAAGCTTCCATATCCTTTCTATAAGTGTGGCCTAATTTGGGTCTTGGAGAGTTGCAAAATTGCCTCCTGGCCCTTGAACTCAATCCCACACCTAATGAAGGCCACACACCATATGTCTTTTTAACCACCCTGTCAACTTGCACAGCAACTTTGAGGGATCAATGGATGTGGACTCCAAGATTCCTCTGTCCCTCTACACTGCTAAGAATCCTGCCATTAACCTTGTACTCCGCCTTCAAGTTCAACCTTGAACACCATCTGCCACTTCTCCGCTCAGCTCAGTATCCAGTCAATGTCCCTTTGCAACTTACAACAACTCTCAAACTATCCACAACTTTACCAACCTTCATGTTATCTGCAAACATGCTAACTCACCTTTCATTTCCTCATCCAAGTCATTTATAAACATCACAAAGAACAAAGGTCCCAGAACAGATCCTTGTGAAACACCACTAGTCACAGATCTCCAAGCAGAATATTCTCCATTTCGTATCACCCTCTGCCATCTTTGTTAAGCCAATTCTGAATCCATTCAGCCAAGTTTCCCTGGATCCCATGCCTCCTGACTTTCAGAATGAGCTTACCATAGAGAAGCTTCTCAAACACCTTATTAAAACCCACATACACCACATTCACTGCTCTACCTTCATCAATTTGTCTTGTCACTTCCTTGAAAATGTCAACCAGTATCATGAGGCATGACCTGCCCCTCACAAAGACACGCTAACTATCCCTAATCAGACTGTGAACCCTCTCCAATAGTTTTTCCACCACCAATGTAAGACCCATTGGTCTAAAATTCCCAGGATTAACCCGATTACCTTCTTGAATAAAGGAGTAACATGTTGCATTCTTTATTCTTCTGGTACTACTCCTGTTGTCAGTGAGGATGCAAAGATCATTCCCAAAGGCAAGGCAATCTCTTCCCTCGCTTTGTGCTAAATATGAGTATATCCAGTCGGGCATGGGGTACTTGTCCATCCTTATACTTTTCAGAAGTTCCAACATTTCCTCTTTCTTAAACTCGACATGTTCCAGCACTTTAGTTTGTTCTACACTAAGCTCATGTTCACCAGTGATGAACACTGAAGCAAAGAATTCATTAAGGACGTCCCCTGTGCACTCCAACTCCAGGCACGTGTTTTCTCTTTCATCACTGATCAGTCCAACCCTCGCTCTAGTCATTCTCCTGTTCTTTATGTATGCATAGAATATCTTGCGTTTTCTTTAACCATACTTGCCCAAGTACCTTTTTAAGCTCCTTATAAGCTCCAGGCTACCCTATAACTCTAAACAGCCCAGTCTGATCTTTGCTTCTGAAATGATAAGTACGCTCCCTTCATCCTCTTAACTAAAAGTTCCACTTCTCTTGTCCACCATGATTCCTTCACCCTGCCATCCTTTCCCTGCCTCAAATGGACAAACCTAACAAAACCCCATGCAAGTGATCCCTAAGCAACTTCCACATTTATGTTGTGCATTTCCCTGAGAACATCTGTTCCCAGATTATGTTCCCAAGTTATTGCCTAATAGCACCATAATTAACTTTCCATAATTAAATACTTTCCCATACACTCTGCTCCTAACCCTGTTCAAAGCCATCCTAAAGGTCAGGGATTTGTGGTCACTATCTTTGAAATGCTCTCACACCAAGAGAAATGTCACCTCCCCAGCATCATTGCCTAGTACTAGATCCAGTATGGACTCTTTTCTAGTCGGCCTGTTCACATATTGGATCAGGCTTCCTTCTTGGACACATCTAACAAATTATGCCCCATCTGAACCTCTTGCACTGAGGAAGTGCCAATCAATATTAGGGAAGTTGAAGTCACCCTTGACAACAACCCTGTTAATTTAACACCTTTCCAAAATCTGCCTACCATTCAGTTCCTTAGTGCCCCTGTTGCAACTGGGGAGTCTACAGAATACTCTCAACAGAGTGATTTCTCTCTCTGTTTCTGGCTTCCACCCATACTGACTCAGTAGACCATCCCTCCATGAGGTCCTCCATTATGCTGGAGATATCCCACCCTTTATGGATCTAATTATTAATCTAATATTTAGTAATCATTGCTAAATATAAAAAGGGAATCTGTTCACTCATTTCCCATATGGAATCCAGGACTCAGCTCAACTGCTGAATTCTTTAGTGGGACATAAATCTTGTAGCATTTTTAGGCAGATTTTTACATGAGTTCCAGATGTCAGCTGTGATACTATCTCTGATTAGCAATGTCACTCTCACACCTCTTTTACATCCCTCCCTGTCCCTTTTGAAACATCTAACCCTTGGAGCACCCAACAGCCCTTGGTGCAGCCACGTCCCTGTAAACATCATAGTGCCATATACTGTTCCATGCTCTAAGTTCGTCACCCTTGTTCTTGATTCCTCTCGCATAAAAGTAAACATATTTCAACCTATCCAACTGACCATAATCGTGCCCTGACCACTGCTCGTCCTTCCTCACTGTCTGTACACTTTGCATCTACCATTAAACTAGATGCTTCATCATCTGACCTAACACTTCTGTCCCCATCTCCCTGCAACATTTATCTGTTGTATGTCTTATTTCTTCTGCTTTCCTATGATATTAGTCATCAAAAGGAATTCACTTTTAGCTTAAAGCCATCATTTTTTTTTCTTGTTTTCTATTATTCAATGTTAGGAATTATTTCTAATGAAGTTACACACGGCATGCTAATCTAATTTACTTCAAATGTGGATTGACAGTCAGCATTTTCCAGCATTCTTGCTTCTGCTATTCATTAGGTTTTATTTTTTTGTCTTGTTCTCTGACAACTGTTAAGCCAGTAATAAAATCCCAAAATGACTGCAGAACCATGGATTTAGTTACACAGTGTAGGAAAGTTTAAGGCAACAGATCAAGAGATGTAATTTGGAATTCTGCAGGGCATTAATGTATTTACCTCCTTTGGGATAATTCAAATAGTCTTGTGCAAAAAAAGACAAAAGGAAATTCAAGACCAATGTATGTAGATACAGCATAACCCCCAAGGGCCTTAACTCTGAAATTTCTTAGGTAACTTTTTATGGAATGGTTTGCTTACATTCAAGGTATGCACGAAATAATTTTGGTGATGAAGCATACTTATCTGGCACGTTTAAAAAAAATGGCACATAATTTTTCAAAACCTGCATGCCAGAAATATCCCACCCTTTATGGATCTAGTTTTTTTTAATGTTCTTTAATCTACTGGAAAAGGCAATCATTGCTAAATATAAAAAGGGAATCTGTCCATCTTGTTCCCATATGGGATCCAATTATTCTCAGTTCAACTGCTGAATTCTTCATTGGGACATAAATCTTGTAGCATTTTTAGGCAGTTTTGTACATGAATTCCAGATGGCAGTAAAAGTGGTGAACATTTATAACATGCCTGGGCTTTAGTGGTGTTGGGCAACCACTATCTAAGTCATTGCTGAGCAAATAGCCCATTACATGTAAAGATAAGATTCTTTCAAGCCCTTCTTGGGCAGAAGACGACTAATCAGCATTGCCTTTTTAGGCTGGCTGAGAAATCGATGGTTGACTACTTTTAATAAAACATACTGTCTCTAAACCAATGAGTTTAAAATCTTCTTCTTTCCAATTGAATGGGCTGGGAAAAGTGAAATGAAATATTATCATTTTGAATAAATATATTTTTGTTGTATCCATTTGAGAATTGTTGTGGGATTAAGCCTCACAATAAATAAAAAATAGCTTATATTGTGTAACTTAAACCTGACAAGATAAGCATGAGCCAATGATATGATGTCTGAAATGAACTAACAAAACAAATATTCTGCAAACAGATTTTCTTAGTCATTTTTGATTAACTTGATATGGACTCCAAATTTTTGAAATACCTTCCAATTTGCTTGCTGAACACAATAGGCATATTTTGTTGACAAGTTTCATCATTCTTGCTGGGATACAGTAAACACAACAATGTGATTATCTTAGTTCAAGCACAGGCTTATGGGGTATCTACAAATTGTCCCTGTATGCCCCAATGTTTCAGTTCTCTTTGTTATGCTTACAAAAATGATTGAGACTGTAGAATCTACAGCTTCTTCTCTATTTGATGTTTACAAAGGAAATAATGAAGATAGAACTTGCAGCCACACACTTTTTATTGATGATGAATAGCTTCCAAAACTTACTGCAATGATTGATGTAACAATGTATGAAACATCGTACCTGCTGGCAAATACAATTATTAACAGGATATACCTACAATATATACAGTATAATACTGCATATCCCCCTAAAAATTATGCCCATGACACTTGCTGCTTAATTTCTAACTACTTACAGTATATGAAATATAAAATTATTTAAGTAATTATTTACAACTACAAACTTAGCTAAACATAACCGATACCATGACAATATAAACTAGGCTTAACGATTCAACAGTAAGTACCTCTGAAGCCAATAAGTTCAATAAATGGCTTCTGTAAAACATCACATAAGACAAATCTCACATCTTGTACTAATGAGTTAATTTAATTAAGCACGGCCACTAATACAGTTTCTCTACATTAACTGTAATTTACAAACTTAACCTGAACTATAATTCTGTTGCTACACTAATTGCATTTATAATTTGCAAAATATTTCCAAGAACCACAAACCTAATAAGAGTAATTTTAATTAAACACTTTCTTAATGGTTCTCATTTTCTTGCCTATACACGCACACATGCACACACAGACCTTGACATCATAACTTACTGTACTCCATTTGTGCCACAGATGAACCTTTGAGACCTGGACCTCCTGTCCCTGAATGGTTTTCATTGCATGTAACTTGGTTATCATTATTCTGATCCTCTTGCCTCACCGTGGTTAAAATGTATTGATCCATCTGTTCATATAAGTTCAAGGTATTAGCATCTGTGGGATCATTAAGACTCTAAAATTACCTGCATGTAGCAATGTGGTAGTCCCTCAAGGCTTCTATCTTAATCTGGTCCTAGTTCAGGCCATCTATTAGCTTCATGAACAGCAGA
This sequence comes from Hemitrygon akajei, assembly GCF_048418815.1. Classification (NCBI taxonomy): domain Eukaryota; kingdom Metazoa; phylum Chordata; class Chondrichthyes; order Myliobatiformes; family Dasyatidae; genus Hemitrygon; species Hemitrygon akajei. The sequence goes on from NC_133135.1 coordinate 61,373,397, forward strand.
AGACTCATAGATATTGTAGAATGACTGTTGTGAAGAGACCATTGTGAGAGTGAACCAGAGTTTCAGTGGATATTAAGAGGCTTTAGCTCATGAGGCTTCAATGAGCAGGGGAACAGGTAAGGTTCCTTGAATTTCCTTTTTAGTATTTGAGCATTCAGTTGGCCTTTATGGCAATTGCATGCTCGCCCTGCAGGATTTGAGAGATCTGGGTTACTTTCAGCATCCTTGAGAACGACACCTGTGGGAAGGGGGTCCAGCTACAACTGGAGTAGGAGCTGGGCACACTCAGGATCATCTGAGATGCTGAAAGTATCATAGATATGAGTTTAGTGAGGTGGGCACACCTAAGGTACAGGGAGAATGCAGTTGGGTAACCACTAAGAGTGGAGAAGAGAGCAGACAGGCGGTGCAGGATTCACCTGTGTCCATTCCACTGGAAAATAAGTATACCATGTTGGATATGGTTGGGGCGGGGGGGGGGGGGGGGAATGTCCATTCGGAAAAGGCAGCTGTAGCCGAGTCTGTGGCATCTGGACTGGCCTTGAGGCTCAGCAGAGAAAGGTGAAGCAAGCAATTTGATGATTGGGTATTTGATAGTTGGTGGGGTGGGGTGGGGGAGTGGACAGGAGACACTATGGCTGGAAAAGGGACTGTGGAATGGTGTGACCTTCCTGGTGCCAAGGTCCAGGATGCCATGGGGCAGCTCCAGGACATTCTCAAGAGAGAGGGTGAGCTGCTTTCTTTATCTATGTTGTCACATAGTACAAAAGGAGGGAAAAGAATGAGGTCATGTGGAGTGATTATAGCGAGCCTAGGAAAGAAGTTGAAAATCAGGACTTTGAGGTTAGTAATTTCTGGACTATTTCAAATGCCACATGTTAGTGAGGGTAATTTGTGGCTGCAGTGAATGGATGGGGCAGGGATTGAGATCTTTGGACCATTGAGATCTTTTCTGGGCAGAAATAACATATAAGAGGGATGGGCTACACATGAACTGGAGGAGGACCAATATCCAGTGAGGCTATTTTGTTGATGCTACTAGTATGGGCCTAAATTGAATTGGTGAGTGGAGGTAGCAAACATCATGGAGGCAAATGAGGGGCTAGAAAGTGATGCAGAAGTCAGTGACAGCAAGTCGAATAGGTGTGACAGGCAGGAGAAAAGCATGGAAAGCCAATTGGATTAAATTCCATTATTTCAATGCAAGAAATCTGACAGTGTAAGGGGGTTTGAAGGGAATAAAAGGGGCACTTTCTCTTTGCAGAGGGAGAATTGTGTCTTAGGCTAGGCCACAGCTTGTGCTAGTGCAAAGCAAAGTATGTCAGGCAAGAGTTGGAATTATGGAGAGAAAAGAGGCTGTGTTGAAGATTGTTGGGTGAGTGGCTTCCCTCCAACGTTGCAAAGATCTGCCTGTTCAGTGGATGTTAAGTATTATTTTGATTTTGACACTGCCTCTACTGTAGACATTTGCTTTTCTTTCTGTTGTTACGTAACCCCGTAACCAGGTAACTTACCAGCAAAGATAGATGGATCAGCTGAGTCGGATGCTACTATTTTCAAACGTTTTATTCGAAAAGGGCACAAACGTATGGTTAATACAAAACATTCAGATCATATACATCGTCAAACTCAATCTAAAACACCGGTGTAACCATAATCAATCAGAAATAAGCTCTATAGTTGTCTAGGGGTAATACAGAGTCCAACTGAAATATAAAGAGTCACTCAGAAGTTTGCAGGCTTTTCCCTTTTGGGAACCGCTGGGGTTTTCACGTTGTAGAGAGAGAGAGATGATTTGGAAAAGATAAACACTTGCCCGTCGTCTTGGCAGAGCAAATCCTTGGAATCAGGGGAGCAGACTTCCCCGTTGTTAGCTAAAAGCAGTCTTTCGTTGGTTCTAGCCACAGATTCAAAAGTTGGAATCTAACGCACATGGCTTCCTTCAACATGGCTTCCCGCTCCCACGGGAATCGATATCGTGCTTCCTTCGTCTCCTGGGTGCGTCTGAGGGTTCCCCCCCCCCCAGACACTCCTTTATACTTCTTCACGGGATCGCAGGTGTCAATCAGGTTGCAGGTGATGCGATCTCTCTCTCAACCAGCCCACTTTGCCCGAGGGCTTTTCACGTGGTCTCCATGAGACAATAGTCAAGGTCACCTTTATTCTGCTTCTTGGGAGAACGTGGTCTCTCTCTCTCTGTCCCATTTCCCTGGGTCTATTCAGCACGTCCCTTCCTCTTTTGGGTCAGCTGACCCCCCTCTTGACTCGGGTTCTTGAGATTCTCACAAAGGAGGGGGCCGATGGCATAACACTGTATGCATTTGTGCTAGTTCTAATAAAGTATTTTCTTGCAGTTTAACATGTCTGAAGTCTATCCTTTGTTTGCTGAATAAAAAAGAACACCTAACAAATTTTAAACCCAATGTAGGTGGTAATGTAGCAGGATCCTCTTTTGAATCAGTATGGGTGGAAGTCAGGAACAGGAAGGGAGCAGTTACTCTACTGGGGGTATTCTATAGGCCCCCTGGTAGCAGCAGAGATACCGAGGAGCAGATTGGGAGGCAGATTTTGGAAAGGTGAAAAATAACAGGGTTGTTATCATGGGTGACTTTAACTTCCCTAATACTGATTGGCACTTGATTAGTTCCAAGGGTTTAGATGGGGCAGAGTTTGTTAAGTGTGTCCAGGACGGATTTCTGTCACAGTATGTTGACAGGCCGACTGGGGGGAATGCCATACTAGATCTAGTATTAGGTAACAAACCAGGTCAGATCACAGATCTGTCAGTGGGTGAGTATCTGGGGGACAGTGATTACTGCTCCCTGGCCTTTAACATTATCATGGAAAAGGATAGAATCAGAGAGGACAGGAAAATTTTTAATTGGGGAAGGGCAAATTATGAGGCTATAAAGCTAGAACTTGCAGGTGTGAATTGGGATGATGTTTTTGCAGGGAAATGTACAATGGACATGTGGTCAATGTTTAAGGATCTTTTGCAGGATGTTAGGGATAAATTTGTCCCGGTGAGGAAGATAAAGAATGGTAGGGTGAAGGAACCATGGGTGACAAGTGAATTGGAAAATCTAGTCAGGTGGAAGAAGGCAGCATACATGAGGTTTAGGAAGCAAGGATCAGGTGGGTCTATTGAGGAATATAGGGTAGCAAGAAAGGAGCTTAAGAAGGGGCTGAGAAGAGCAAGAAGGAGGCATGAGAAGGCCTTGGCAAGAAGGGTAAAGGAAGACCCCAAGCCATTCTTCAATTATGTGAAGAACAAAAGGTTGACAGGAGTGAAGATAGGACTGATTAGAGATAAAGGTGGAAAGATGTGCCTGGAGGCTGTGGAAGTGAGTGAGGTCCTCAATGAATACTTCTCTTCAGTATTTACCACTGAGAGGGAACTTGATGACGGTGAGGACAATATGAGTGAGGTTGATGTTCTGAAACATGTTGATATTAAGGGAGAGGAGGTGTTGGAGTTGTTAAAATACATTAGGATGGATAAGTCCCCGGGGCCTGATGGAATATTCCCCAGGCTGCTCCACGAGGCGAGGGAAGAGATTGCTGAGCCTCTGGCTAGGTTCTTTATGTTCTCGTTGTCCATGGGAATGGTACCGGAGGATTGGAGGGAGGCGAATGTTGTCCCCTTGTTCAAAAAAGGTAGTAGGGATAGTCCGGCTAATTATAGACCAGTGAGCCTTATGTCTGTGGTGGGAAAGCTGTTGGAAAAGATTCTTAGAGATAGAATCTATGGGCATTTAGAGAATCAAGGTCTGATCAGGGACAGTCAGCATGGCTTTGTGAAGGGCAGATGATGTCTAACAAGCCTGATAGAATTCTTTGAGGAGGTGACCAGGTATATAGATGAAGGTAGTGCAGTGGATGTGATCTACATGGATTTTAGTAAGGCACTTGACAAGGTACCACACGGTAGGCTTATTCAGAAAGTCAGAAGGCATGGGATTCAGGGAAGTTTGGCCAGGTGGATTCAGAATTGGCTTGCCTGCAGAAAGCAGAGGGTCGTGGTGGAGGGAATACATTCAGATTGGAGGGTTGTGACTAGTGGTGTCCCACAAGGATCGGTTCTGGGACCTCTACTTTTTGTGATTTTTATTAACGACCTGGATGTGGGGGTAGAAGGGTGGGATGGCAAGTTTGCAGACGACACAAAAGTTGGTGGTGTTGTGGATAGTGTAGAGGATTGTCGAAGATTGCAGAGAGACATTGATAGGATGCAGAAGTGGGCTGAGAAGTGGCAGATGGACTTCAACCCAGAGAAGTGTGAGGTGGTACACATTGGAAGGACAAACTCCAAGTCAGAGTACAAAGTACATGGCAGGATACTTGGAAGTGTGGTGCAGAGGGATCTGGGGGTACATGTTCACTGATCCCTGAAAGTTGCCTCACAGGTAGATAGGGCAGTTAAGAAAGCTTATGGGGTGTTAGCTTTCATAAGTCGAGGGATAGAGTTTAAGAGTCGCGGGGTAATGATGCAGCTCTATAAAACTCTAGTTAGGCCACACTTGGAGTACTGTGTCCAATTCTGGTCGCCCCACTATGGGAAGGATGTGGAAGCATTGGAAAGAGTACAGAGGAGATTTACCAGGATGCTGCCTGGTTTAGAGAGTATGGATTATGATCAGAGATTAAGGGAGCTAGGGCTTTACTCTCTGGAGAGAAGGAGGATTACAGGAGACATGATAGAGGAATACAAGATATTAAGAGGAATAGACAGAGTGGACAGCCAGCGCCTCTTCCCCAGGGCACCACTGCTCAGTACAAGAGGACATGGCTTTAAGGTAAGGGGAGGGAAGTTCAAGGGGGATATTAGAAGAAGGTTTTTCACTCAGAGAGTGGTTGGTGCGTGGAATGCACTGCCTGAGTCAGTGGTGGAGGCAGATACACTAGTGAAGTTTAAGAGACTACTAGACAGGTATATGGAGGAATTTAAGGTGGGAGGTTATATGGGTGTGGTGAACTACATATACCTGTCTGGACACGCCCCCTGCTGACTGCTCCTGTGGCTCCTCCCACAGACCCCTGTATAAAGGTGATTGAGGTCTGAGCCCGGCCTCTCAGTCTCCAGGATGTAGTATGGTGGTCACTCACTGCTTGTTCCTTCTTCCAGTCAATAAAAGCCGATACCTCGCTTTTACGTCTCAGAGTGAGTTATTGATGGTGCATCAATGGGAGGCAGGGTTTGAGGGTCAGCACAACATTGTGGGCCGAAGGGCCTGTAATGAGCTGTACAATTCTATGTTAAATTGATTATTTTCATTACAGGCCCCAAAATTGTCAATGGGAATTAGAAGAATAAATATGCAAGGAGATCTTGCAGCATTTTGGGTTGTCATATTAGGTGATTTAACTTTCCTAACAGACTGGTACTGTCATATTGCTTGGGCTTAGATGGTGTGGAATTTGTAAAGTGCATTCAGGAAACTTTCCTTGGGCAATATCCTAGGGAAGAGACAAAGCTTAACATTCATGGTTAATAGGATGTTGTCAGTGACTGAGAGCACTTTAGGACCAGTGACCATAGTTCTATTAGTTTTAAGATAGTCATGGAAAGGGTCAGAACAGATTTGCAGGTTCAAATTCGAAAGTGGGACAAGGTGAATATTGACAGTATGAGGCAGGAGCTTGCAAAGGTTGGTTGGAGTAGGTTGCTTGTGGGCAGAGTGACCACAGGCAAGTGGGAAGCTTTGGTAAGAGCTCCAAGTCTATATGTTCCAATTGGAGTTAAGGGCAACACAGGTAGGATTAAGGAACTGTGGATGATGAGGGATATTGAGGCTCAGGCCAAGAAAAGGAAGTATGACTAAAATACAGGCAACCAGGTTCCTGGAGGAGTATAAAGGATGCAGGAGTATACTAAAGAAGGAAATTACAAGTGAGATGGGGAAGATTTTTAATGAATATTTCTCCTTTGGTTTTACTGTGGGGAAAGACATGAAGACATTGGAACAAGGAAAAGTAAATTGGGAGGTCTTCGAGATAGTTCAATGAGAGTAGAGGAGGTGCTGGATGTCTTAAAATATAAGATGGTAGACAAATCTCCAGGGTATAACCAGGTCTATCCACATTTACTGGGGGTGGTTAGACAAGAAATTGGGGAGCCCTGGCTGAGATACTTGCATCATTGTTAGCCACAGGTGAGGTGCTAGTAGATGGGGGAGTAGTGAATGTTGTGCCTTTATTTAAGAAGACTGGGAATGGGAGTATAGTAACTCTAACATCCATTGTAGGTACATTACTGGAGAGGATTCTGAGAGATAAGATGTATGTATATGTGGAAAGATAGGCTAATTAGGGGTAGACAGCTTAGCTTTGTGCATGGGAGATCATGTCTTAAAACTTGATTGGGTATTTTGATGAGATGACCAAGAAAGTTAACGAGGGCAGGGTGTTAGACATAGTTTGTACGGACTTCATTAAGGCCCTTGATAAGGTTTCACATCATAGGATTCTGGAAAGTTTGATCACATGGAATCCAGGGATAGCTGGCTGATTTGATAAACAATTGGATTGATGGTGGAAAACAAAGTGTGATGGTAGAAGGTAGGCTTTGGAATGAAGGCCTGTGACTAATGGTGTGTCTCAAGGGCCAGTGCTGGGCCCATTGTTGTTTGTAATCTGTATCAGTGATTTGTATGAGAATGTACAATGTATGGTTAGTGAAATTGGAATTATGTGTATGGTTCTGTTCACCTACCTGCAGGAAAGATTTCAATAAACTTGAAAGAGTACAGAGACCCTTTACAAAGATGTTGCCAGCACTTGAGAACATGAGTTTTAGGGAAAAGTTAAATAGTTTAGGGCATTATTCTCTGGAGCACAGGAGTGTGAGGAGAGATTTGATAGAACTAATACAAAATTATGAAGGGGAAAGATAGGGTAACTATATTGCAGGCTTTCCCCCTTGAACTTGGGTGAGACTAGAGCTAGAGATTCTAGTCTCAACTAATCACAGGGAAATGTTTGGGGGAACCTGAGGGAGAACTACCTCACTTAGAGGGTAGTGAGAGTGTGGCATGAGCTGCCAACGGAGGAGGTAGATGTGGGTTCAATTGCAACACTTAAGAGAAGCTTCGATAAGTACATGGATGAGAGGGGTTTGGTCTGAATGTGGGCAAATGGGACTAGGCAGAAAAGCTTGTAGGCATGGAGCAGAGGGTTTTGTTTCTGTGTGCTTTCTGACTCTGTGACTTTGTATATGCTTCATTACAATTCCCAACTTGCAGTACATGATAGCACCTGGCAGTATTACTTTCTGAATGTCACCATGCAATTCCACTACAACGCACAGCTCCACATGTGCATCCTCCCATTATGTACATTGATCAACATCTGAATCTCCTCTCTAGATAACTTTGCACTTACTTACTTCTCTCATCTGATGGCCCGAACCACACATTAGTCCGGTCCCTACACTTACTTCCATGGAAAAAGTGACTTGTCCTTTCTATGCTTTATTTCTCAAATACTGCCCTGTTCTCTGCTCTCAATGAGACCTTGACTATATGTATTAACTCTGTCAAACATTTTCAGCTGTGCTATGCACATAGCAAATAACTACGACTTCTCATTCCTTTCAGGTCCTTGACACATCTGCCACATCCATTCCTTGCAAGATGTGGACAAGAACCAACATTTTGGTTTTCTAGCCAACTTCTGGGCATTTTAGGGCCCAAAAGAGAAACTGAACATGGAATCCTATCCTTTATTAATTCAGGTTTCCTCTGCATTCACTTTGTAAATCAATTTTTTGCACATCCATGAGTACGTTTTACTATTTTGGGAGGTAAAAAGATGAAAGGAATTATAGAATCCCAAAATTGGTGTTGCACAGGAGGATGTTCAGTTCTATGTGTCTGTAGTGTTCTCGCACAGGTGTAAAAGAACTCTGAACTAAACACCAAGCATAAACCAGTCAATGAGGTGGTCCCAGTAAGATTAACTATTTACTGTTCACTCTTCCACATTAACGTATGGTGAAAACTGTTGATAAAACAATACAAAATATATACAGTATTTGTTTCCTTCTTGACATCACATTTACATCATAAATACTTGCAAAAGTAAAACTACAACAACTATATTACATTAAAGTGCAACATACAGTCAGAATCTACCTACGCCATCGACTGGCTTTAAATACAAACTATCCGCAACTCTTTAAATAACAAAAAACATAAACTTTATCAACCGTCATTACTTTTAACAGAATCAGCATTAACATTTTTAATTCAACATATCGATTATCTCACTAACTTACGGCATTGCTTCACTGATGTTTCTAGTGCGTAGAAAGAAAACTTTTCTCGCACTGATCCTGCACACACATAAGCCCACTCCTTCCCGTTCCTCCAAACCGGTATTTTCCCACAAGACGCGGCGTAACCGGGTGTGACATCATCACATGCCGCGATATATCACAGACAACGAATTTACTTTAAACAACCTTAACTTTAACTAGAAAACGATTACAAATGAATTACTAAAGCGAAAATATAATAAACTAAACAAATGCCTTAAAGGCAACACAGTGTCTATGGCAGTTCTCTACCAGAGAAACACACACAAAATGCTGGAGGAACACAGCAGACGAGGCAGCATCCATGGAACCAAAACCCTTTACCAGGACAGGAAAAAGAGGAGAAGTCAGCATAAGAAAGTGGGTGGGAAGGGGGGGAAGAAATACAAGGTGACAGGTGAAACCAGGAGATGGGGAGGGGTAAAGTAAAGAGCTGGGAAGTTGACTGGTGAAAGAGAGAAAGGACTGGAGAAAGGGAATCTGATAGGAGAGGATAGAAGACCACGGAAGAAAGGGAAGGAAGAGGATCTCCAGAGAGAAGTGATGGGCAGGTAAGGAGATAAGGTGAGAGAGGGAAATGGGAATGGGGAATGGTGAAGGAGAGGTGGGGGCAATTAGCATAAGTTTGAGAAATCAGTGTTCATGCCATCAGGTTGGAGGCTATCCAGGTGGAATATAAGGTGTTGCTCCTCCGACCTGAGTGTGGCCTCATCATGGCAGTAGAGGAGGCCATGGACTGACTTGTCGGAATGAGAATGGGAAGTAGAATTGAAATGTGTGGCTACTGGGAGATCCCGCTTTTTCTGGTAGACAGAGCATAGGGGCTCAGCGAAGCTGTCTTCCGATCTATGTCGGGTCTCACCGATATACAGAAGGTCACACCGGGAGCACCGGATACTGTAGGTGACCCCAGCAGACTCACAGGTGAAGTGTCATCTCACCTGGAAGGACTGTTAGGGGCCCTGAATGGTAGTGAGGGATGAGGTGTAGGGGCTGGTGTGGCACTTGTTCCGCTTGCAAGAATAAGTACCAGGAGGGATGAGTGGACAAGAAGGTTGCATAGGGAGGGATCCCTGTGGAAAGTAGTGGGGCGAATGGATGAGCTTGGTGGGGGGATCCCATTGGAGATGACAGAAATTACAGGAAAATTACTCGTGTTGCGGACAGAAGTTATGTTGGATATGGACGCTAGTGGGGTGGTAGGTGAGGACAAGAGGAACTATATCCCATTTTGTAAAGGTTCAGCATGATTTCCCTGCTTTTATATTCTGTGCCGCTGTTGATAATGCCCAGAAAAGTGTACAAGACATTTCTGGGTTATGAACTTATGGACACTCCAACATATGAATGAGCTCCCAGAATATTATTAAATCCACAAGTTGAATGTACATTCATAAGTTTGTTCCTATAACTAGCAGAACTGCTTTCCTCTCCTTCTACTGTTGCTCTTCCTTATCAGTCTTTGTTTCTTTTGATGCCATTCATTTCAAAACTCTGAAGGTATGGTTCTTGTATCAAGTAACTTCTGACTAATGGACAAGATCACCTGTAGAATCGGGGCAGCACAGTAATGTAGCGACAGCATAACGCTGTTACCATGCCAGCGACTCGGGTTCAGTTGCATTGCTCTCTGTAAGGAGGATGTATCTTCGCCCTGTGACCTTTTGTGTTTACTCCAAGTGCTCTAGTTTCCTCCCAAATTCCAAAGTTAAGTGAATATGTTAGTTGGTTGCATGACTGTAAATGGAATTTGGTTAAATAGCTGGGTGGCATGGGCTATTCGAGCTAGAATGGCTGGTAACATGTTGTGTTCCTAAATAAAAATTTTAAAAATAACAGTATCCATTAATTGCCTGAGGATGGCTTGTATAGTTTATCGAACATTCTCTTAATTTTCTCTACTACATTTAATAAGTTGTACATTTACAGTCACAAGTTCCTCTGCTTTGCAGAACACCGTATTTTATTCTGTATAGTGTCTTCTCCTACTTAATATCAAAAAGTATCACCACACATTTCCAGATTAAACTTCATCCACCATACATCTGCCCATTCTATCAGTCTATCATATCTTGTTGCAATTTATTACTACATCCTTCTCAGTTTACACTCTACCAAGTTTTGGTAATTGTTGGTTCCTCCCACCCCAAGTATAGGTCATTAACGTAGAGCAATGGCTTTAACAGTGATCCTTCGGCAATATCATATCATAAGACATAGGAACAGAATTAGGCCATTTGGCCCATCGAGTCTGCTCCACTATTCAATCCTATTTTCCCTCCTCAGCCCCACTCCCCGGCTTTCTCCCTGTAATCTTCGATGCCATGTCCAATCAAGAACCGATCAATCTCTGCTTTAACTACACCCAATGACCTGGCCTCCACAGCTGCCTATGGTAACAAAGTTCCACAAATTCACCAGCCTCTGGCTAAAGAAATTTCTCCGCATCTCTGTTTTGAATAGACTCCCCTCTATCCTGAGGCTGTGCCCTCTTGTCCTAGACTCTCCCACCATGCAAAACATTCTTTCCATATCTACTCTGTCTAGACCTTTAAACACTCGAAATGTTTCAAAGAGATCCCCCCTCATCCAATTTCCTTTTTCATCTTCGTCCAGTCCTCAAAACAACTATTCACCATGACCTCGGTCATCTGTCACTTAGACAATTTTGCATCCATGCTATCAAGAGTTCTTTGCTAATATCAAAACTCCAGGTACACCACGTAACTCTCATCAATTTTACCTCATTAAAAGTAATCAATTTATCTAACACAATATGCGTTTAACAAATCTGTGCTGGCTTGCCTTACTTAATCCATTTTCATCCAGGTTATTTATTTGTTCAATGATATAAAAAGCCTTTCCTACCACTGAGATTAAATTGTACTGAAAGCTTTATTTCTATTCCCTTTTTAAGCAAAGGTGTAATATTGGCCATTCTCAACTCTGCCATCATCTTGAGCTCCAAAGAGCGTTGAAAGACTATGGTCTCTGCACCCACAGCTTCCTCATGTGCTACTAGAATGCAGAACAGCACAGGCCCTTATGGGCCTTTCAGCAACATACTGTGCTGTTCCATCAGCCTTTTTAATGGAATTATAGTAAGATATGAAAAAGTGTTCAATTTACGTCAAGACATCTTCTCACGTCACATTATGTTGAAACTACTTAATGTGATTTTATAAACCCCTCTTCCAAATTTACAGTTAATTATGTTCTTTACAAGAATTGCAACATTTACTTTCTTTTGAACTGCTGGAGGGGAGAGAGTTTTGCTCTGAGCTATAGAGGATAAAGGGGAAGTGGAGATATAGTTGGAGCTGGAGTACATTTAGGAGAACCACTTCATCAGCCAGAACTGTGCTACAATGAGAGCTGCGTTGGTAACCATTAATGCAAGTACATTGATGGAAAAAGACTCTTACTGATATGATCAAATAAAACTTGCAAATCACAAAGCACACATGGGCTTGAAGGAAAATATTTTGGAACAAAGTCAAGTTTTTCATATTATAGAATTCAACCTTTTGTTATAAAGTGGGAGCTATGTTCAACGGAGCACATTTCAATCAGTTCTTCAGTGACATTTTGTGTGGAGTTCAATAGTTTTAAGAGTTTATTCCTTTGGGAAAGAAGGAAAACTATTTCCAGAGGCACCAGAGAACTTACGATCAGGCTGATAAAATAGATTGTAATTTCAGTTATTCAATCTTCATTCTGCAATATATTTATGTGCACCTTAATTATCATTGCTATTTCACATCAGAAAATCTTGGCAACAATCAAACAAACAAGAAGTTAAGAAAAGAGGGCTGCATAACTATCCACAATATCAACCGGGCCTAACACATGAAAAAGTTGAATTTGGAAATTTTATCAACATTTTGAACCAAATTTTGACAGATAATGATTCTGAATGGTTCTTTCTTATGGCTTCCACTTTCAAAGAAACTAGATACACTCCATCTGGTGTTGTTGTCGCAAATTGTATTGAACCCAGTTAATGTTACAGTGAGTCATTTATTAAAATCTGCACATTAAAACTAGCCACTTGCTAAGATTTTACATGTCCTTGACTCACCAAAAGCTTCTCATCACTGCAGGAAGTTGAATCCCTATTAAAAACGTCAGTGTGTCTGCTTTACCGTAAACTGAAAGGATTTTTAGGCTTTTGAGATCCAAAGATTCTTTGGAAGACAGGAATGAGCCATGAAACTTGTTGCTTACAATCGCTTTATCAGTTGATACAAAAACAATGAAAATGAAGAAGCATGGTGAGAGAGAACAAAGGAAACAGCAGAAGACTGAAAAAACTAGTGTGGTCTCGTCATGTCAGACTACTGATAACAGAAAATACGATTTATAACAGTTGACCAATGAGATAGCCAGATTTATGTATTATGACACCTACCACTGAAATCAGGGTTTCCAGAAAAATACAGTGGCAACTGTAACCACTAGAAAGCTCACTGAAAAATTACATGTACATAGATGATGATGTAAAAATACAAACATAAGACATTTAAACATGCGGAAGTCTGCAGATGCTGGAAATCCAAAGCATAAGAAATTCAACTACAAAAAAGAATTCTATATCCCAATCCAACATTTACTCTCATTCGTCAAACACCTACTCTCAACCACATGGTGAGAATCCGAGTCAGATTATCATGACATGAAATTTGTTGTTTTTGCAGAACAACAAAAATCTATAAATTAAATCAATAAGTAGTGCAAAATAGGAATAATGAGGTAGCTATCACGGGTTTGTGGAGTGTTCAGAAATTTGATCGTGGAAGAAGCTATTACAAAGTCATTGAATATGGGTCTCTGACGGTAGTACTGAAAAGAGATGATGAGAGTCCTCAATGACTGATGCCACCTTCCTGAGGCACTGCCTCTTGAAGATGCCCTTGATGTAAGGTTTGTATCCGTAATGAAGTTGTCTGAGTCTCTGGCTCTCTGCAGTTTCTTGCTGTCCTGTGCATTTGAGGCTCAATAGCAGGCTGTGATGCAACTGCTCAGAATGCTCTCCATGTTATATCTATAGAAATTTGTAAGAGCCTTTGGAACCATACCAAATCCCCTTGAAGTTGTGTCATGATTGTTTGACATTTATCTCCATTTGTAGTTCTTCACAACATGGCCACATGTACCAAGAACTGGAAAACATCTGGGGCTAGTTTGATAACTAGAAAACAATATTTGCATTACATAATTGCCAGTCAATGACCACCTCCAATAAAAAGAATGTCCACTGACTTCCTTTTGATTTGCACTGACATAACTGGCACCAAATCCTCCATCATCAACATTCTGCAGATCAGCAGTAAGCTTGTTCACTTGGGCCAAAAATAAATATTCCATTGTTACGAGTGCAGGATAACTATATCGTGGGAGATTATTCACCTGAATCAGCTCAGCCACTCCAGCATTAATAAGCACAGGATTAATAGAATATGCTTTATTTGGTCAAAAATTGTTGTTGGGACAGCATCAGACCATTTTGCATCTCACTAAACCTTGTACCATCTAGTTCTATAGTCACAGGCATCAGTCAGCACAGGGAACTGCAGGAAGCCTGTTAATGAGTTTCATGTGAGGAATGATTGCAGAGGCTTAGGTAGGGTTCAAATCTGAAATCACCAGCAAGGGGGAAAAAAAAAATCATTTAATTAAATAATTTAAATTTGCAGATTAGCATCAGTAAATAAACTCATCTAGTTCATTATTTCCTTTTAAAGAAAGCAATCTGTTGTTCTTATCCAAACTGACCTTTGTATATGCTCAGGCTGAAACCAACATAGTTGACTCTTAATTGCCCTCTGAAATGGACTATTCATTATTGCTGCTAAATTAAAACACCATAAGCTAGATTTTGCAGGGGTGTTTGAGCTGTTACTTTTGTAACTGCCAGTCTTTCCCATGTAACAGATAGCAAACGAGCTTTCCTAAACGCTGGTTTCAGCTGATCACAGTTTTTCACCACTATGCTTAGGCACTGAATTCCTTTCAGAGTCCGGCCTGGGAGTATAATTCTGAAACTCATAGCTCTACTGGGGAATCTGTTCAAACAAACAGCCTGTTTAGAGCTGTAAAAGTAAAATACTTCAGCCTGCAGCTGAATATGTTCTTCACACTCCAGTGGCTTGTTCTGGCTTCTTAATATCTTGGAAGCTACTATCACTTGGCAGTGTCTTGCTACTGAGGATCAGGTTTGCTTTTTCAGCAAATTCCCTCTGAGTGATCACACAAGACAAATACAACCATTTTTATAGCTCATTGCTTAGTGCAAGTAGTTTGTCACAACCCACAAAGCCTTGGCCAATAAAAGACATTGGCCCTGGACCTTGGCAACAGGTTCAGGTATAGCAAATGTATACTCCAGGTCAATTATGTTTGGAAATTCTTCACTAATATCTAGGGATACCTGTTTAAACTGATAGAACTGTTCACAGATTAGTCAAAGTTCAAAGTAATTTTATTAACAGAGTACATATATGTCACCACATACAACCCTGAGATTTGTCATCTTGCTGGCAGACTTAGTAAATCGAAGATATATAATAGAATCAATGAAAGACCGCGCCCAACGATGCGGACAAACAACCAATGTGCAAAAGACAACAAACTATGCAAATACAAAATCAAAAATAAATAAAGAAGTGTAATGCCCTGGTTCACATCTTTACTGTTATGCAGTAGGTATTCCACTTAGCAGCTCTGTAAGAGTGGCTGTTCTGCTTTCAGTCTGTTTGGGTTATTGTTGAAGATGAGGGATGATGTGGAATGTATGCCATCCACTTAGCAGGAGGTTTTCTTGGTGAGGGACGATATAGGCTTCAGATTTTCTTTTGTTTGAGAGGAGGTGAAGAGAGAAGACGCTGTGGTGAACTGGTCATGACATACGATCCAGTGGGAGACCTGTTTGTTCGAGATGGATTGCAAGCGATGTTCGGAAGGTGGTGTGTGCTTTCACATTGACCGAGGGCCCAGCGGGTGAGTGACAGAGAAGTTCAAGATGAGCTCCAACTTGTGCACATTTGACTTTAATTGGAATGAGCCCTTTTCTTTTTGTTATTCTTTACTAACCCTTCAGTAAAGATTCATCAATATAATTCCTTTAATTGTATCCAGTGTACTGTCTATTACTTTGTGGCACTAATTTGTAACAGGGTAGCGAATGACACAGCATCTACACAAACTGAGGTTTGAGGTGGGATCAAGCACATCTCAATCTCAGGAGCTTGGCTTGGCCAGAGCTTGTCTTCCCTAGACTTACGCAGCCAAGGAAACTGGGGTGTTTCGTAAGCAATAAATATTGAGACCACAAGATGAAGCAACCTTGAAAGTATCTATAGGTTGTGGAAATAGTTCAGTGAAGGGGGTGAGTGATGTTGCGTGAAGTTACCCCACTGGTTCAAGAGCCTGATGGCTGACGGATAGTAACGGTTCCTGAATCTAGTGATGTGGGTCCTAAGGCTCCTCTACCTTCTTCCAGGTGGCAGGAACAAGAATGAAGCACGCCTGGTTGGTGGTGGTGGTAATGGAGGGTGGTAGGGAGGGGGTCCTTGATGATGGATGCAGGTTAGCTGTGACAGTGGTCTGTGTAGTTGTGTTCAATGATGGGGAGGGTTCTACCTGCAATGGACTGGCTGTATCCACTACTTTTTGTTAGGATTTCCCATTCAAGGGCATTGGTGTTTCCGTATCAGGTTGTGATGCAACCAATCAATGTACTCTCCACCACATATCTATAGAAGTTTGTCAAAGTTTTAGATCTTCACAAACTTCTAAGAAGGTAGAGGTGCTGCCGTGCTTTCTTCATAATTACACTTAAGTGCTGGGCTGAGAAATGATAAGATAGAGGAATTTAAGTTGGTGACCTCAGTACTTCTCGTCCCCTGAAGAAGAATGGCTCATGGACTCAGGTTTCCTCCTCATGAAGTCTATAATCAACTCCAATAATATCAAACATTAATCTGAGGTAGTTACATTCACTGGATCATACCTTTTGGTTAGCTCCTCAGATGAATTACAAATTCTGGAGTCTTCAAATTCTCATTAATTGAGCACTGTAGAAAAATATGTGAGGACAGCAGATACAACCCAAGGTTGAAAATGTACATTAACCAGAGGAGATAGCAAACTACAGCCTCTTTAGAGCTAGCTAATCAGAATTTAAGACCAACATGTTTCCATGAGAAAGAAAATGAAGGATGGCAGGTTTTGAGAATCCAAACCCAAAATGGCAAAAGATACTACAAATTTAGTCAAAAGGAAAGAAAGAAGCAAACTTAAAGTTTAGAAAGCTATAATTAGTCTGGTCCTAGAGAAATATAAAAGAAAAAACGAGAGAATGTAAACAAAGAGTCAGCAGAACTCTTTTTTCAAGAAGCTGTGAAATGTTCTTGGCAAATAGGATTAACATATTTTTACATACATTAAAAACAAGTGAGTAACTAGGGACAGTGTATTCAGGGACAAAGGAGACAATTTATGCCTGGAGCTAGAGGAAATGAGGGAAAGAATTACTTTACATTGGTATTCAACATGGAGAAGGATTTGAAGGGTACTGAGTGTGTGGAGGGGAAGGCTGATATCAAACAGAATGTTGATATTGAGGGGGAAGTGGTGTTGCATTGCTTGAAAAATATTAATGTAGTTTATTTGCCAGGGCCTGATGGGATTCATCAGGTCATTGAGAGGCAAGGAAGGAGTTTGCTGGGGCCTTGATAAAGATCTCTGTATCCTCTTTAGCCACAGGCAAGATCCTGGTGGACGGGAGCATAGCTAATGTTGTTCTTCTGTTTTAGGATCTCACTTGGACAAAAGTGTAGGTGGGGTGATCAGTATGTTTGCAGATGACAGAAAAAATGCTGAAATTATGGATAGTGCAGTTGGTTGTCATACCAGCCAGATTATGTGCAGTTTTGAAACTTTCTGAGAGTACCTATCAGGAAGGGCAGGACTTAAACCTGTGTGGATCTACAGGTTGCTCTTTGGTAAATGTTATAGTTAATGCACATGGAACTTTCTTTAATCTTCCGATGTTCTTTCAACTCTTCTGATGCAGGTTGTGATCTAAGGCCAGTCTTGAGTGATTTCTAGTGGTACCTCCGACTTTCAGAACCTGCATTCACAAGGATAGACATGGAACTTGCATATGCAGAACATATTAACTGTGCTTGTTGAAATAGGCACAGATGGGATCCAGACACAAAAGACTTGCTTAATAAATGTATTCCTGATGCAACCGAACAGGCTAATGAATGTTAACCTGAAAAGACATAAAATAGTTGGAAAAAGATATAGCAATACATACAACCATTTGATGGGGAATGTTTCTTATATATAGCAAAAAAGATCCAAAACGTATCTATCTTTGCAGAGGCACAGTGATTCATCTGGTAGAACTGAATCCTTCCCGTTCCTATGACCCATGTTCAATCCTGGCCTCTGAAGATGTTACATTCTCCTGTGTCCATGGGATATTCCACCACCTCTGTTTTCCTACCACAACCCCCAAAAAAAACATGCAGCTTGGTAACTTAATTAACCAGTAAATTGGTCCTAGTGTGCAGGTGCGTGGTAGAATCTGGGAGGGAGATGGGAATGTGCGGAGAATGGGATTAGTGTAGGATTAGTCTGAACGGATACCTGATGGTGAGCATAAACTTGATGGACCAGAGGGAGAGAGAGAGAGACTGTTTGTACACAGACACCTTCCTCCAGGATCAGCGGACGAGAGGGCAAAAGAGGCCGGTCACACACAGACACCTTCATTTTTAAACACTAAAAACAAGTGAGTAACTAGGGAAAGTGTAGTCAGGGACAAAGGAGACAATTTATGCCTGGAGCTAGAGGAAATGAGGGAAAGAATTACTTTACATTGGTATTCAACATGGAGAAGGATTTGAAGGGTACTGATTGTGTGGAGGAGAAGGCTGATATCAAACAGAATGTTGATATTGAGGGGGAAGTGGTATTGCATTGCTTGAAAAATATTAACATAGTTTATTAACGTAGTTATTAACGGAGTGTATGGGACATTGGAAAAAAAGTTGAATTTCCCCATGGGGATGAATAAAGTATCTATCTATCTATTTGCCAGGGCCTGATGGGATTTAAGAAGTCTGGAATGCTATTTAGTTTCACCAAAGGCATTAGTGGGCTATCAACATTTAAATTACAGCAAGGCCTTTGCTGAAAATTGTTGGTACAGGGTCTGACCACTTTGCATACAGTACAGCAGTGGTCCCCAACCACCGGGCCGCGGTATCACTTCACACTGCCAAATCATATTGCTTCCTCGTGGCCCAGTAGCACATGCTTTGCGGCCCGGTGGTTGGGGACTTCTGCAGTATAGGAGTGAAGTTAAATGCTGAATGAAGTCCTCAATATGACGAATAATGTTCTAGGAGTCCTAAGTTGCATTAATTTCACAATATAGAAATGAATAATTATTTTGCAGTATTTGAATTTTTTTTTGTTTCTTATTTTCCTCTCCACATTGCCTGTAGTAATTTGTTATTTTAGGAATTAGAACATATGTTAATGCTTTTGAATAAGCTATATAACAGTAGGCAAGTCATTTTAATTAATGCATAAATACAATTGTTGTGTATAGAAAACAGCACGGGATTTCATTTAGTTTTTGTTTTATTGATTGGTTATGTATTCAAACATAGAGGAAGTTTACTGTATCTGAGAGATTGGCAGATGACTATCAACCCATGGACTGTAAAAGTGACTACTGGACAGCCATTAATATCAGAGATGAAAGATATTATTCATGCATAAGGCAGATCATTTTCATGACTCGTAAATTAGTATTAATCTCTGAATCTTGAGAATGGCTATCTGTGTTTAATTGTAATTAAGGTTATACTAAATAATTAGGAAATCCCCACCAATTGTTTATAAAGGATTCTTGTGAGCATGTTATGAGTGATTTCAAAGATTCAAAGTACATAATTATCGAGGTATGTAAGGAGTACGCACTCCTGAGATTCGTCTTCCCACAGCCAGCCATGAAACCACAGTGAGTGAGAGGGAGAGAGGGACCAGTCACCCGCAGGTAACTGGCACCTTCTGCTCTTGTCCTTGTTGGTTTCAATCATCCTCAACGCGATCGGCAAGAAATGGAATCAATGATGGACTTGCACCCTGCCTTCGGGCTTCTTGGCCTCCAGGCCCCACACTTGGTTTGATAACTCACTGAACACACTCGGAGACAGCAAAGCGCCCGATCACTCAATCAGCCCCAAAACACACCAACAAAATGCAGATCTTCAACAGTCTTCAACAGCAGCAGAACCACATCTGAAAGAAAAAGGTGTAAAGGAAGTGGAAGAAGCAATTTCATGAGCTGTCTGCAGGATGTCGCCCTTGGTCTCGTTGTTTGCTGGTGCCATCTTCTTTATTCTTCATTCTGTTCACAATTGCCAGTAGATTGTTGAAAGCAATGATGTCTCAGACAAAATTCTCTGTCTTCTGACAAAATGAATGCGTTGTTAACCAGAAAACTATAGAGAATACCACAGCATATCTCTGGCATAACTTTGACTTGTCGGAGGTTTAACATAGAAACATAGAAAAACATACAGCACAATACAGGCCCTTCAGCCCACAAAGCTGTACCAAACATGCCCCTACCTTAGAACTACCTAGGTGTTACCCATAGTGCTCTATTTTCCTAAGCTCCGTGTAGCCATCCAGGAATCTCTTAAAAGATCCTATTGTTTCCGCCTCCACCACCATTGCCAGCAGCCCATTCCACGTACTCACCACTCTTACCCCTGATGTCTCCACTGTACCTACTTCCAAGCACCTTAAAACTATCCCCTCTCATGCTAGCCATTTCAACCCTGGGGAAAAGCCTCTGACTATCCACATGATCAATGCCTCTCATTTATCTTGTACACCTCCAGCAAGTCACCTCTCATCCTCCGTCGCTCTAAAGAGAAAAGGCCGAGTTCACTCAACCTTTTCTCATAAGGCATGCTCCCCAATCCAGGCAACATCCTTGTAACTCTCCTCTGCACCCTTTCTATGCTTTCCACATCCTTCCTATAGTGAGGCGACCAGAACTGAGCACAGTACTCCAAGTGAGGTTTGGGCTTATAAAACATCCACAAAAGCTTTACCATTTTTAGTTGACAATCACATCATTTTAACCGATGATAAGTTGAACACAAAAGCTGTAACAATAGGAAATCTGTTAACAGAAAATATATGGAAGTACTCAGCAGAATGTGATGCATTCATACAAAGAGGAATATTTATGGTTTCAAGCCATTAGTCTTTTATCAGAACCATTAAAAGTTACAGCTGAAGAGAAAAAAATGGAAAGAACAGGAGGAAATGTTTGTGGAAGGGTGGAAAGCAGTAAAGGCTAATGATTGGAAGGTATGGTGATGCAGGGAAATAAGGTGGTTATGGGAAACAATGAGCTTAGATGAGCTGTAAAAGTGAATAACCAAACAGTTATTTGAATTTGTTGAGTCTGTAAAGCTGTAATGTGCCTGGAATCAAAGCACCTCATAAGGCTTAGCATTTCAAGTCGATGTCAATTCTCTTAAAGCACAATGCAGCTGGTCCCACTCCACTGCCCTTTCCCTGTAGACCCGCAATTCTTTCTTTCAAGTACAGATCTAGTTCTAGTTTGAAAGGCATGATTGAATCAATTCCACCTTTTTAGGCAATGCATTCCAGATGCTAGTCATGAGTTTGAACAAAATGTTATGCCTCATGTTGCCTTTGGTTCATTTGCTAGTCAGATGAAGAGATGCTGTCTCTTGAACTTATAGAATCATAGAAAAACACAGCTTAAACAAACCTTTTGTCCCAACAATCCATGCCAACCACGGTGCCTGTCAGACTAGTCTCCATTTCTTCGCATTTAGCTCATAGTTTTCAATGCCCTTCATCTTTGTGAATTTTTCCCAATGTCTTTTGAATGTTGTTATTGTACAATCACTTTTTCTTGCAGCTCATTCTGTAAACTCACAACCTTCTGAGTGAATAAATTGCCCCTTTTAGATCTTTTACCTCTCTCCTTAACCTATTTCTTTTAGTTTTTTATTTCCTCATCCTAGGAAAAAAAGGTGTGCATTAACCCTATCTATCTCCCTCTTGTTCTTACATGAGTTCACCCCTCAAACTCCTACTCTTCAAGGAATGAACTCCTAGTCTACCCCGCATTCCTAATGACTCAAGCCCTCAAGGCCTGGCATAACCCTTGTGAATCCACTCTGCATTCATTCCAATTTAATGATACCTTTCCTATAGCAGGACACCTAAAACTGCATGCAATACTCCAAGTGCGGACTCTCCAATGCCTGTACAACTGCAATATATAGTTCTATCTACTATACTTATTTCCCAACTTGCCAAACACCTTCTTCAGCAACCAGTCCAGATGCGCTCTGCTTTCAGCAAACTATGACATGAACCCTTAGATCTCTGTGCTTCATTATTCTTCCCAAACCATTCATGTATAAGTCCTACACTGATTTGACATCCCAAAATGCAATACCTTGCATTTATCCAAACTGAAAGCAGACTTACCTGGTTGATTAAGATCCCCTTGGGTTGTAGACAGCCAGTCCATTATGGATACAACTCTCCCTGCCATTGAGAACACCTTCAACAGGTGGTGCCTCATCCTTCATGAAAGACCTTCACCATCATGAACATGCACTGTTCACATGGCTACCATCGGAGCAGGGTAACAGAGACAGAGAAGCAGTTTCAGCGACAGGTTACTGTCGATGCAATGCTCCTCAGACAGGATGAAGAGGTCAATACTCCCCAATGCCATTAGGCTTTACAATTCAACTGCCAGGACTTAAGAACTTTTTTTTTTAAAGCTATTATTAATGCTTTTTGAGTTAGTGATTTAGATGCATATCATATTATTACTGAGTTAAGTATTGTATGTAAGGAGTTTTTGCTACAACAAGTGTATGGGACATTGGAAAAAATGTTGAATTTCCCCATGGGGATGAATAAAGTATCTATCTATCTATCTATCTATCTATCTATGTGGAGGGATTGGAGATAACTGCAAGACCGTACACTATGAACTATTCCCCAGCAGAGGGCAAACAGTTGTTGGTGACAGCCTCTGTGCCTCTGGCTGGAAAGCATATTGGATCAAGGAAGGACCATGCTGCTCAGAAGAATCATGGACGTGACGAAAGCAAATGTCTGACTACAACAGTTTCTTTTAGGCTACACATCTCAGAAAGCTTCGGATATGTTAATCAAGCAATTACTTGTGAAATGTGGCTTAGTTTTAAACTGGAAGGGAGTTCAAGGAGCATCAGGAAAGTTGCAAGCGTTCAATTTCTGTGAGTATAAAGAACCAGAATCTACTCTGCTTGCATTACGGTTATTGCATGAACTTCAACTGGGAGACAAAAAGCTACTTGTAAAAGTAGATGCAAAGACCAAAGCCCGGCAGGATGAATGGAATGAAAGGAGTCAATGGAGACAGGAAAACAGAGAATTCTTCAGATGATGTTGTGGGAAGAAACCAAGATGAGAGATCAGATCTCAAAGGGAGCAATAGAAGGACTAGTAAGAGGACATTCCAGTGAACTATATATAGACCTTCCCAAGATCAAGATGCACAAACTTAAAGAAGAAAAAAAGACAAAAGTAGCTACCACAGTCCGAGCCACTTCCGGCAGACTCAGAGTCAACTCCTACAACTGCCACAGAGGGGGCTCCATAACCTGAGATTGTTCCACCTGCCAAGCAGGCTGATTCCCCCTTAGCAGGAAGAGTAAGAAATCCTCCACAGCGCTTAAATCTTTTTGGCCTAAACAGGACAGTTTAAAATTCACTGTGCTGTGAATGTCTGTATGCAGTAGTTGTATCATATAGTATACTGTGTATATAGTTGCGATACATTCGCTATTGAGTTGAAACTTATAGCTAAGCAGGGAGGAGTGTTGTGTATTTAATATTTCAGTATTATTTGAGTAACTTTGTAAATATATTGTTTGATTAAGCATTCTTGTTTGTTTCAATGATTCATTATGGGTATATGTGTAAATACATGAATTGCATATATCATCACGCTACCATGTGATATGTGCCACCTCGATTGAAGTAAACCCAAAATTAGACTCACATTTTGGACTCCATGTTTTCTTTTAAATTAGCTTCTTGTTTTGAAGTTACAAAACATAACATCAGATACCCTGCTTCCTCAACACCAGTTGCCTGTCCACACATTTGCGTATCATCTACAAACTAAGTGACAAAGCCACCAGTTCCTTCATCCAAATCATTGACATATGACATGAAAAAAGTATTTCCAACACTAACTCCTGCACCACACCACTAGTCACTGGCAACTATACAGAAAAGGCCCCCTTTATACCCGCACTTTGCCTCCTGCCAGTCAGCCATGCCAGTTTTACCTTTCCTGTAAAACGATGGGCTCTTAACTAGTTAAGCAGCCTCATGTGCAGCACCTTGTCAAAGTTTGTCTTAAAATACAAGTAAACAACATCCACCAATTCTCTTTTGTCTATCCTGCATGTTATTTCCTCAAAGAATTCCAACAGATTTGTCAGGCAAGATTTACTCTTTTGAAACCCATGCTGACTTTGGCCTAATTTATCACATGCCTCTAAGTACCCTGAAATCTCATCCTTAAGAATGGACTCCAACATCTTTCCAACCACTGAGGTCAGGCTAACTGGCCTATAATTTCCTTTCTTCAGCCTCCCTCCCTTCTTAAAGAATGGAGATACATTTGTAAATTTCCAGTCCTTAGGAACCTTCCAGAATTTAGTGATTCATCAAAGATCATTACTAATGGCTTCACAATTTCTTCAACTAGTACCTCTTTCAGAACCCTGGGGTGTAGGCTATCTGATCCAGGTGACTTACCTACCGCCAGACCTTTCAGCTTCCTAAACACTTCTCCTTAGTAAATGCAATGACACTCACTGCTCCCCCTCCCCACCGTCGCTCTTGCATTTCTGACGTTCTGTTACTACCTTGCACAGTCATGACTGACGCAAAGTACTTACTAAGTTCATCTGCCATTTCTTTGTTCCCCATTACTATCTCTCCAGTATCATCTTCCAGCAATCCGATATCCACTTTTCAAAGTTCAAAGTTTAAAGTACATTTACTATCAAAGTATGTGTGCATTATACAACTTTGCGATTCGTCTTGTTATAGGAAGTCACAAAACAAGAAACCCCAAAGAACCCATAAAAAAACCGACAAACGTGCAGAGAGAAAAAAACAAATCATGCAAACGATTAAAGCAAATACCGTAAATAACATTTAAATAGCATTTAGATCTTTATATAGCTGAAAAATATTTTGTATCCTCTTTTTATTACTGAGAAGCTTACCTTCATATTTCATCTTTGCTCCCTTTATGGCTTTTTTAGTTGTTTTCTGTTGGTTTTTAAAAGCTTCCCAATCTTTTACCTTCCCAATAATTTTGCTAATGTGCCTTCTCTTTTGCTTTTATGTTGTCTTTAACTTCCCTTGTCAGCCACGGTTGCCTCATCCTCCTTTCTGTATACTTCTTCATCTTTGGGATGTATCTTTCCTTCCGAATTTCCCCCAGAAACACCAGCCATTGCTTTTCTGCTGTCATCCCTGCTGGTGCTCCCTTCCAATCAACTTTGGCCAGCTCCTCTCTCATGCCTCTGTAGTTCCCTTTACTCCACTGTAAAACTGATACATCTGATTTTAGCTTCTCCTCCTCAAACTGCAGGGTGAGTTCTGTCATATGGTGATCACTTGTCTCCTCTGAGTTTCTTTACCTTAAGCTGCCTAATCAAATCAGGTTCACCTACATAACACCCAATCCAGACCTGCCGTTCCCTTAATGGGCTCAACCACAAACTGCTCTAAAAAGCCACCTCATAGGCATTCTACAAATTCCCTCTCTTAGGATCCAGCACCAACCTGATTTTCCCTATCTGCCTGCATTTTGAAATTCCCCATGATTATTGCAACATTGCCTTTTCTATCTCCCATTGTATTTTGCAGCCCATATTTTTGCTACTTTGGAGGCCTATATATAACTCCCATCAGGGTCTTTTTACCCTTGTAGTTTCTCAACTCTACTCATAAGGATTCTATATCTTCCAATCCTATGTCACCTCTTTCTAAGGATTTGATTTCATTTTTTACCAACAAAGCCACCCCACCCCCACTGCCTACCTCTCTGTCCTTCCGATACAATGTGTATCCTTGGATGCTAAGTTCTTCGTAAACCTTGCACTGCATCACCAATGAATGACCTCTTGAGCTGATTGCAGCCTGCCGAAAAGAACTGAAAGTAATAATATTCCAATATGATTGTTATGGCAATAATTTTCCAGTTCCCAGAGCGAATGTACACCCTGAGTTCATCCACCTCATGTTTTAAACCTCAGACAATAAAATAAATAATTCAAGCCAGTTATCTTTCCTTTCCCTTTACTCTGCGCTTGGGTATCCTGACTACCAAACTGGTCATTGTTTGTTACAGAATCTTGAAGTTCATTGGTACAGCACAGGAGGATAGGGAGAAAAGAGCATGGGAATTAAGGTGACATGCAGCCTCGGTCTTGTTTGCAGCCTGACGGAAGGTAATCCTGTTTTAGACATAAAAGTAGGACTAGAAGTAGCCATTAGTTCCTGCAAGTCTTTCCCACCAGTAATATGATCTTGGTTGATCTGTTTTGGCCTTAACTCCTCTTCTGTGCTAATTCTTCATGCCACACTATTCCTCAAATATTTTCTACTTCCACTTTAAATACCTCTAATGATCCAGATTCCACCACCCATTGGGGCAGAGAATTCCAGAGATTTACCACCCTCTGTGAGATGACATTTCTCTATATCAAATTCCCTTATCTTGTAGTTATGTGTCCTTGTTCCTGACTGTCCTACCAGCTCCAGCATCTACACTATCAAACCCTCTTAGATATTTATATGTTTCAATAATATGCCCCACATTCTTTTAAACTCCAGCGAGGACAGGCCCAGACTAATTTCTGTTGGTTAACATTTTAAAGAATTTTTCGAAGATTATCTTTATATATGCTACATGCACATCGACACATACAGTAAAATGCATTGTCTGTGTCACCGACCAAGGCGATCCAAGGAATGTGCTGGACATAGCATGCTCACAACTTACTAACCCTAACCCTAACTGTACACCTTTGGAATGTGGGAGGAAACCGGAGGAAATCCATTCTGTCACAGAGAGAACATACAAATGCCTGACAGACTGGTGGGAATTGAATCCAAGCAGTGATGGCTGTCACTGTAAAGCATTGTGCTAACCACCACACTGTTGTGCCACGCAGTACACTAGCATTCGGCCTCATTTCAACCCCCTCATCTCAAGACTTAGCCTGGTGAATCTTCTTGTTACTACCTCCAGAGGGGCTCTGGGCAACCCTGGGTAGTTTCCAAAGTAAGTACATGTTCGACACAGCAACCTACAGTATTAAGCTGTAGGTTTTCTATGTTTCTATGACACTATTTTTGTTTAAGCTCTATCCTGTATTCCTAGTCTGTCCTTATCAACACCTGTAGTTCCCTGCCTTCTGCCTTTCTCTCTTTTTGAACAAGAAAGTCATACTGGTTGTTTTTCACTCTTCTGGCATTCTCCCAGAGTCTAGTGAGAGGTACTGTATGACTCCATCCCTTTGATGTCCATTCTCTATAGTTCTACCAAAGCAGTTCGATGCCACTCTCAATCAGGCACTGGAGGAGCTAAGCCATGTAATCAGCAGGCACAAAATTGCGTCCACTGATAGCTTTCCTGTTGCTGCAGGCGATTTCAACCAGGCCAGTTTGGAGAAGTCTCTGAACAACTATCACCAACATGTCAGCTGTGGAATCAGAGGAGCCAACAAGAGCGCTTACCGTGTCAGAGCACGCCAGCACTTTGGGAAATCCGACCACCTGACTGAACTTCTACTGCCAGCATACCGGCAGAGACGAAAGACCGCAGCACCAGTGGGGAGGACCAAAGAGGGAGGCAGAGGAGTGCTTGAGGGACTGCTTTTATTCATTGGATTGGACAATACTCAGGGATTCATCTTCTAATCTGAATGAATATGCCACAGTTGTCAGTGACTTCATCAAGACCTGTATGGATGAGTGTGTGCCTCTGAGAACATACTGAACGTACCCAAACCAAATACCATGGATGACTCAGCAGATTCATAGTCTGCTGTGGGCTAGATCTGTGGCATTCGAGAGTGGTGATCCAGAACTATACAAGAAGTCCAGCTACAACCTACTTTAATTCACAGCTGTGATTTTAAGTTTGAAAAACCAATTCCAGTTGAGGTTAGAGATGGAATTGAATGCACATCAGCTCTGGCAGGGTTTGCAGGTTATTACTTCCTACAAAGCAAAACCTAACATCATGAATGGCTGTGATGCTTCATTCCCAGATGAGCTCAATGCCTTTTATGCGCTCTTTGGAAGGGAGAATAGAACTACACCTGTGTGAATATTTGCAGCATCTGGTGATCCTGTGACCTCTGTCTCAAAGGCTGACATCAGAACATCTTTCAAGAGGGTGAACCCTTGAAAGGTGTCTGACCCTGATGGTGCACCTGATAGGGCTCTGAAAACCTGTCTCAACCAACTATCAGGAACTTTCAAGGACATTTTCAAGTTCTTACTGCTGTAGTCAAAAGTTCCCAACTGCTTCGAAAAGGTGACAATCATGCCAGTGCCCAAGAAGAGCAGGGAGACCTGCCTCACCAACTATTGCCCAGTGGCACTCAAATATACTGTGATGAAGTGCTTTAGGAGGTTGGTCATGGCTGCAGTCAACTGTTCCCGAAGCAAGAACCTGTACCTGCTGCAATTTTCCAATCGGCACAATCGGTCCATAGCAGATGCAATCTCACTGACCCTCCACACGGCCTTGGATTACCTGGACAACAGTAATACTTACATCAGGCTGCCATTTATTGACTATAACTCAGCATTCAACAAATCATACCCTCAGTTCTATTCAACAAGCTCCAATGACATTTATAAATTTGATGATGCCAGAGTTTCAGGTGGTGATGACAAGGCGTAGAGGAGTGTGATAGATCAGCTGATTGAGTGGTGTCACCTCAATCACCTTACACACAAAACCAAGGAATTGATTGTGGATTTCTGGAAGGGGACAGTCAAGGAAACAAACACAAGACCTCATCGAGGGATCAGAAATGGAACGGGTGAGCACTTTCAAATTCCTGGGTGTCAACATCTCTGAGGATCTATCCTGGGCCCAACATAATGTAACAACTACAAACAAGGTACAACAGCATCTATGTTTCAGTAGGAGTTTGAAGAGAATTAGTATGTCACCAAAGACACTTGCAAATTTCTACAAATGTACCCTGGAGATCAGTCTAACTGGTTGCACCACGATCTGGTCTGGAGAGGCTGCACAGGATCAGAAAAAGCTGCAGAAGGTTGTAGTCTCAGCCAGCTCCATCATGGACAGCAGCCTCCCCAGCACCCAGAACACCCACCTCCCCAGCACCCAGGGCACCAGCCTCACCAGCACACAGGGCACCAGCCTCCCCAGCACCCAGGACACCCACCTCCCCAGCACCCAGGTCACCAGCCTCCCCAGCACACAGGTCACCAGCCTCCCCAGCACCCAGGTCACCAGCCAACCCAGCACCCAGGACACAAGCTTCCCCAGCACCCAGTTCACCAGCCTCCCCAGCACCCAGTTCACCAGCCTCCCCAGCACCCAGGGCACCAGCCTCACCAGCACACAGGGCACCAGCCTCCCCAGCACCCAGGACACCCACCTCCCCAGCACCCAGGTCACCAGCCTCCCCAGCACCCAGGTCACCAGCCAACCCAGCACCCAGGACACAAGCTTCCCCAGCACCCAGTTCACCAGCCTCCCCAGCACCCAGGTCACCAGCCTCCCCAGCACCCAGGACACCAGCCTCCCCAGCACCCAGGTCACCAGCCTTCCCAGCACCCAGGACACCCGCCTCCCCAGCACCCAGGTCACCAGCCTCCCCAGCACCCAGGACACCCGCCTCCCCAGCACCCAGGTCACCAGCCTCCCCAGCACCCAGGTCACCAGCCTCCCCAGCACCCAGGACACCAGCCTCACCAGCACCCAGGACACCAGCCTCACCAGCACCCAGGTCACCAGCCTCCCCAGCACCCAGGACACCTTAAGTAGATGCCTCATAAAGGACCCCCATTGCCCAGCACATGCCCTCTTCTCATTGTACCGTCAAGGAGGACTCAGGAGCCTGAAGACACACTCAACATTTCCGAAACAGCTTCAGATTTCTGAATGGACAATGAACCCAAGAACACTACTTCAGTATTTCTTCCTCTCTTTTTGTACTACTTATTTAATAACATTTCTCTATTTTATATATATATGATATATATTTCTAATTTTAATGCATAGTTTTTATTATGTATTGCAGTGTGTTGCTGTTGTAAACAACACATTACACGACATATACCAATGACATTAAACTGATTCTGATTCAGCCGAGGTTGCTCGCTTTAATCACATGGCTGAATGGGTTCTGGAGCAACCTATTATCAAACTTCATCTCATTCAGAATGTCACTGCTAGACTTTTACCCAAAACCTGGATGAGGGAACATATTTCTCACATACTAGCTGCTCTGCATTGGCTTCCTGGATTTTTTAGAATTGATTTTAAAGTTCTCTTACTTGTTTTTTAAAGCTCACAATAGTCTGGAAACGGAGCTCATCACAGAATTGTTTACATTTTATAATCCTGCTTGAGTTCTCAGGTCTTCTTCCATTGGTTTCTTAAATTTAAACAATCTCCCTCAAAAAATAATTGGCAGGTCAGCTTTTTTGAACTGTGCTCCTAAACTGGAATTCAATACCTAATACTGTAAGGGATGCAGACTCCACTGACACTTTTAAACACCAGTTCAAAACTATTTATTTAAACTTGTTTTTTAACTGACTCTTCTCGTCTTTTATTTTCATGTTTATTTTAATTTTTATTTTATTTTCATGTTTGTGCTTTTATCCCAATGTAAAACACTTTGAACTACATGGAGAGTGCTCTATAAATAAAGTTATTATTATTAAAAGTTCCTAGTGAAGCACAGAAAACTGTTTTCCTGTTTCATTTTTACTGTTGCACATTGTTCATCGTAACTCTTGGATGTATGGCTTTGATCTCCCGTATCTTGTTCTGATTCTCGCATGTGGCACAGTGCTGGTGCCTTTCAGTTTAATTATACTAAATAAATGATAGGGGAAGTAGAAAATATAATACAGGTTCTTTAAGCCACCCTTTATTGAAACTTGGCCCCTTTTTTTAATACACTGCATTACTCAATGTTCATGTGAGTGCGTTCGTAAGTAAACTGAAAGGGCAATAATCCATGCCATTCTGAAAAAGATACATTTATACTTTTTTAAAGAATGCTGTTTATATTTTCCATCTTATTGTCTTAGATTTAGCATTTCTCTAACTAAGAAATTTGTACACATAATCTCCCTAATTATCATCAGTTATCAGGAGTACAGCATTCTTTAGGGGGTAGCTATCTTTCTCCTCCTGATAGGTCTTCTGTGTTATGACAAAATATAGTAAGACAGATGGTTTTAAAAGTCAAACAAATCAACCATAATACAAACGTGTAGTATATATTAAAACTTAAGAACTATATATATAGGCCCATATTAAAGAGTAAGTAAGTAACATCCAACTAGGTAAGTTAAAAATAATCAACAAGAGAAAACCTGCAGATGCTGGAAATCCAAGCAACACACACAAAATGCTGGAGGATCTCAGCAGGCCAGGCAGCATCTATAGAAATGAGTAAACAGTCGATGTTTCGGGCCAATAGGACAGGACAGAAGGAAAAAGATGAGAAGTCAAAGTAAGAAGGTGAGGAGAAAGAGCTGGGAAGCTGATTAGTGAAAGAGACAAGGGCTGGAGAAGGGGGAATCTGATAGGAGAGGACATGGGAGAAAGGGAAGGGGGATGAGCCCCAGAGGGAGGTGATTGGCAGGTAAGGAGATAAGTTGAGAGAGGGAAATGGGAATGGGGAATGGTGAAGGAGTTTGGTGGGGGGGGGGGGGGTGGTCCATTACTGGAAATTTGAGAAATCCATGTTCATGCCATGAGGTTGGAGGCTACCCAGAAGGGAATATAAGGTGTTACTCCTCCAACTGACTGTGGCCTCATTGCAGCAGTAGAGGAGGCCATGGACCAGCATGTCGGGATGAGAATGGGAAGTAGAATTAAAATGTGTGGCCACTGAGAGATCCTGCTTTTTCTGGTGGGCAAAGAGTAGGTGCTCTGCAAAGCGGTCTCCCAATCTACATCGGGTCTCCCCGATGTACAGGGGGCCACACTGGGAGCACTGGATACAGTAGGTGACCCCAACAGACTCACAGGTGAAGTAAAAACACAAAATGCTGGCAGAACTCAGCAGGCCAGACAGCATCTATGGGAGGAGGTAGTGACGATGTTTCGGGCCGAAACCCTTCATCAGGAGTGAAGTAACATGGGATGGTTGAGGGGGGGGGGGGGGAGGATAAGAAGTGGGGGGAGGGGATAAGAAGTGGGGGGAGGGATAAAGTAGAGAGCTGGGAAGTGATAGGCTGAAGGGAAATGGGCTGGGGGGAAGGTGGAAAATTAAGGGAAATAAAAGAGAAAGAAAGGTAGGGCTGGGGGGAGATTATAGTGAGGAGGGAAAAGAGAGAGAAAGAGAACCAGACTAAAATTATAGATAGGGATGGGGTAGGCGGGGGGCAGGGGTATCAAAGGAGGTAGCAACTGAAGTGTTGATTCACCTGAAAGGACTGTTTGGGGCCCTCAATGGTGGTGAGGAAGGAGGTGTAGGGGCAAGTGTAGCACTTATTCTGCTTGCAAGGATAAGTGCCAGGAGGGAGATCAGTGGGGAGGGACGGATGGATAAGGGAGTAGCATAGGGAGCGGTCTCTGCTGAACGCGAGCAGAAGATGTGGGGGAGGGGTCGGGAAAGATGTACTTGGTGGTGGGATCCTGTTGGAGATGGTGGAAGTTACGGAGAATTATGTGCTGGATGTGGAGGCTGGTAGGGTGATAGGTGAGGACAAGAGGAACCCTATCCCTGGTGGGGTGGTGTGAGGATGGGGTGAGGGCAGACGTGAGCAAAATGGAAGCGATACGAGTGAGGGCAGTGTCAATGGTGGAGGAAGGGATGCCCCTTTCTTTGAAGGGGGTCCTCTCCTTAGTGCAGAAATGAAAAGCCTCATCCTGAGTGTAAATGCGCCGGAGACGGAGGAATTGAGAGAAATGGATGGTATTTTTCACAAGTAACAAGGTAGGGGGAGGTAAAGTCCAGGTAGCTGTGTGAATCAGTGGGTTTATAAAAGATATCAGTAGATTAGCTGACTCCAGAGATAGAGACAGAGTGATTGAGAAAAGGGAGGGAGGTTTTGGAAATGGTAAATTTGAGGGCAGGGTGCAAGTTGGAGGCAAAGTTGATGAAGTTGATGAGTTCAGCATGGGTGCAGCAAGCAGCAGCAATGCTGTCATCGATGTAGTTGGGTATGGATACCGGTGTAGGCTTGGAACATGGACTGTTCCACATAGCCGACAAAAAGGCAGGCATAACTGGGACCCATGCGAGTGCCCATGGCTACACCTTTTGTTTGCAGGAATTATTGAAAGTGAGGACCAGTAAAAAAGAAAAAAATAGTGTTTGTTGTCTCATCTTTCTGTGGGATGTTGTTATTGGACCAATTATTTCACAACAGACACATCCCTAGCCCTCTCAATATGAAGTGGGAAACAGGTACTAGGTGATCAGGACTAGGAAAAGGAAAGGAGCAAAGATAACATGATGAGGACAGTTCCTGTTCTTAACTCTTCCAGGGTTGAAGATGAATTAGAGGAATCGGTAAAAAGGTGAGTATGAGGCAGGGGATAGCAAAGCAGTCATGCGAGAGGTAACCCATGGTAGTGCAGATCAGTTATGGGAGTTCAGAATCTTAAGAGTGAAGCCATTATACAAAAAGCAGAAATCATCAAGCTTCCAACTTTGCAGGCTTCAACATTTCAGCACAAAGAGCAATACAAAAACAATCATTCCCATGCCTATGGGAATTGTCCATTGGAAAACTATAAAAAAACTGTAACCTAATTTAAAGTAATGCCAATCCACCCAGAAACTGTATTCACTGCTGCAGAAGCTAAATTTGCAACAGATGGAAAGGTCTTAGTTACGGTCTCAGATAGAATGTTAAGCTAGTCAGGGTGTACATTGCGTGAGTCTGCAAAGAAAACTTGTGAGAGAAGGTTCCTCACTCATCTGATTGTGTCAGTCAGTTACTCTTGTAATAGAGAGATGTTCTTTTAATTTAGATTCTTCTAGCCATTGTTGATGAACATCAAGTCTTTCTAGGATTTTTCTGTTGCGCCCATCATAAATCGTTCCTTGCGTTTTATCTTGAGATACGCAACATAGAATAAATCATTAAATTACTCCAAAAGTCATTTCCATAAGACTAAAAGATCATATGACATTGGAGCAGAATTAGGCCATTCAGCCCATCGAGTCTGCCTCGCCATTTGATCATGGCTGATCCATTTCTCTTTCAGCACCATTCTCCTGCTTCCTCCTCATGATCGTCCATGCCTTGACTTACCGAGAATCTATCAATGTCCACCATAAATACATTCAATGATCTGGGATCTACAGCAGCCTGTGGCAACTAATTCCACAGCTTCACCATCCTCTGGCTAAAGAGATCCCTCCTCATCTCTGTTCTAAATGGATGTCCCTCTATTCTGAGTTTGTTCCTCTGGTCCTAGACTTCCCCACAGTAGGAAACATTCTTTCCACATCCATTCTACCTAGTCCTTTCAACATTCAATAGGTTTCAATGAGACTCCTCCTCATGTTTTCCAGCAAGTACAGGCCTAGAGGCATCAAATGTTCCTCATAAGTTAAGCTTTTCCATCACGGAATTATTTTCGTGAGACTCCTTTGAACCCTTTCCAACATCATCAAATCCTTTGTTAGATAAAGTGCCCAAAGCAGTTCACGATACTTCAAATGACGCCTCACCGGGGCCTTATAAAGTCTCAGCATTACATCCTTGTTTTTATAGTCCAGTCCTCTCTAACTGAGTGCTTTCCTCACCACCAATTCAATCTGTAAGTTAATCTTTAGTGGATCCTGCAGGTGGACTCCCAAGTCCCTTTGCACCTCAGATTTGTGAATTTTCTCTCCATTTAGAAAATAGTCTATGCTTTTATTCCTTCTACCAAAGTGCATAACCATACACTTCCTGATACAGTATTCCATCTGCTACTTCTTTGCCCATCTCCTAATCTGTCCAAGTCCTTTTGCAGCCTCCTTTCTTCTTCAACACTACCTGCCCCTCCTGCTATCTTTGTATTGTCTGCAATCCATAAATTCCATCATCCAAATCATTGGTGTACATAAAATGATGCAGTCCCAATACTGATACCTTCAGAACATCACTAGTCACTCACAGACAATCATAAGAGTCTCTCTTTATTTCCACTCTTTTCCTCCTGCCAGTCAGCCAAAGTTCTGTCCATGCTAATACCTTTCCTATAATACCATGTGCTCTAACCTTGTTAAGCAGCCTTATGCGTGACACCTTGTCAAAGGCCTTCTGAAAATCCGAAGTTACAACACCCATCAATTCTCCTTTGTCTTTCCTGCTTGTTATTTCTTCAAAGAATTCTAACAGATATGTCAGGCAAGGTTTTCCCTTTAGAAAACCATGCTGACCTTGGCCCATTTTGTGCCTCCTAGAACACTGAAACCTCATCTTTAACTATTGACTCCAACATCTTCCCAACCATTGAGGTCAGGCTAACCAGCCTATAATTTCCTTTCTTCTGCCTCCTTCCCATCTTGAAGGGTGAGTGACATTTGCAAATTTCCAGTCCTTCAGAACCATGCCAGAATTTAGTGATTCTTGAAAGGTTATTACTAATGCCTCCACAATCTCTTCAACTGCTACTTCTTTCAGAACCTTGGGGTGTAGTCCATCTGATCCAGTTGACTTATCTACTTTCAGAATTTTCAGCTTCCCAAGCACCTTCTCTCTTGAAATAACAATGGCACTCACATCTGTCCCCCGACATTCTCGAACATCTACTGTACTGCTAGTGTTTTCCACAGTGAAGACTGCTGTAAACAACTTATTCAGTTCATCTGCCATTTCCTTGTCCTCCATTTACTACCCCTCTAGCATCATTTTCCAGTGGTCCACTACCTACCCTCTTTTCTCTTTATTCTTTATATATCTGAAAAAACTTCTGGCATCTTCAAAAAAGATTTACTGCTTTCCAGGCATATATGATGAATGAACTTTTCTTGGGCTTCCAGCCAGGTACAGGTATCAATTATAACTGACGTTTCAATGACAAACTCTGCCATCTTCATCAAGGATGATGTCTGGGCATGTCTCGTCTGGTGGTATCTACAATCCCCATAGTTCATCCCTCCTAATTGGTTAGTCCTCATCCAATCAGGTTTCCACTCTCCCAACGTGTTTACAATCGAATTCCAGTTCTTACTTAGAGCGAGACCTTTGTCTTTGTTAAAATTATTTTTCTCCAGTTTTATTTCAATATCTTCCTTTACCAGGTGTTCCCAAAAGCCATTGGCATGATATTGTGCCATTGAAGTCAATCCTAGGGTCGTTGCAAGTGTAACATTCTGCTTCCATCGAAAGCAGAATTTTGACTTCCCATATATGTACCGAATGTTCATTTAATATGCAATGCAGGCAGAGTGAATGCTTAAGTCAGGATTTCTCTACCTAGGGTCCCTGCTTAATGGTATAGGTCAATAGCATTAAAAACGTTGGGAACCTCTGCTTTAAGTGGATAGGGACAATCACTTTGCCAAAGGCAAGAATTAAGGATTCCAATGTATTAGTTCAAATACGTATGACCAAGAGGTAAGGGTCATTTAGTGATATTTAAATTAGAATCATCATCACTCACAAATTCCCTTAAAGAATATTCTCTGAGTCATTGTTTAAGGGATATTTGAGCCAAGTGAGACAATTTCCGTAGTGAACGCAACTTTGTCTGCGAGAAAGCAAATGGTAAGAAAGACAGAAGTGAGCAATATTATTATAAGCACAAATATTAAAAGTAAAATAGAGCAAAAGGAAGTGAACAGGAATTTTTTCCATTGCTTTTCAGATCTAAACATGTTTTGTCTTTTCAATACACCTCAGCCCGCTTTTCAATGGGATATAGGGGTTCCGTGATGAACCCATGTACTGATTTAATACAAGAGTTCCAGTCATTCTGGGGGATAAGTCCTACTGGGAGAGGGTTGCTGTCATCCACGGAGACAAGGTTATTTACAGTCTTGTTTCTCCATTTGGTCTCGATTACCACATTCCTATCATTGATAAGCTGGATAATGAGACAAAAAGGTTTCCAACTGGGATGGATCTAGGATTGGAATTATCTTTATGGAATTTCTTTTCTTAGACGGGAATATGGAGTTTTGGAGTGCAGTGACGGTTGCGGTCTCACTACAAGAAGTTGTGGAGACTAACTAACCACATATATCCCGTGCAAAGAGCAATAATCACAGCTGTATACTTATTAAGTTTCCAATAAGGTGGGCTGCCATTGGATGCCAGAAATAGGCCTATATAATCAATTTGCCACAGATGCATTGTTGCAGTTGCTTTTGTTTGTCTTATAGGAGGTGGTCTTGTAAGTGTTCCATTATTATAGGCCAGACAATTGTTTGCTATTTGCAACAAATTGCTTACATGCACTCAACATGTAAGACCACCGGTATAATATGGCTAATTTTGCATCAGTGGTTATTCCATCACCATGAATGTATCTGAATCATTGGTGGGCTCTTGAATCAGTGCTTCCCACCTAGGGGCAGGATATATTTGCTTCTTATTATTTTAAAGTGGCATAATCAAACCTCACCTTTGCCATCAGCTTCATATTTGTACTATATTAGAAGTCCTTTAGAATTAGCTTCTTTAGTATCTTGGGGAATTCTTCAAACATCATCCTGGTTATTTGTTATTTGTTACTTAGTTACTACCAAAACCATGGCCTCCCTTACTGAGGC
Source organism: Hemitrygon akajei (assembly GCF_048418815.1). Classification (NCBI taxonomy): domain Eukaryota; kingdom Metazoa; phylum Chordata; class Chondrichthyes; order Myliobatiformes; family Dasyatidae; genus Hemitrygon; species Hemitrygon akajei. The sequence goes on from NC_133135.1 coordinate 61,410,837, forward strand.
AAGGTCCATCCCAACAGCTTGTTTTGCTTGTTTATTATTTAGTTTGTCAGCTAGTTTATTTCTGTTATCTCCTGGGATGTATAACCCCTGTACTAGTAACCCAGGCAATAATAATTCTTTAATACTTTTTCCACGTGGACAAATGTGGAAGCAGTTTACCTCTGTGTGTTTTCCATCTGGTAGCTGACCAGATGGGAAGATCTCTTTCTACTGCATTCCTGACATAATTAGAGCCAGTACGTATCAAACAAGACAAAATTTGCAACACACACAAAATGCTGGAGGAACTCAGCAGGCCAGGCAGCATCTATGGAAAAGAGTAAACAGTTGGTGTTTCAGGCTGAGACACTTCATCAGGACCCTTCAAAAAGATGAGAAGTCAGAGAATGAAGGTGAAGGGAGGGGAGGAAGAAATACAAGGTGGGGGTAGGTGATAGGTGAAACTGGGAGAGGGGAGGGGTGAAGTAAAGAGGCGGGAAGTCGATTGGTGAAAGAGATAAAGGGCTGGAGAAGGGGGAATCTGATAGGAGAGGACAGAAGGCCATGGAAGAAAGGGAAAGGGGGAGGAGCATCAGATGGAGGTGATGGGCAGGTAGAGAGATAAAGTGAGAGAGGGAAATGGGAATGGGGAATGGTGAAGCAGAGTAGCCATTTTTATTCTACTTTCCATTGCCTTTCTGACATGTCAGTCCATGGCCTCCTCTAATGCTTCAAAGAGGCCACACCCAGGTTGGAGGCACAACACCTTACATTCAGTCTGGGTAGCCTCCAACCTGGTGGCTTGAAGATTGATTGCTCGAACTTCTGGTAATGCCACCCATCCCCTTCACCATTCCCCATTCCCCATTCCCATTTCCCTCTCTCACCTTATCTCCGTACCTGCCTGTCACCTCCCTCTGGTGCTCCTCCTCCTTTCCCTTTCTTTTATGGCCTTCTGTCCTCTCCTATCAGATTCCCCCTTCTCCAGCCCTTTATCTCTTTCACCAATGCACTTCCCAGCTCTTCACTTCACCCCTCCCTCCTTCCGGTTTCTCCTGTCACCCTACAACCTTGTGTTTCTTCATCCCCTCCCCACCTTCTTATTCTGACTTCTCATCTCTTTGAAGGGTCTTGGCCCAAAATGCTGACTGCTTACTCTTTTCCATAGATGCTGCCTGGCCTGCTGAGTTCCTCCAGCATTTTCAGTGTGTGGCTCAGGATCTATCAAGACCAGTTCTGTTGGATTTACTTGTTTTAGACACAATTCTAGAAATTTAGCCTCTGCAAACTGAGTTGTATAATTCCCTAAAGGATGCACTTGTGGGGACAGCTGGAACAGCTTCTTCCCCTCTGCCATCTGCTTTCTAAATGGACATTAAACCCATGACCACTACCTCACTACTTTTTTATTTCTGTTTTTTTTTGCACTACTTATTTCAACTTACCTATTTAGTAGACATATATATGCTTACTCTAATTCAGTTTTTCTCTATATTTATTTATTATGTATTTTATTGTACTGCTGCCATAAAGTTAACAAATTTCATGCCGTGCCAGTGATGTTAAACCTGATTCTGATTCTGATTTCCAAAACATAAAGCATTTCTTTCACATAGAGCACAGAACATTTATAAAACATGAGGGACGAAGGACAGGTACAATTCTTATAAAATAAAAAGGTGTACTACAATAAAGACAAATAGATCATCTATCACAGAAACCAAAGCAAGAGGAACAGATTCTAGTTCACTCTGTGTTTCTTCCATGTTTCCAAGTATTCTTTACCCCACTTCTAATAAGCCTGAACTGTTCTCTACATTTATATCCCTTTTTTCCCACTTGATTGATTTTGCATGCTTATGATATTTCTTCAGATATGGTTTCAATATAAATAGTTTAAAAGCATCTTGAAGACATAGACCTCATCTTAATGTTCACAGTTCACATTTAATGGTGTAAAGTTAACTTCTCAGTACATAAAATTTCTCAACTTACAAAACATATCAGTTATTGATGTGCTAAATAATATTATCCATCTGTTCTGCAAGCTTCCTTAAAATAATCAACTTAAGAATCAGTTTGTCTGTTTTGAAAGCTCAAATTAAACAAACCAATGTCTTAAAACTGCATCTGAGAAACAATAAAGCAGGTGTAGTGAGCTAGCATCTGATTTTACAGACAGACCATCTGTTAAGCTGCTCTATAGACAATACTTTGTTTTAAATTCAAACTGATTCCATTTACACTTTAAGAACAGAAGACCGATTTCCTTTTACAATCAGAAACTAAACAAACTGTTAGCTGGAAGTTTACTTACACCTGTTTTTCATCTTCAAGTGGCAGATGCTGCGTTTAGAAAGCTGAGATCGGCAAACAACCAAGGACCAGGAAGCAAATATCTTCACACTTAAAAGCCTCAATTCTATTTACCATCACTACCACACCTGAGAATGCATTTCAGGCATCCAGCACGCTCTGCATAAAACAAAATTTGCCCCACATAACTTATCCTCTCTCACCTTAAATACGTACTCTCTTGGACATTTCAACTGTGGGAAAAAGATACTGGCTGTCTACTCTGTCTATCCCTCTTATGATCTTACAAGATAATCATCTCTTCTCAGCCTCTGCTGCTCCAAAGAAAACAAGCTAAGTTTGTCCACTGTCTTGTTATAGCACATGACGTTTAATCCACATAGCAAGGGATGAGGTTCTGTAGAACGAATGTAGGGAGGTAGGAAGGAGGCTAAAACTCAGGACTTCAACTGCCTGTACCACATACGAGTGAGAGTAAGAATAGGAAAATTTGCAGACAAAAGCATGGCTGAAGAGTTCATGCAGCTGGCAGGGTTTCAGATTTATGGATCATTGGTATCTTTTCTAGAGAAAGTACAAAAAGAACAGTTTACACTTAAACTCGAAAGGGACAGAATTTACTAGTTGACAAGGAGAGGAGATACTGGATCTAATACTAGGCAATGAACCTGATCAGGTGACAGACCTCTCAGCAGGCAAGCATTTCAGAGATAGTGACTATAGCTCCCTGACCTTTCCTTGCTCCAAACCTTGGCCATGGGCAAGGATAAGAGCAGGTGATATGGGAAAGTATTTAATTGGGGATGAGTAATTATGATGGTATTAGGCAGGAATTTGGGAGTATAAATTGGTTCAAAGATACGTTGAATGTCAGAGAAATGTATACAATATACATCCTGAAATTCTTTTTCTTCACAACCATCCATGAAAACAGAGGAGTGCCCCAAAGAATGAATGACAGTTAAATGTTATAACCCCAAAGCCTCCACCAGATCCCCCCTCCCATGCATAAGCGGCAGCAAAGCAACAATCCCCCCACCCCCACCAAAGCATCAATAAAGACACGGACTTGCAGTACCACAAAGATTACTCATTCACCCGGTAATTTGACATACCGCAGGCTCTCTCCCTAATAAGGGGAAAAAAGGTGTCCTCGTTTCACAGCGAGAGGGGAGATATAACATAACAACTCGCTGATTTATGATGTTAAAAGTCTGCTGTGTCGCTTTTTCTGAGCTCTGTGCAAAAAGAACTCAGGTCTCTGGGCACACAGCCAGTGGCCAGTTAGTTGCTTTCGATCTTCCGTATACTCCCACAGCACACCAGATTCCTGCGGAGGCACCGACCTCGAGCCTGCCCGCCCCCAGAGCCACGAAATCCCATAACCCCAAAGGTGCGCTAGTCTTCTAGGCCGCATCCTTGGTAGATCAAATAGCGGCCAGTTGTGAGACCCTGACAGCGGGTCCCATTCCTGCAAAGAACTGAAGTCAAGTGTAACTCCAGGCCAGGGTCTTCAAAAGAACCTTGAAAGTGAAAAATAGAGCTATTAAAGATAGAAATAGAGCATGTGTTCTCAGGCGAATATAAAGCAGAAATGTGGAGATTGTTTAGGGATCACTTGCAGTCTGTTCTGGACAGGGAAAAAATGGTAGAGTAAAGGTTAGCAAAAGAAGTTGCCCATTTTGTCAAGAAGAAGGAAGCATGCTTAATATTTAGAAAATGAATTCAGGCAGGGCCCTTAAGAATTATAAGGTAGTCCCAAAGGAGCTTAAGAAGAGATTTAGGAGAGCTTGAGGGGGACATGAGAAGGATTTGCTGACTGGATTAAGGAAATCCCCAAGGCCTTCTACTAATATGTGAAGAACAGGAGGATAACTAGAGTGAGTGTAGGACCACACAGGTAAAGGGGCAAACGTGCCTGGAGGCGGAGGAGGTTGGGAAAGTCTTAATGAATACTTTGCTTCAGTGTCCACCAGGTAGAGCGAACTTGATGACTATAAGGTCAATTTAGAACAACTACCTGACTAACTAGTTTAAACTCACCCTCCTGCCAGACTGCACAAGCGCAGACTTTTCTATTTGCCAGGTTTTAACCCAATCACTCAATGAATGAATATCCTTTTTTTGCAGATCATTAATGGAAATAGTAAACAACTGAGGGCTAAGATGCGGCCCCTGTGGCCTATTCTGCAAATTACATTCCTCTGGTCTAAAGAGGCTCTCTGTTTATTTCAACTCTGGTTTTCCAGTGTTTTTAAAGCCAATTTTCAATCCATTCTTTGGCTATGTCCACACTACACTGGATAAATCCGTAACCAAAGCTTTTTCTCTTCGTTTTTACCCTCCGTCCACGCTAAAGCAGCATTTTCGTCCCCTGAAACTGGAGTTTTTCAGAAACGCTTTCCAGGGTGGGTATTTTTGAAAATGCTGCTCGGGCAGATCAGTGTTGTCGGGGTAACCAGAGACTTCTGAAAACGCTGTCAGACGGCAGCACGCTATTTCATTGTTTTCTTGAATGCAACCTAACAATTTCAGAACAGACGGCAACGAGACTGAAGCCAGAAGAGTTAGAAATGTACTCACCAAGTACCTTGACCCGTAACTTACTGAATAAATAAGTATACTGTACTCACTTTGCCCTGTTTTCTGTCTTTGCTCGTATGAAGGTGGTTTACCTATTTATGCAAGTACTTCTCTGACAATAGATGTGTAACAGCTTAATGTAACATTGTATGGAAATACAAGATAACACTGATGCAGGCATGTTTTTTACATTTAACAAGGTGCTTTATTAATGCAACAGAGTTAGTCAGTTTTTCAATGTTCGTCATCAGCCGGGTCAATCTGTCCGTGATCTCCCTGTCGGTTGCCTCCGTACACTCCAGTATTTGTTTTTTTTTTACTTTTAAGTTCTCCTGCACGAAAGCCAACGGTTGTCCGTTGTTTAAGTTTTTCTAGTCTGTAACTACACAAACGCGCACTTTTACGGCAAGATTCGACATCAAACATGTCGCTTGTTTTCGGTAGATGTGTCCTGTACATGTACAGTAGGAGAAGATTCGCCGAAATCTCTGTTTCAATGTGGATAGAGATATTTTCAAAAACGCATAGTGTGGACACCTCTTATTCTTACGTAAAACCGGCGTTTTCAAAATTATCTGGTCTAGTGTAGATGTAGCCTTTCTTGAGCTCAATTTATGCATTAGCCCCTTAGGTGGCATCTTGTTAAATACCTTTAAAATATTAAATATTCTACATAAACAGATTCCCTTCTATCAACTGTGAGTGTCATCTCTTCAAGGAATTTGAGAAAATATGCGAAATATGAGTAACCATGTTAACTAAATGGTTAAATTCATCATTCCAAAATCACTTATTATTTACTCTTTTATTATTAACTCAAGCAGCCTGCCAATAACAGAAACCAGGAAATTACAGGCCACTGAGTCTGACATCAGTTGTGGGAAAGTTATTGGAAGGTATTCTAAGGGACCAGATATATAAGTATTTGGATAGACTCGGACTGATGAAGCATAGTCAGCATGGCGTTGTGCGTGGTCGGTCATGTCTAACCAATTTTATAGAGTTTTTCAAAGAAGTTACCAGGAAAGTGGGAGAAAGCGAGGTAGTGGATATTGGCTGCATAGACTTCAGTAAGGCATTTGACAAGGTCCCGCATGGGAGGCTGGACAAGAAGGTTAGTTGCTCAGCATTCACAAAGAGGTAGTAAATTGGATTAGACATTGGCTCTGTGGGAGAAGTGAGAGAGTGGTAGTGGAGGGTTGCCTCTCCGACTGGAGGCCTGTGACCAGTGGTGCGCCGATCGGTGCTGGATCTATTGTTGTTAGTCACCTATATCAATGATCTGGACGATAGTGTGGTTAACTGGATCAGTAAATTTGCGGATGACACCAATATTGGCGGTGTAGTGGACAGTGAGCAAGTCTATCATGGCTTGCAGAGGGATCTGCATCAGCTGGGAAAATGGCAGATGGAATTTAATGCAGACATGTGTGTGGTTTTGCACTTTGGTAGGACCAACCAGGGTAGGTCTTTCACAGTAAACAGTAGAGCACTGAGGTGTGTGGTAGAACAAAGGGATCTGGGAATATAGGCCCATAATTCATTGAAAGTGTCATTACAGATACGTAGGGTTGAAAAGAAAGCATTTGGCACACTGGCCTTCATAAATCAATGTATTTAGTACAGGAGACGAGATGTTATGTTGAAGTTGTATAAGACATTGGTGAGGCCTAATTTGGAGTATTGTGTGCAGTTTTGGTCACCTACCTATAGGAAAGATGTAAACAAGTTTGAAAGAGTACAGAGAAAATTTACGAGGATGTTGTCTGGTCTGGAGGATCTGTGCTATAAGGAAAGGTTGAATAAGTTAGGACTGTATTTTTTAGAACGTAGAAGATTAAGGAGAGATTTGATAAAGGTATACAAAATTATGAGAGGCATAGATAGGGTAAATGCAAGTGGGCTTTTTCCAGTGAGGTTGAGTGGGACTATAACCAGAGGTCATGGCTTGAGGGTGAATGGTGAGAAGTTTAAGAGGAACATGAGGGGAAACTTCTTCACTCAGAGGGACATGAGAGTGTAGAATGAGCTGTCAGCATAAATGGTCCATGCGAACCTGATTTCAACTTCTAGGAGAAGATTGGATGGTAGGGATATGGAGGGCCATGGTCCCAATGCAGGTCAATGGGAGTAGGCAGTTTAAATGGTTTTGGCATGGACTAGATGGACCAAAGGGCCTGTTCGTGTGCTGTACTTTTCTGTGACTTCATGTTAAACTAATTGGCCAAGATTCTGATTGGCCAACAAAAGGCGAATTCTGTCTTTTTCCTTTTCTACAATAGAGTCACATTGATTGTTTTTCAAGCATCTGTCACTGTCCTGGAATTTAATGATGTTTGAAAACTTCCAACCATTGGTTTCACTATCTTTTCAACAACCTCCTCTAAAACCGTTGGGTGCAGGCCACGAGGTCTTGTTAATTTACCTATTTCAGTCTTGGTGAATTTCACTAATGTTGTATCTGTTATGTTTAGAATTTTACTGTTGGCATTTTGAGCCAAGACCATTCTTCAGGACTGAGAAAGAAGGGCGGTAGATGCCAGAATAAAAAGGTGGGGCGAGGGGTCAGAGGCCAGCTGGAAGGTGATAGGTGAAGTGGGTGGGAAAGGTCAAGAGCTGTAGAAGAAAGGATTTGATAGGAGAGAAGCGTGGACAATAGGAGAAAGGGAAGGAATAAAGGTCCCAGGGGGAAGTAATAGAAGGGTCTTAGCTTGTAATGTCGACTGTTTACTCTTTTCCAAGAATGCTGCCTGATCGGCTGAGTTTCTCCAGTGCTTTGTGCGAGATACTTTGAATTTCTAGCATCTGCAGACTTTCTTGTGTCTGTGATTAACATATCTACATTTTTGTTCCCTTTCATGAATTTACCAGCCTCATTCTCTACAGGTCCCACTCTTACCTTATCTGGTTTCTTCCTGTTTATACATCCATAGAAACTCATACTGTTTGTTTTCTCTCAAAATAAATTCTCTCCTTTCTGATAAGCTTATTTGTTTTAGACTGCCACATCTGAAAAGGTCATCGGGTCTGCAACTGCCTCTTACTACTTTGTAAGCCCTATTTTTAAAAAATATGACATTATCTTTTATCTATTTTGTTAATTGCAAATCGTGTCTCTTTCTCATAGAATCCTTCACTCTAATTAGGAGAAATTCCTGCTGAATGTTATGGACCAGCTGTTTGAATATCTGCCACTGTTCATCTACTGACCGTCCACTTTAGTCACACCACCTTCATACCATTGTAATTGCCTTTATTTAAGTTGTAGACAGTGGTTTTAGTTCAATGGTTTACCATCAAGCTGCATTTGAAATTCTGATGTATTGGAGTCACTACCTCCTAGGGGACCTTTAACCTCAAGGTCTCTGATCAATCTTTCTTCATTACTCATAACCAAATCTAAAAAAGCCCGCTTCCAGGTAATTTCTGTGACACGCTGTCCTAAGAAGCCATCCTTAACACGCTTTACAAATGTTTTTTCTGCTGTATCCTTGCCAGTTTAGTTCATCAAATTAATATAGGGATTTAAAGTCTCAAATAGTAGAGTTCTCTCTGTTCCTGGTACAGAGACTGTGTCCCATTTCCACCACTCACTCTAATTCACCTCTCTAATTCTACTCACCATTTGTCAACTTGCAATTGGCTCAGGTAATAATCCAGCAATTTTCACCTTCAATCTTTCAATTTTGCTCCATGATCCCTCATCAGCAGTCCCGGCCCAGTCCAACCGATGTTGTTATTGTCACATAAAACACAATGTTCATGTGGAAGCATGGGGAGGTGATAGATATCAAGCAGTAGTAAACCGAGGCAACTGGACTTGCTGTGTTGTCTAGAAGATGTCTTGCCACTCATCCGAGAGGCTTCTTCAGTTCTAATCCATGGGGGGGGGGGGGGTGGGGTAGTTTTCCGGTTTATAATCTCTGAGTTGTTTAAAGGTATATATTAAAGGAATCATATGAGGCTGTTAAGAGTAGCAGACGTAACGAGAGGGTCATTGGTCTTGTCTTTGCATGAATGGAGGTGCGAACTGTTGTGGAGACGCCGGGGTAGAGGTGTTAGGACTGCATTGTAAATAGCAGTGGGTGGTGTTTTCCCCATCCCCTCTGCTCAGGGATGGGTTTTCCAGTGTGAGAAAGATGGCTTTTTAACCCCTCTTTCAAACCATCTGTTATCACTCTCCAAAATGTGCACATTGTTATCATCAAGGGAGCATCCCTTGTCCTTTAGGGGCCGATATACAGCCAAGTCTTGACCTGATGTGTTAGCCGACCTATGTTGGACAATCCGTGTGTTTTGTCTCTCTGATATACAGATCTGTGAGTTCTCATTGCATTGGATAGCATAGACACATTGCATTGGATAGCGTAGACACATTATTGCTCTGTTTATGTTTGGGTGTAGGATCCTTGGAATGGACAAGTTTCTGTCTGAGTGTGTTTGTAGGTTTGAAAAACACAGGGATTTGGTGTTTGTTGAAAATCCTTCTTTCTCTGAAAGTTCAACTACATGTGGGATGACTATGTTTTTCCGTCTGCTTTGCTCCTTACCTCTGTCTGTTGGGGCTGATGTTCCCGCTGGTTTTTGTTGCTGTCTTGATTAAAGTCCAATTCAGGGTAGCCACAAGCTTTCAAGGCTTCTCTCAAATACTTGTCTTTAGCTGTAATGTTGGTGGGCACATTCTCAGCTCAGTGATGTGGTGTTCTGATAACCTCCAATTTATGTTCTTATGACTCATTAGAACATAAATTGGGGGTTATCAGAATGCTACATCACTGTGCTGGGATTAGCACAGGTTTTCAGTATTGAATTGCAGGAGGAAAGCTCCTGGGTGACTGTCAGCAGAGGGAAAGGGAAGAGGCTGACAGTGCAGAGTACTTACTGTATGTAGTTGTTCCCTTCAATAATAAGTGTATCATTTTGGATACTATTTGTGGGGGTGACCCACCAGTGGGAAGCTGCGGCGACCGGGTCTCTGGCAGAAGGTTTAGAAGGGAAGGGGAAGAAGACTGCTGTAGTGATAGTGGATTCCATAGTTAGAGGAGTAGAAAGGGGATATTGTTGATGTCAATGAGATGTACATTTCCTCCCAGGTGCTAGGATTAGGGACGTCTCAGATTGGCTCCCAGGTGTTCGGATCAGGATGTCTCTGATTGGCTCCCAGGTGCTAGGGCCAGGGACGTCTCTCATTGGCTCCCTGGTGCTAGGGCCAGGGATGTCTCTCATTGGCTCCCTGGTGCTAGGGCCAGGGATGTCTCAGATTGGCTCCCAGGTGCTAGGGTCAGGGACGTCTCTGATTGGCTCCCAGGTGCTAGGGCCAGGGACGTCTCTCATTGGCTCCCAGGTGCTAGGGCCAGGGACGTCTCTGATTGGCTCCCAGGTGCTAGGGCCAGGTACGTCTCAGATTGGCTCCCAGGTGCTAGGGTCAGGGACGTCTCTGACTGACTCCCAGGTGCTAGGTTCAGGGGCGTTTCAGATTGGCTCCACAACATTCTAAAGGGGGAAAGTGAGCAGCTGGAAGTTGTGGCACATGTTGGTACCACCAGCATAGGTAGCAAAAGGGAGGAGGCCCTGAAGAGAGACCATAGGGAGTTAGGTAGAAAGCTGAAAAGCTCTTCCACCAGGTAAGATTCGTTGGATTGCTGCCTGCACAACGTGCTGTTGAGAATAAGAATAGGATGATTTGGCAAATGCATGTGTGGCTGAGGAATTGGTGCAGGGGACAGGGCTGTTGAAAGGGTTAAACTAAATTGTCAGGAATATCTGAACTGGAGTGACAGGGCTGAGAATGGGACAATTACTATATAAATATATGTAGTGTGTGATGAGACTATGAGAAAGGCAGGCAAATGATAGGGCAAAATTCCAATCATTGAGATGAGATGAAGTGTAACATGGGGGAAAAATCGAAAATGGTGATGAATACAGGACTGAATGTGTTATACTTGAACGGACAAGAATAAACAGTCATCGTTTTGGACTGAGATCTTTCATCGGGCCCTGATGAAGGGCCTTGGCCCAAAATGTCGACCCTTTACTCTTTTCCTGAGATACTGGCCTGCTGAGCTCCTCCAGCATTTTGTGTGTGTTACATTGGATTTCCAGCATCTGCAGATTTTCTTGTGTTTGTCAAATCCCTGATTGCCCCCGATTGCTCAACACTACCTGCCCCCACTTTCTACTTTTGTGTCCCCTGCAAGTTTGGAGTTTGCATTATCGCAGCATGTACTCCATGTACTCCAGATTTTAGATCCAGTGAACTATTTCCAAGTGCAGAGTATTTCATAAGCAAAAAGGAAAGCCAATTTTCATAAAGGAATATCATGACATAGAATGCCAGAGATCAAAGACAAATCTGGTTTTGTGGTGTTGAGAGATTATAGAAATAAATTCAATTTTTCCACAGCAAATTCATTACTGACGTTGGAGTTATGTTGCCAGAATCAGCACATACTCTGAATAGATTTATTTATGATCAAATGACTTGGGCCATTTGCAGCACCATATTTGACTTTGAGAGAACTGGGTGGTTACCAAAGAAAATAAATAACTTCTTTCCACAATTTAATACTCTATATATTTTATGTACATAGATATTTCATATTTATGTGCTGATAGGATATTAAAAAAACAAGAACTTTGTCGCAGTTTTGAATTTATTCTGTTTGTTTTAAATGTGTCATTCTTACAGTAGTTATGAACCTGATTCCCATCAAGGTTAGGGAACTACATAGCTTTCACATTTGCACTTAGCAACTGTGTTTTTCTTGTATATCTATGGCATTTTGATGACAGGGGATAAAATAACTCTTTCGTTGTCAGCATTTGTAATATGAAGGGAGCTGACAGAAACTGAAGTCATTTATTTATACATTTAACACGATTACTTTTCTTTTCCCTGTTTTCTTTATTATTGAGACTTGACAGTACCATGTGTTAAAGGTGTCAGCTTTTTCAGTGCAGAAGCCTTATAAAGAATCAATCTGCAGTGTAATACTCCTCCACATTTCTTCTCTCTTTTTCTGAACTCAGAGGGATAATTTTGATGTTGTGCTATATTTTGTGAAATCCTGAGATTAATATAACTTTTGAACATTTTAGATTTGTCCAAACAAATCCAGTTTAATAGTGGTCAAAATTAAGACCAGTGGTCCAGATAGCTATTTTTGGCATATTGTCCCTCTCATTAGGTAAATATTGTGGTAAGAGTTGTAAAATTCTTTAAGCGAGAGCTCTAGCAGGGTGACAGAGGAAGGGGTGATGAGGAAGCATAGAGAGGACTGTGTCTATGTCAAGCCAGAAGTTGTTCCTATTCAGGTCCATAACTGCATATTCCTGTACAAGTCGTTAGGTAGGCAAAGGGCTCAATTGAATTTTATTCCAATTGGTCAGTGACAGTAAGCAAAGGCTCAATATACTGTATGTTAAAGCTTAGTGCATCCAGTTAATATTAATATATTTAAGTTAATACTAATATCATTAGTATTCTGGCAAAGCTCTCATGAGAATTATCAGATATACATTTAGTTATAAAAATTCAGCATAAATGTAAATTGGATTTAATGTGCTATTATTACATGGAAAGTTATGCCTAGCATTTATGAGGCAGAAGTTTAATGTTCCAACATAGTATTACTATTAGGAAATATACAAAAAAGCAATTTATATATTTGAATTGTTAATTTTGTCCCTCTTGGGTACTCTACACCTTAATTCCTCCTTTGTGTATTCATTGACTTCTTCCTTTACACCATGCTAGTTTTTGATTATAGGATTTACTCTGAACATCTAATGTTTAACCAGATGATGATAAACTTGGAGCATCAAATGATTAAGTGCTGGCCATTCTACATGCTGAGAAATTTCCCCACTGTGATGCTGACTGCAGTTTATGTCCAGTACTGCCAAAGACAGATGTCATGCTAGCAATTGATGTATTGAGTGCTATGATTAATAAACAAGAAATGGCCTACACATCCTTGTTGAAAGCTTCAATCAGGCTACCTTGAAGTAATTTCCACCCAATTACCGTCAGCACATTGCCTACAGCACCAAAGGACCTAACACACTAAACCACTGCTACACTACCATCAAGAACACCTACCATGTCATCCCTAGAGTGTGTTTTGGGAAATCTGGCCATCTAGGTGTCCTCCTCCTGTTATGATCCCAGCCCCCTCCTTCCTGAGAATCGCAAGATCGCTATTAATTCGGGTCTTGGACCCAGGAAATGAGAGAGAATCCTCAGAGAGACAACGCAACGGATTTTGACCATTGTTCTTGGAGACACCTGTGTGGATTGTGACTCTATGCTACATGCCAGCGATCAGGGCTATGTGCACACCCTCGGGCAATGTGGGGTGGGGATTGTATCACCCCACCTTGATTGACATCTACAACTCTGCAAGTCAAGATAAAAAGGGGACTGCAGGAGGCAGTACCCCAGCGACGCACCAGAAGGAGACACCATCGCTCATCGCTCCCGTGATAACGGGAAGCTATTCGGGAGCCACGTGTGGTTCGTTTCCCCTAGCCTAGGGAGCGAGTGGCTGATAACACCGAAAAGGACTTCAAACTGACAACGGGGAACCCACGTTCCCGATTCAACGATTTGAGTCCAAAAGGCTGGCAAGTTTATTTTCTCACCCAAAAATCTCTCTCTCTCCAACACGTGAAACCCAGAGGTCCCCGAAAGGCTAAAAGCCTGCATGAACTCCAGAGTCTTTGATATTTCCATCGGACAATATTTTTACCCCTAGACAAACGATAGAGCTACTTCTTATTGTTGATTATTACTATACCCGCGCTTTAGATTGCGTATTGACGACGTATATTATCTGAATGTTTGTATTAACCTTACTTTTGTGCCCCTTTATAAATAAAAACATTTAAAAATAGTACCATCAGACTTCAACGGACCTCTCTATCTTTGCTGGTAAGTGACCCAGTTACAGGGTTCGTAACACTCCTACCTGCATTTAGGCAGAGACTAAACAACAAGGGACCAGAGGTAAGGGCAGCATACAGGTGGTCACAGGAGGTAGAGAAACAGCTATGGGACTGCTTCAAGGCAATGGAATGGGCTGTGTTCAAGTACTCGTCAGAGGACCTGAATGAATATGCCATGGTTGTCACTTCATAAAGACGCTTGTAGACAAGTATGTCCTCAGAAAATCATTCAGAGTCTTTCCTAACCAGAAGTGCTGGATGAACCAAGAGATTCCAAACGTGCTGATGATAGGAACAGTAGAATTCAAGACCTGTGATCAGGAAAAGCACAAGAGGTCCATGTATGACCACTGGAAGGCCATCTCACATGCAAAAGTGGAAATTGCAGACCAAACTGGAATTACAGAGAGATGCTCAACACTGTGGCAGCAGTTGAATGACATCAGCTCCTATAAAGCAAAACCAAACACCATAAATAACAACAAGGTTTCATTCCCAGGTGAGCTGAATGCCTTTTATCCTTTTTTCAATTGACAGAACGTGGAGGCATCTTCTTGAACCATGTGAAGACCCTATGATCTCATTCTCTGAGGCTGATCTGCGAGCATCCTTCAGGAGGGTGAATCCACTGAAAGGTTCTGGCCTAGATGGCCTACCTGAAGACCTGTGCTAATCAGTTGGCTGGATTGTTTACAGACAACCTCGGCAGTCTGAGGCACCCAACCGCTTCCAGCAGGCTTCGGTCATACTGCTGCCCAAGAAGAATGGAGTAACCTACCTCAATGACTATCAGTTATATCCACTGCGATGAAGTGCTTTGAGAGGTTGTCATAAAGCATATCAACTCCTGCCTAAGGACTGACCTGGATAAGCTCCAACTTGTTTACCGTCACAACAGGTCAACAGTAGTTGCCATTTCATTGGCCCTTCACTCAGCTCTAGGACGCCTGGATGATGATGGTGCATACATCAAGACTATAGCTTCATTGATTACAGCATTCAATACTACCATCTTCCTGTGTAACTAGATACTTGATTTCCTCACTGGCAAATCCCAGTGAGTACTGATTGGCAAAAATCTCTCCTCCATACTCATCATCAGCACAGGTACACACAAGGCCGGGTTCCTTGCCCCCTGCTTTACTCACTTTACACATATCTGTGAGGCCATATGCAGCTCCAGTGCCGTATTTAAATTGTTGTGGCCGAATCAAAGGTGGTGACAAATCGGTATATGGGAGCGAGATAGAAAATCAGGTTAAGTGGGGCCACTATAATAACTTCTCACTCAAATTCTGCAGAACAAAGAGCTGATGATCAGCAACAGTAGAGAAAAGCTGGAGGTCCATCAGCCAGTCCTAATTAGGGGGTCAGAGGTAGAGAGGGTCAGTGGGACCAGCTCATTGCTGCTATCACACAGAAGGCACAAGAGCACCTCTACTTTCTTAGAAGTTTACGTAGATTTGGTACGCCACCTAAACTTTGACAATCTTCTATAGGTGCAAGGTGGAGAGCATCTGAAGTGGCCTGCTATGGAAACACCAATGCCCAGGAAGAGAAACCACAGAAAGTGGTGGATACAGAAAACTCCATCAAAAGCAAAGCCCTCCCTACAATTCTGTACATTTACATGGAGTGCTGCCACAAGAAAGCAGCATCCAAGACCTGCACCATCCAGGCCATGCTCTGTTATTGCCACTGTCACTGGGCATGAGGTTCCTCACCATTAGGTTCGGGAATACATTACCCTACAGCCATCAGCTCCTGAACTGACATGGATAACTTCACCCATCACAACTCTGAACTGATTCTATGACTGATAGAACCATTTTCAAGGACCCTTTATTCAACTCAAGTTCTCGGGTTTTTATTTGCCTATTTTGTCTTCATTTGCACCTTAGTTGTTTGTCAGTCTTTGGTTATGTGTAGTTTTCCATAATTTCTATTGTATTTCTTTATTTTTCCAGTAAATGCCTGCAAGTAAGTGAATCTCAAGGTAGCATATTGTAACATACAGTGTAGTAATTTGATAATACATATACTTTGAACCAATGTTTTGAGTTTATTTAGCACTCAACTATTTTGAACTTCATCAAAAACATGGTAAGACCTCTTATCAATTGTCACCTCCTCATTGCAATTAAAGAGATTGACTCAAACTGCTTTTCTTCTTCTAAACCCATGTTACTATGTTGACTTGGTTACTATTCTGCATTTATGTAATTGAAATGAAATTCCGTTAATGTATACAGAATATAAGTTAGATGGATCAACCTTAAGTCTAGGACTCAGTCCTTGTTCCCCATGAAGTCAAAGACAATTTTTTATGGGGGGGGGGGGACAAAATTTCACACCACTTTTAGGAGCCACTAGATGCAACCAACGTGTTACTGGGAGGGTGAATGTTGCTTTAACAATATCCGTAACACAAAGGTACCTTTATCCCAGGGATCTATTTCGCTCAGAGCACTGTTAATGTATTGCAACCACCTTTCTTACTTATGTTGAAGCTAACATTCTTGCTTAGAATACATCAAGTGGAGAAGTTATGTGATTCAGAGTTTTGCTAGGATGAATCAACCTATCAGAACAGTTACTCTATTTGTTTTTTTTAGTTTTTAGCCTGTTTGGATCTTTAAATGCTTACATATAGTCTCTGCCTTTATAACATTGCAACTTTTAATTTTGTGATCAGCCCACATGTTTGATTATTTTTATAATGGAGATGTCTGACTAGCATAAATAGTTTTAAATTGGTTAATTATTTTTGTTTTTCACATTTTCACCTTATAATCATACAGAGTATTTCATCACATCAGTGCTTTGAGGACAAGGGAAAATCAATAACAGAAAGCTGAATAAAGTGCCCTGTTACAGAGAAAGTGCAGTGGAAGTAGACAATAAGGAAGAAAACCATGACAAGGTAGACTGTAAGGTCACAAATCCGTCTTATTGTACAAAGGGATCACTGTTATAATAGCAGGACTAAAGTTGTCCTTGAACCAATAGGTACATACTTCCAGGCTTTTATACATTTTTACCTGATAGGAGGGCAGAGAAGACTGAATGTCTGAAATGGGTGGGCTTCGTGATTACATTGGCTGCTTTACTGAGGCATTGAGCAGTGTAGACAAGAATCCATGGTAGCGTTCACATAATGTGCTGAGCTGTGTCCACAACTCTCTGCAGAGTTGTGGTCTTGGGCACAGCAGTTGCCGTACCATGCTGTGATAATTTGGATAGGATGCTTCCTATGGTGCATCTGTAAAAATCAGTGAGCATTAACAGGATCATGCCAAATGTCTTTAGCCTCCTGAGGAGATAGAGGCACTGGTGTGATTTCTTGGCCTTGGGGTCCATGTGTTTGGACCAACAAGGCTATTGATAATGTTCACTCCTAGGAACTTGAAGCTCTCAACTCTCCAGGCTTCTGCTCTGTTAATGCTAATATCCGCTGCCCCACCCCACCCATTCTTTGAGTCTATGACCGGTTCTTTGGTTTGCCGACATTGAGGGAAAGGTTATTGTCATGATACCACACCACTGGGCTCTTTTCTCCTTCCAGTACTCCATCTCATCATTATTTGAGCTTCGAACCATGACAGTGGTGTCATCTGCAGACTAGGAGATGCAGTGAGAGCAGAATCTGGCCACACAGTCAAAAGTGTATAGGGAGTAGAGTAGGGAGCTGAGAACACAGCCTTGTGGGGACTTGTTGGCTATCCTTACAGAGGGCAGTTTGTTGACAAGAAAGTCAAGGATCCAGTTGCTAAGGAAGGTGTGGACTCCCGAGTCTGGGTATCTTGAGATGAATTTGCTTGGAATTATGGTCTTCAAGGCTGAGCTATAGTCAATAAACAATAGTTTGACTTGTAGGTTGCTATTGTACAAAGTGCAAGGCACAATGTCATTTACTTTTTCAATGTCTTTGAAACAGGACACAATATAAATATTCTTTCACTCTGGCAGTTCTAAAAATTTAGCAATCTTACTTTTCAAGTCATCTTGTCTCCTGGCCAGCATTATTTTGCTTTCCCAACTATGTAATTCCCTCAAGAATTCATTGAAATACATCTCAAAATGTTTCTTTTTATATGTTCCTCGGTGCATTCTTATCTTTCTTTTCTGTGGCATAAATCTGTCAGTATTATTGTGTTTCTTGTTTGCTGCCAAAGTTTACTTTTCCCACTTTCAGTGCACTTTGCTTGAAATTTTTCTTTCCATTCTTTTGTTCATCCCATCTCCTGATCATCACTGGAATCAGTTTTATCAAGTGGCCTCCACTGAGATCATTTGAGAAAACAAGTAACTTGGGTTTTGCCTAAATAATCTAACTTTTCATATTCAAACACATTAGCTCCTTCTGTTATTGTAGCTGACTTTAATCTTACACTTCGGAAGAGCTCCTATAAGAAGTTTAGCAATGCATGGTGTTGATTTGAGAGTGCCCTGCCAGCAAAGTGAACATTTTAACAACTTTTAATTACTTGTCAGCAGTATGCTGCTAACTGATTGCAGTCAGATGTGAGATTTAACTGTCAGTCTTGTAAATACTTCACACAAAGCAACATTGTTTTAGGAAGAAATCCTCTATTTTATAGAGCATAATTTCAAATTGCCTTAAGCCTTTGCAGACTTCTCAGAATGACATCATGTACCTTGCAAAGTCTTTGATAATATTTTTTGTATTTATTCACAACTGAAGTTAGAGCAATGAGGTAACAAGAGTGGTGCTAATTCCACAATTGACACCACACTCTGCACCTCATTCAGGGAGGATGAGACAATCCAGCTGTAGTCATTTTTTCAGTTTTCACATTCTTGTCTACTAATCCTTCAGTATCAAAATTCTCCAAAATGTCTCCATTTCAACCTGGTCTTTCCTTCATTTTAAAAATGTACAATTCTCTATCTGTATAAAAATATAACAGATTTTGGCTGCCATTTTACGTACTTTGCTCATTTGGTTCAATTGAATATAACAGAACAGAACACAACTTTTCACTCCCTAATTACTTACCTGGCCTTTTCACAACCTAGCTAAAGTATTTGTTCAATGGTCTTAGCCTCTCATCTAGACAACAACTAAAACCATTTCTTTTGGTGGTAAGGAGAGGGTTTCTTTTCCTTGATCATGTCAGTTTCTCTTCTTTCTTCATGGTGCCCAAGTTTATTCCACAGAAAATGAAATTCACACATAGATGTCACTAAACAGCTAGTGTGATTGCCTAAATATTTACTCACCCACCACTGGTGCAATGTAACTGTAACGTGTGTCACCCAAAAGGGCACTGCTGCAGCTTGCCAAGTCTTCTTTGATGGCACCTCACAAATTGATGGACTTGGGTGGCAGGTAAATGGGAATCCTATCACCTGTGAGTTCCTCTCTTAGTCAAACATGATTGTGACACAGGAACGCACTATCTTCATAATCAGTAGGTTAGAAAACCTGAAATTACTACCAATTAGCACTATAGGAACTGTTTGACAATAACTGCAGCAAGTCAACAGGGCAGCTTGACATTGTCTTCTCAATGACATTAATTGATAAGCATTGAGTGCTGACTGCCTGTGATATCCACACTCTAGGAATGAATTAAAAACAATATGAGTTGAAAATTTATCAACATCTGGTTGTTAAGGTTTAAATCAGAAAGATTATATTTTTAAAAAGTTGACAACATTATACTGACTAACTATAAATCTTGCTGTGTCAAATTCAGTGGTTCCCTGTTAGAATATGTATTAACTGCTTGAAGTATTGAAGAGGGAAAGTAACTGTTGAAAAATCTTGAATCTTTGTATTTCAAATGAAGTGCTTTAATTAATCTATTATAATTTCGTATTTCACAGTTGATCATCTTTGATTGAAGAAAATTTAAAATTAAGCAAACAAGAAAAAAAAACAGAATAACTAGATTTTCACTTCTGTGATCACACATAATTTCTCACGTCATCTCACCTGACTGTTCTCCTATCGCTCATCCTCCACAATACCTTGCTATCTAGCCACTGCACTCAGTATAGAATGAGATTATATTCCAAGTTTACAGCTATTCATAGCGGGGAAGCCTCCTGCTCCGAAATGTCCATTTCATAACTGATATTCTTGTTAGCCGTCACTTTATCACAACTTGGCTTTACTCTTTGTATGCCTGTGTAAGGGCCTGCACTTCTCTTTTCAACTTCTCCACTTCCCCATCAGATCCAACAACAAGAAATCAAAATGCAAGCTGTGGGATAATCTCATGGTGGCTGCATGTTCTGAATTTGATTATTTCAGAGGCATTCGGCTTAGTAGGCTAATTGGCTACATGGGTGTAATTGGGCCGGGCAGGCCTGACACCACGCTGTATCTCTAAATAAGGAAAAACAGCAAGCACGTGCTGAGTTATTGTGATATTGTTTCAATGAGCAGATTATATAATACCTGAGCAGGTTATCTATCTCACCCCTTGTCCAGAGTGAACTTAAGACTGTTTCTTTTGCTAAGTTAGGAAGTCCGATAAGTAAATAATTGGGGTTATATGCCAATCATAAAGATTAGTGATGGGTCTACTGTCCAACAGAAAAACACAGAGGGCTTAGCAATTTTAAAGACAAAGTAGAAGTTCTTCTATGAATACTGCATGCAAAGTCTGCTAAAATTACTACTGCTGTGCGCACTACTATATAAAATATAATTATAACTTATCCTTCTGACCAAGGTTTTATGGAACTATAGAGCTCGGACAAAAATATTAAAGCAAGGTAAATGGTGGACTTTCCCTGGATGAGTGAAAAAGACCAAGACTGCTGCTGGGTGTAGAGTCCGGTTAATTATTTGAAGTGATTAAGAAGTAAATGGTTTTGTAAGTTGAATTTATGGCCGAAAATGGAATTGACTGTTGGGAGGAAGATTCATGTTTTCTTTTCTTCAAGTTCAAGTTCAAGTTTATCGTCAATCAACCATACACATGTATACCATCAAACGAAACAACATTTACCCAGACAAAGGTGCACAACACAGTATGTATAACTCACACACAACACATAAAGTGATAATACCACAGATCAATTAACACAGAATACAGTACATTTATGTTTCAAGATGAGAAGTAGAGCATTAACATCATATTCAAGAATGGAGGAAGATGAGACCAAACACTATTCTTACATGAGGATGGATTTACTGCTGTTTCAGCAGTGATCACTAAATTGTAATCTTTAGTGAGCTATCTGACTGCGATCCTCTCCTAACCTCTGTCCCCGCTAAGCTGCACGGCTGCCCAACCATGCAGTGACTGAAATGCTCCCATGCACATAGCCTTTGTTGCTGTGCAGCTGGAGTTTTATTTAGATAATGTACCACGCAGTTTTCAGGCCATGTAAAATTTTCCTGCTCAAAGCAATGGTTTATCAGCGTAGCTATGAAAAAGCGAGTAAACTTTGCTCCTAATTCTGGTCTCTAAAGCCATTTACAAATCCCCTCTGTTAGTCCTGTTTGAAATCAGTTAATTCAACTTGCACTGTGATTGAGAGTGGAATTTTTCCAGTGAGATAGAATGTAAAATTTTTCCTAGGTGTAGTTTGCCTTTTGATGGAAAATACCAAAACATAAATGATTTTGTAAATTTGATATATGGCAGAAAATGAAATTGGCTGTAGGGAGGAAGTCATGTCAGTAAGTCTATGTTTTCTTTTCTTCAGGTTCAAATTCAAGTTTATTGTCATTTCAACTGAACAGAAGTATATGGCCAAACGAAACAACATTCCTCCAGACCAAGGCGCGCAGTACAGTACATATAACTCACACTCAACACATAATTACCACAATAATATTACCACAAATAAATTAACAAATAATAACGTACACTTACATCACAAGTTAAGAAGTAAATAATATAATTCTACTGGTGCTTTATACTTACATGGTGAGACCTGGGTGGGAGGGAGTTCAACAGTCTCACGGTCTGGGGGAGAAAGCTGTTTCCCATCCTAAGTCCTTGTGCTAATGCCACGGTGCCTTCTGCTTAATGGTAGGGGGTCAAAGAGATTGTTGGACAGATGGGAGAGATCACTGACAATGCAAAGGGCCCTGCATCGTCCTGATAAATATTTTGGTTGGCTGGAAGAGCAACCTCAATGATCATCTCAGCAGTCCGCACAGCCCTTTGTAGGATTTTGCGGTCAGATGCCTTGCAATTCCCGTACCAGATGGTGATGCATCTGGTCAAGACACTCTCCATGGCACATTTGAAAAAATCTTCTCCAGAAGTGGAGAAGCTGCTGTGCTTTCTTGACGAAGGAGGTGGTGTGGAGGGACCAGGTGAGATCATCCATTCTGTCCACTACCAGAATCTTGGTGCTCCTAACTTTCTCAGTGGAGGAACTCTTCACGTGCAGTGAGGAGTGATCAGCCTGCACCTTCCCAAAGTCCACAATCATTTCTTTAGTCTTCTCCACATTGAGACTCAAGTTGTGCTTGCACCACTCTACCAGCTGCTCTACTTCCCCTCTCTACACTGTCTCAGTGTTGTTATTGACAAGACCAACCACTACTGGATCATCCATGAACTTGATGATTTGGTTGGAACTAGATACAACAGTACAGTCATGTATCAGCAGCGCGAACAGCAGCAGGTTGAGCACACAGCCCTGGAAGGCACCGGTCGGTGCTCAATGTGATGGAGCTAGAGATGTTGCTGCCAACACTGTGGTCTTTCTGTCAAGAAGTGCAAGATATAATTACAGAGAAAGGTGTTGAGACCCAACGAGGACAGTCTATCCACCAGCTTCTGAGGGATGATTTATTAAAATCTGCGCTGAAGTCAATAAAGAGCATCCTGGAGTTTGAGGCACCATTTTCCAGGTAGGACAAGATGGAGTTGAGGGCAGAAGCTATGGCATCACCAGTGAATCAATCTGAGCAATAAGCAAACAGGAAAGGGTCCAAGCAGCAGAAAAATGGGACTTAATGCGGTCCATAACCAGCTGTTCAAAGCACTTCATTGTTGTCGAGGTCAGTGCCGGTGGACAGTAGTCATTAAGGCAGGTTACTGTCATCCTCTTGGGCACCAGGGTGACGTTGGTTGTCTCTAAGCTGGTGGGGTCTGTAGACTGTTCCAGAGAGATTTTTTTAAATCACTAAATGTTATTGCAACACCAACAAATTACATTCAATATAACCAGTTGGCAATTACATTTTGACTGTTTAACCCAGCCACGCCCAACCTTCATCGCCAACCCCCCTCCACCCCTCATCCTCATCTCCACCCCCTTTCACCCCTCTCTCCCCCCCCTCCACCAACCAACTGAATAGTAGTGCATACACAGACAGAGCATTCCTATTTTAACAGAAGAGCTTTTAAGTTAGACATCACATTTGTCCACATTAAGATTGTGTTTGGTCGTGCATCATTTACTCTTGCTGATGATAATTCCAGGTAAGAAATGTCCAAAATGCTCTGAAGCCAGTGAGTACTTGAAATATCATGAGGAGGTTTCCAACGCTGGACTACAATCTTCTTAGCTGCAGTCAGGCCTGCCAGCTAGATTTTGTGTGTTTTTCCGAAAGAGAAAGGTGGGAGTCATCATTTAGAATATATACAGCGGGGTCCATTGTTAATTGTACCCCCATTAGTTCTGTAAGAGTACTGATAACCTTTCCCCACAAACCAAAAACCCCTGGACATTCCCATACAACATGTATAAAAGAGCCAATGGTTCCGTG
This sequence comes from Hemitrygon akajei, assembly GCF_048418815.1. Taxonomy (NCBI): domain Eukaryota; kingdom Metazoa; phylum Chordata; class Chondrichthyes; order Myliobatiformes; family Dasyatidae; genus Hemitrygon; species Hemitrygon akajei. The sequence continues at coordinate 61,434,376 of NC_133135.1, forward strand.
GGGGAAAAATGAGCAATATGGGTCAGGAACCAGTCCCATTTGATGTCTAATTCTCGGTGTTAGATATGCTCTATGACAAAATTTCAAGTGTATATACTGATGATTTGGGTTTTTTGAAGCACTGGCAGCATTATCCCAAATCGTATCCCAGTCTAAGTCTTGTCCCAATTCAGATATGTCCCTATCCCAGGCTTTCATTCCTGATGTGGGCAAATACTTCTGGGAGTTTAATTTATCATAGATATATGACACTACCTGTCTTGGAGCACTCTGTAGTTCCAGAGAGATTTTGAAGATGTCTGTTAGAACCCCTGTTAACTAGGCTGCACAGTTCTTTAGCACCCATTCAGGTATGTTATCGGAACCCACAGCTTTACATGGCTTGACTCTGGCTAGGGTCTTCCTCCCATCAGCTACAGCCAGACAGAGAGTCTGTACCTCGGGAGGAGGGGAGGTGAGAGCACATTGTTCTGTGCATCAAACCATGCATAAAGGACATTCAGCCTATCAAGAAGAGAAGCATCGCTATTGTTGATGCACAGGGTGGATTTGTATTCCATTATGATCTGAATGTGCTGCCACAGTTGACTCCTGTTTCCCTGCCTGTATATTCCCTGTGAATAATCTGGTTTTCTTCTCCTGATGGCATGGGAAAGCCTAGCTCTTGCTGAGAGCCATCTTTCGCGAGGTCTGAAGGCAGATTCTACCAGTCGTAAAGCATGGTTATTACACAGCTAATGAGGAAACTCAGAATGAGTGAAACACCTGTTATGTTTCAAAACTTCAAAACAGTAAACTAATCAAATAAAGACACGGAGTCTGAAAATCTGGGTCTAACTTCACATTTACTTTAAGCGAGGAGCATACATGTCACATGGTAGCATGATGGCATGTGCAATTCACATATTTCTACATATAACTCACAATGAATTATTTAACCCTTTATCAAATTATATAGATAGACAAGATTATTCAAATATTACTAACAATATTAAATACCCAACACTCTTCCTTGCTTAGCTATAAACCCCAAATCAATATAGCATGCATCCCAATGATACACACAGTATACTATATAATACAACTACTATATACAGACATCCACAGCACAGTCAATTTTAAGTTGTCCCATTCAGGCCGTAAGATTTAATCACTGTGGAGGATTTCTTGTGGGATAACACCTTTCTTGAAAAGGGGGAATCACTCTGCTTGGCAGGTGAGACTAGTGGCTGTGAAAACATTCTCAGGTTCTGCAGCCTCCTCTGTGGTGGTTGTAGGAGTTGACCCTGAGACTGCAGGAAGCGGTTCTGATGGTGGTAGCCACCTTTCTTCTTCTTCCTCCTTGTTCTTCCTCTAATTTGTGCATTGTGATCCTGGGAAGGTGCATTTAGTTCACTGGAGCATTCTCTTATTCATCCTTCTATTGCTCCCTTTATGATCTGATCACTCCTCTTCGTTTCCTCATCCACCACATCTTCTGATCAATCCTCTGTTGTTGTGTCTTCAATGACTCTTCCTTTTTGGCTTTCCATTCATCCAGGCGGGCTTTGGTCTTTGCATCTACTTTTACAAGCAGCTTTTTGTCTCCCATTTAAATTCATGTGCTCAGAGTAGATTCTGGTTCTTTGGACACTCACAAAAGCCAAATGCTTTCAACTTTCCTGAAGCTCCTTGAACTCTCTTCTTGCTTAAAACCAAGCCACATTTTGCAAGTAACTGCCTGATTCACAGCTTTCTGATATGAATTACCTACAAAAACTAACCTAGTCAGAGCTCTGCTTTTGTCACTTTCATGTTCCCTCACCGCACACTTCCTTGGTTCAATATGCTTTCCAAGCAGAGACACAGAGGTTGGCACCAATGTCTATTTGCACTCTGTTGGGGAACGGTTCATGGTGTACAGCATGGAGACAGTTGTAGCACCATCCAATTCCTTTCTTAATTCACTTTCACTGCAGGGGATGTGGAATGCAAACTGTGTATGCATCTTCAATTAAGTTGTAGTTGTTTCAGCCAATCACATCCCCACAAAGCTGGTCCTTCCAGTTTTACCACATGCAAGCCCAATTTGACTTGTTGGTTGTTGTATTTCACTGTTACAAATGTCATTCCCACTGGAGTTATTTTTTCTCCAGTGTAACTTCTTAGTTGGATAGCAAGCTTCAGTTTGGTATCTTTGAAGCTCCTCTCAAGCTCATTTTGTGGAATGACTGAAACAGCTGAATCAGTGCCTGATTCCATTTTAATTAATTTGCCATTAACTTTTGTTGTAAACCATATTGCTTGTCTATTTTTAATTTTCACCCACTGTAAATATCAAGGCTACACAACCCTCTCATTATTACCAGATTTTTCATCAACAGCATGTAGATTATTATTCTTTCTGAAACTATAACTTGAGTTTTTAGCTTTTTCTCTTCCCTGTGCAGTCCATTTATTTATGTTTGCCCGACATTCTCCTTGTAAGTGCCATACTTCGTTACATTTTCAGAAAGTTTTGCACTTAAACTTACATTGGTGTATGCGAGCCGCTGAACCAATGGTAACACAATTTGTTCAACCAGGTAGGTTTCTGATTAAATATGGCAATTTTATTCATGCACACTTTAATTCCTGACTGCAACTCAATTTTTTTCTCTGGCTGCTGTTTCCATTGAAACAGCAATTTCAACTGTTCTTTTAAATGTGAGCTGTGCTTCAATTAGGAACTGTTTTTGAATGCTTTCTTGTAAGATTCCACAAACTAAATGATCTCTCAGGGCATTGTTAAGCCCATTACTTAACTGACAATGCTCAGCCAACTTCTTCAGAATGTCACATTCTCTGAAATAAATTCTAGAGCATTCTGCAATCAACAAAAATACTTCCGTTTAAATTTTTCCCACATTACTTTAACAATATCAGCAAAGCTGGTTTCTGATGGTTTAGTTGGAGCAGTCAAACTTTGAAGCAAACTGTATGTCTTTAAACCCAAAGCAATTAGCAAAATTGATACTCTTTTCCTATTAGCTATTTAATTTGTTTCAAGATACTGTTCAATTTGCTCAATATATAAAATCTAGTTACCTGTTGTGTGACCAAACATCTCTGTCTTTCCAATGTAGCCAGCTATTTCTGCTCTTTTTTTGTTATATTTTCACACGGTACTCACTCTTTATGAACTCATGAATTCTTCCATTTACTGCCTTTATTTCTAAAAATAAAGCCATCTTTGTGCATGATGGGTTGTCTTTTTCACGCACCATTCTTCACTGCATTTTTTTTCGTTTGAATGTCTTATTATGCTTCAACAGGTCAATAGCTTTCTTGCGTTCTTTTTAAACATACCTTATAACCAATGTTATGTTTTGTAACTTCAAAACATTAAACTAATTCAAAGGAAGAAACAGGAGTCTGAAAATGTGGGTCTAACTTCAAGTATACTTTCAGCAAGGTGCACACGTATCACATGGTGGCGTGATGATGTATGAAATTCATGTATTTATACATAGAGCTCATAATAAGTTATTTAAATGAACAAGAATGCTTAATCAAATTATATATATGCAAGATTAGTCAAACATCACTGGAATTTTAAATACACAGCAACGGGAAGCTGGTGACATACTCTGGATGTTGTGCATCAGGCTTATTTAGTGCTGTTAATTAATTTAGGTCCTTTTTGGCAGAAAGGAAACATATACCTCATTGATATGTTACATAGGTCTAGGTATTCTTAAAGGGAGTATTTATTTCAAAAATATTTCAAGCCTTTATTTATTCTCTCTTGATACATTATTTTGCTGCAATTTCATCCTTGTTGAAATCTGCAATTACCATGAAAAGTCAAAATCTTTGTTTTTATGTGACACTGCATTTTAACAAAATAAAAAATATATTCTTTTATTTATTCTGAAACCTTACAGCTGAGCTTTTAACTACTTATATTTTACTCATATGAAGAACTGTTTGTTGTTAGCCTCTGTTGACTACTAATCCATATTATCTATTATACCGTAGAAAGGCAAGTACAGTTAAATCAAGTTCAGCATCAAGCCCTCTGTGTGATTTTATGTATGTGGAAATACAAATATTTTTACAAATAAATCCATTCAGCATTGTACATTTCAGTGTTCTTTTATACTTTTGCTCAGTTCAAATATTGCTTAAGGGTAACTCTTTTAAAGGCAAGTAGGCCTAACTTGCAATATGGTTTAACTATTTGCTTTTAGATTTAAGGAGTGATTATTGAAGACTTATTATATTAACCTGTGACCTTACACTATTGAATGAGATTTTGAACGCTCTGATTTATATTAAAATTCCTGATGAAATGACATGAGATTCTCATGTTGCTGTTTTCCCACATGTTTCTAATATGTTACTCTTTAGCCCTGTTATTAGTAAAGCATTTCAGCATTAATGGGCAACTCAGAATGTGGTTGGTTCTAATCTTTAGTATTCATTTACAATAATATCAAAGCATAAAGTAGATGCAAAAAATGAAATTTGCAACTGATTTTATGAAAACGTAGCGAAGGGTTTCACCAGTTAGAACCACCCTCGTACACATCTGCACACCATTAGCAGTACTGCAGATACTATATTCTCACATCCTTCTTTCCTTCCCACAGTTTTCAGACCAGATGTTGACTGGAAGATTTGGACAAGTGTGCTTTTTGACTAAGTCCATACAATGGTAATGCCAAAGATTATTGTTCATCTAGAGTTAGAGGCATTACTGGGAATATGTACCTTTGCAGATAATGATCAGGTTTAATTATGTTTTTCCTTTTTCAAACTGAATGGTTTACGATATGAAAGGATTGATTTTTAAGTACAATGGGGAAATATTGAAGTACACTTTTCCTGGAGTAAATTGGAAACAGAGAGGAGACATCCCGATAATTTCAGAGCTTGATGATGAGTCTGTATTGATGTTTACAGTGTAGAGGCTGGATGGAGCATCGAGTGGACAGTTATCATGAGCAACTTGCAAAATACGTAATTGTAGAACATATCGATGGAGGTGTTTCCACAGGTACAACAGAACTATATCATCAATTGCAACGAAATAATCACATGCTGCTTGGGCTGGCTGGTGGTGTAATGGCATCAGCACGGGACTTCAAGGCAGGTAGTCCTGAGTTCAAACCCAGATGGATCCCAATCTGCGCAGCAGCAGTATTTGCATGGAAGAAAGGTCTGGCAATCTACTTCCGTATCTTGCCACGGAAATGCTATGGACCCTATGGCTCTCATGAAGAGCTGGACTTGACTTAACGACTGAACAACAAACTGAAGGCCACCATAAAGTCATAAATGATTGGAAACTATGAAGTCTGACATTGTTGCTCAGTTACATATTATGACACTGAAAGAGGCCACTCCACCAATCAGCAGCCAAGCTGGCTCAAGAACATGGCTAAATGGACAAGTGGAAGCAATAGGTGAGTCACAGTCAAAACTATGATGATATAACGGCTGTAATTCAATCAAAGTTATGTTTTTTGAATTGAAGTGACCAAGTAACAGAAAAGAGACTGGAGCTGAGCCCTGCATCTAGTGTAATCCAGTGCAGAAACATTGTCTGGATGTTTAGAAAGTGCCAGGAATTTGGAAGCCAAATTTAAGATTAAGTCTGCAGCTTACTTATAACTTGCTGTGAATGATGTTGAGCAAAATTACAGGAGACAGGCCTCACAGTGTAGAGTGGGCAATATAGTTATGATGTCAGAAGAGTCCAGTTCAGTAGTCAAATTTGAGCACAGTTGTTGAGGTTGAAAAGAGCACAGGGAGCGCAAAGAGGAAGCAGGATTAAGGAACAGTCAATGGCTTTCTCTGCTCTTTTGGTGTTATGAAGGGAGCATTTCCTTTACAAACTCTCCCGGTCTGCACTTTAATTTCCTCTAATAACTCCCATTCTGGAAACTGTTTTCTTATAGAAGCACAGGACTTGCAACACCTGCTGTTTCACCTCGTACCATCCAGGGACCCAGTCTATCCTTCCAAGTGAAGTTGGAACTCATTTGTACTTCTTTAAATCTTCTCTGTTAATCTTGGTGCACATATTTGGGTCTCCTCTGTGATGAAGAAACCAAACAAAATTTATAACTGGTTTGTGGAGCACCTTTGTTCGTTTTCAAGGAGTGATGCTGAACTTCCAGATGTCTGAACCACTTCTACACTAACCCATTTGTCTATCACATTTGCACCATTTCAGTGAGGCTGGTGAAATAGCACTTAACTTCCTTCTGGGTACGTTACAGCCTTTGATATTCAATATCAGGTTTTCATGTAACTTATCAGAATTGCCCGATTATGCTGCAAGGTTATGCTTTTGTCATACTTCCTCAGCTTTTGTCTTTCCACTTGCATTGCCTCACTTGTGGTCAACTCCATCATTCTTTTTGGTTCAGTTCTCTGCACAGACTCTGAGCTGCTTTTTAGACATCATAGGCTCACAGAGGCATTGAATATAGAAACAGATACATACCATCACCAACCATCATAAAAGGTGACCCTTATTGCCATCCTTGATGAAAGTGGATTTGTTCTCCCTGGACATAACAGGAGTTAAGTTTGTCTGTCTGTCTTTTATTTATCTATCTATCTAGTTATTTATTTACAGATACAGGACTGCCCAGCCCAATAAGCTGCACCATCCAGCAACCTGCCTATTTAACCATAGCCCAATCTCAGGATAATTTACAATGACTAACCGGTACGTCTTCGGAATGTGGGAGGAGACCGGAGTAGCTGGAGGAAACCATGCAGTCACGGGGAGAACGTGCAAACAGCGTCAGAATTTAACTCTGACACCCCAGTCTGTACAGTGTCACACTAACCACCACACTAGAGTGGAGCTTCCCACTACACCACCGTGGTGAAAGTCAAACAGCATAGAAACAGGCTTTGATCTATTGTCTCTATGCCAATCACCTACACTACTCTCATTTACCAGTATTTGGTTGGTCGTCATCCAAATGCATTACAAGTGAAAAACAAAATCTTTCCCAGATCCTCTCTAGACTTCTTTCCACTCATCCTAAAACAATGTTCACTGGTTTGTGACACTTCTGACATGAGGAAAAGTTTCTTACCTTTCCTGATAGCCCCCTGTCTAATTTAGCATGCCTCAATCAGGTCTGCCCTCTGCCTTTAGAACAGCAGTCATATTCCTCCAAAATTGTGCTGACTAGAATTGTATACAGTTAGACCATAAGACTATAAGACATTGGAGCAGAGGTTGGCCATTTGGCCCATCAAGTTTATTCCACCATTCCATTATGGCTGACATGTTATCTCTTTCAATCCTATTCTCTGGCCTTCTCCCTGTAACATTGAACACCCTGACTAATGAAAAATCTATCAACCTCCATTTTAAATATACCCAATGCCTTGGCCTCCACAGCCATCTGTGGTAATGAATTGCACAAATTCTCCACTCTCTGGTGAAAGAGATTCCTCTGCATCCATGTTCTAAACAGATGCCCATCCATTTTGAAGCTGTGCCCTCTGGTCCCCCAATATAGAAGCAACCTCTCCATCCAACTAAAGGTAAAAGACAATAAGGTTGAAGTAAAAGTTGGCTAAGCAATAAAAGATTGCCATTGTTTTTTGTTCAAGAATGCATTAAAACTTCAGCTACAATAATATAAAAACTGCATTTCTGATTATGGTAGAAAGTGAACAAAAGTAGCTGTCTTATACATCCTGATCAATTTTCCTTCCAATGACCTTTCACGTTCCATCCTTTTGTTCATTAATAGGCAGAGGCATTTTGTAAATGAAAAGTAGTGCAATTAGTCATCTCTTGGATTTGCTTATGCAATGACTGAAAGTTCTGAAAAATCTCAGCAATGTTCTTTTCTATTCAGCCAAAATAAAAGGGCTGCATTATATGCCACAATACTATTTTCTCCATTTAGATTGAATATAATCAAGAAATCAGCAGAATAACATAGTCTTAAGAGTTACAGTATTTCTTGAGAAAGGAAATAGCTTTGATTGTTGGAACTCGAATATACAGGTCCTAGATACCACTACAAGAGTTCTTCAGGGTAGTGACAACCCAACTGAATTCACCTTCTTTAACAACCTTCCTTCCATCATAAAATAAGAAGTGTGGATCTTGTCAAATATTTGCAGACAGTTCAATTTCATTCTCAACTCCTCAATAATTGAAGCATGCAGCCATAGCCAGACAGCATTTGAACCAATAAGTAATATCCATGCTCCAAAACTGTGAGGCAATGACCACCTTCAATCAGAGAATGCCTCACCTCCCACCTTGATGTTCAAAGCATTGTTAGCTTCCTTTGCATTAGCATCTTGTGAGATGCTATTAACTTGAAATTTAGTCGGACCAGGTACGTACTTCTGCACCAAGAAAAAAATGGGAACTTTTCAACAAGGCACACATCAGGAATATGATGGAAACCACTTTAATTTCTGGGAATAGTACAACTTCATCAGCAGCCAAGAAACTCAGCACCATCATGGATAAGACCCTGGCATCCATCAACATTCTGGTGTCCATTCATTCCAACACTAATTTATAATGTCTGTAATGTGTCACACCTATGAAATACACTGCAGGTACTCACCAAGACTACTTTGACAGCACCTCAGATATATATGGACATGAATGGCAGCTGCATGGGAGTACCGCCACCTCAAAGTTCCTATACAAGTCACACCATAACCTGAATTGAAAATATATTGATGTTCCTTCCCTTCAAGAGGAACACAACCTTGTCATAGTTTGGAGGCTTGCGTGCCTCGATAATCCAGAGAGCAATGTTGGTTGGAGTCAGGGTTTTATGCTTTGGCTCTTGGTAGTGTCATCCATACCAAATAGGTCAAAGGGTAGAGGCCAGACTAAGAGAGGCCAGTCCTCCAGGTTCGAGGGTTCAGCTCAGGGTGAGCAACCCTAACTGGTAAAAAAAAAATTGCTGCAGAAACAGCAACTTCTCTATCTGAGTGGCCAAGGACAGACAGAGACAGAGGACCTTCATTGCTGCCCTAAACACCAGTGGCATAAATGGGCAATAAGTTGATGTTCCTTCATCATCACTAGAGCTAAATCCTGGATTCCTTGCCCAAAAGCATTGTGGAAATATCTTCGCCAGAAAGATTTCAGAAGTTCAAGAAGGCAGCACCTTGCCATCCTTTCAAGAGTCAATAGGGGTAAGCAATTAAAGCTGGCCTGTAATAACTAAATCACAAAATTGAATAAAAAATCATTTTTTAAATTTATAATTCATTATTAATTTGTTGAAAATATATTTGGGAAAAAATGAAGGTTTTTGCAATATTCTTCTTCATACACTGACCATACGTACTTCTCTTTAGCATAAAAGGAATAATTTATGGGCCTTAGTTTCTGATATGATGTTTCAAAAGACTGAAGTAGGTTTTATTTATATTATTTAATTTATATAACATTATGAACCTGCGAGGGTTGATTGATAAGTTCGTGGCCTAAGGCAGAAGGAATCAATTTTAGAAAACCTAGCACATTTATTTTTCAACATAGTCCCCTCCTACATTTACACACTTAGTCCAGTGGTCGTGGAGCATACAGATCTTCGACCTCCAGAAAGTGTCCACACCAGGGGTGATTGATAAGTTTGTGGCCTAAGATAGAAGGAGATGAGTTATACAGCTCTCGTTACATGCACATGCAGTTCAACTTTTTGAGTGATTTTGCAGAAAGTTTGAAGTTAGTAACTCATCAGGGGTGATTGATAGGTCCGTGGCCTAAGGTAGAAAGAGATGAGTTATTAACTGCAAACTTTCTGCCTAATCACTCTAAGAGTTAACCTGCACGTGCATGTAACGAGAGCTGTATAACTCATCTCCTTCTACCTTAGGCCACAAACATATCAATCACCCATCTGTGGACACTTTCTGGAGGTCCAAGATCTGTATGCTCCACGACCGCTGGACTAAGTGTGTGTGGTGAACTACATATACCTGTCTGGACACGCCCCCTGATGACTGCTCCTGTGGCTCCTCCCACAGACCCCGGTATAAAGGTGATGGAGGTCTGAGCCCGGCCTCTCAGTCTCCAGGATGTAGTATGGTGGTCACTCACTGCTTGTTCCTTCTTCCAGTCAATAAAAGCCGATACCTCGTTTTTACGTCTCAGAGTGAGTTATTGATGGTGCATCAATGTGTAAATGTAGGAGGGGACTATGTTGAAAAATAAATGTGCTAGGTTTTCTAAAATTGACTCCTTCTACCTTAGGCCACGAACATATCAATCACCCCTTGTATGTATTTCTCATTTATTAAAGATCCATGATAAGAACCTTGGCTTGTAAAATAATAAATATTCTCTTGCATTTGCTTTGCTTGACTCTTGCCTCAAAGTGGCTGCTGCTTTAAAGCTCCATTACCCAGGTTCAATACAAATTTTAGGTGCTGTATGTGTGGGGTTTGCACGTTCTCCCTGTAAGTGCATGGGATTCCACTGGGTACTCGTGTTTCCATTCCAACGATGGAGATTTCATAGGCCAATGTTTTGACATGTGCATAAGTGGTAGAATCTGATGGGAAGATAAAAATGGAATTTGTAAAGGATTACAATGCAAGAGTGTTTGACTGACTCAGTTATGCTAAGGGATTAGTTTCCATGTTGTATCATTGTAAATCTATAAATCTTTGGAAAACCAAAATATCTGCACAGATTATTCATTGTCTTTATGATAGACTTCTTAATTATTTTTAGACAGAATAACTTGGCTTTATCTTGTTGCATTTTGTTCCAGCTGCAAGTTAGTTGAACTGAATTTCAAGGGATTAGGAGAAATAGCAATGATTATGACTCCATACATCTCATGAGAGTGACTAAAAGCAGGTTTCTCCTCTTACATCACAAGTGAAGCAGGAATCAAAGAAATTTAGTCCATTGTCTTTATCATCTCTCTGAAAAGCAATTCAATCAGTACAAACATCTTGTACTCTTTCCATAGTCCTACAGATCCTTTCCTTTCAGAAGCTCATCAAATACCTTTTAAATATTGCAACGTAATCTGTCTTTGTCACTAGCCCTGACAGTGCGCTGATTTCCACACTTGAACCAATCTCGATGACTTTTTTTCCCTCACATCTGGTTTGTCTTTTTGCCAATGGCCTTCATTGTTACCTTCAGTTTTTGACTCCTCCATCAATGGGAACAAGTTCTCCCCATCTTCTCAGACTATATCTTTAATGATTTTAAATAATGCTATCAAATTTCCTTACAGTCGTCTCTTTTCCAAGGATAATAAACCCCAGATTTAACAGTCTCCACAGAACTGAAGTGTCTCATCCCTGGAATCACTTAAGTAAAGCTTTTCTGCACATTTTATAAAGCTTTTACATCTTTCCTAAAGTGTCATACCATAACTAGGCAGGACATAGATATGTTTATTTATTGTTCCGTCTGAATCCTGAACTCCAAAAAGTTATCCACTCAAAGAAGGATAGACAAAGCTAGAACCTGCTGGTAAATTCAGTCTCCTCAGTCATGAAGGAAGATGCATATTTCACAATTTTATATAACAATAACACCAACCTGACTGAATGCTTATTACTGAGCAGAAATTGTACCTAAAAATATTGCGCCTTTCATAACAGGTAATTTAGCTTTAGGCTATTAGCTAAAGCTTACAAGAACACCTGCAACCCATTTAAGTTTGATACATTTAATGGAAGCTTATATTTCATCTCTCATTAAGTTAAATGTTGTGTTCGGCATCTGTTTTCAATAGAAAATTGAGAATGTATTAAATTAACTTATAGCTATATCTGAACTCTCAGTAATGTCTTTAAATGATTCGTAGTTGTGCTTCATCCTTGCAATCTGATTGGACTTCGCGCTATGGACCTTAGTATTATTCTCTCTAGATCCCCAATTTATTTCAATCCTAATTCCCATTTATTTGATTAATTACATATTTTTAAAATACAAAATGTAATGTTTGTGTATTCTCTTTCCACTATGCCCCTTCAGAATAATAGCAGCACACACCAGAGCACAAAGAAGAAGATCATATTTAATTAAGTCCCTTTTGACAGGAGAGATGTGAAGCCTTCCCATTGTAATTCTGGTAATCCATTCTGTCCTATTAGACATTATGCCAGGAACCACTAATGCAATTGACTTGCAGAGACCATGTCACTGCTCATCAATTACTTCTTAGTGACGTCTCCAATTGCACAGCTCTGACTGAACGTTCTTTATTGCATTCAAATTCTTGATATCTTTTTGTGGTTACCAAGGCAAAACTTTCAAAATTGCAGAATTGCCACTGCTGATTTTATCTAGAAATTCCATTCTTAAGCAAGCTAGTAAAACATGCTTTATTGTTCGCTTTGAACCCCTGCCAACTTGCACTTCATGGGAGATATTGCACAGTTTGTTTACCAATAATTCAGACGTATTTTAAGAATGTACACATACTATGATTCATTGCGAGCTTTTATTTACACAGATGTCTGACAATTAGTTTTCAGCAGCATTTCACAAACCTATCACAAATTAAAAATGTAATTGATAATCAGATTGTTGGCACATGACGGGAGTGACAGTTGATGGGGAATTCAAAATATACTAATTCAGAGAACCTTCTCTTATGAAGGGAGACAACTACTTGCCTCTGTTTGTAATTATATCATCCTGACCATGAACTTTCAGGAGGGTGCTTACAGATTGCACTGCTAAAATAAGTAACAACGTGCTTTAGTTCTTTGGAGGCATTTACAATTAATTAAAAATGTCTGAGCATTAAACACAAGAGCTTGGGGAAAATAAAAACAAATGAAAGGCAATATAATTGGTTGTTCTAACAGCTCTTTAAACAGCAGATTCAGCAGAAAACAGAAGTATCATTAACATAATGTTATTTGAGTCTTCAACATGGTTGTCTGCAGTGGCTTATGTGAAAGTTAGAACCACCAAGGGTAATTGCTGTTAATTTCCTTTGCCTTGATTCATTGCTAGTTATTAGTCAATAGAGGAGAATTAAACTATGAATTCATGGATTATGAAGATTGGGTCACTAATTATATCGTTTCTTCTTGATCTAGTGCTTGGTTAAAATTAAAGAAAGCACAAGGGATATTGTTTTCAATTTGAAAAAGAAGTTATAAACAGACAAACCAGCAAAGCATTCTCCATTGCCAAGAAGCTTGCGAATCAAAGGAGTCAGCAGAATTAGGGCTGCAGCTGGATGAACTTCGGTTCATACATGAAACTGAGGAGGCGATACATAAGAGCTACAGGGACGTGGTCACCCCAAAGTAGGTACATGAGTGACTATCAGAAGGCAAATGGACAGCAAATGCAGAGTACCTCTGTGGCCCTTTCCCTCAATAATAAGTATACCACTTTGGATAACTTTCGGCGGTAGGGGGCAACCTACCAAGAGGAAGCTGCAACAACTGGGTCTCTGGCAATGAGTCTGGCTCTGTGACTCTGAAAGGAAGGGAGAAAAGAGGAGATGAATGCTTGGCTGGAGAACTGGTGCAGGAGGCAGGGTTTCAGATTTCTGGAAGACTGGGATCTCTTCTGGAGAAGGTACAAAAAGGATGGGTTACATCTGAACCTGAGGGGGAGCCAATATCCCTTTGGTCAGGTCTGCTAGAGCTGTGGGGAAAGTGTTGAAATTAATTTGGAAGGAGGATGAGAACTGGAGTGACAGGGCTGAGGATGGGGCAGTTGGTATACAAGGAGGTGTAGTGAGACTGTGAGGAAGGACAGGTAGATGATAGGACAAAACTGCAGTCAGTAGGATGAGTTAATGTGTTTAACAGAGGACCAAAATCAAAAAGGATGATGAATACAGGTGTCAGATATATTTGAATGTGCGCTGTATATGGAATAAGGTAGATGATCTTGGAGTGCAGTTAGAGATCGGCAGGTATGATGTGGGAATTTCTGAGTTGTGACTGAAAGACAATTATAGTTGGGAGCTAAACATCTAAGGATACATATTGTATTGAAAGGACAGGCAGATTGACGGTCGGAGGGACGGTGGGGCGGCTCTATTAGTAAAAAAATGATATCGAATCCTTAGAAAGAGGTGACTTAGGACTGGAAGATGTAGAATCCTTGTGGGTGGAGTTCAGAAATTGCAAAGGTTAAAAAAACCCTGATGGAAGTTATTTAGAGGCCTCCAAACAGTAGCCAGGATGTGGGCTAAAAATTACATTGGGAGAGAGAAAAGGCATGTAAAAAGGGCAATGTTACAGTACTCATGGGATATTTCAATATGAGGTAGATTGGGAAAATCAGTTTGGTGCTGGTTCCCAAGAGAGGGAATTTATAGAATGCCTACAGGATGGCTTTTAAGAGCAACGTGTGCTTGAGACTGCTAGGGGAATAGAAATTCTGGATTTGGTGTGATGTAATGAACCAGATTTGATTAGGCAGCTTAAGGTAAAGGAATCCTTAGGAGGCAGTGATAATAATATGGTAGATTTCACCATACAGTTTGAGAAGGAGAAGCTAAATTTGGATGTATTAGTATTACAGTTGAGTCAGGGGAATTTCAGAGGCATGAAAGAGGAGCTGCTAAAGCTGTTAAGAAGGGGACACTAGCAGGAATGATGGAGGAACAGCAATTGTTGGTGTTTCTGGGGAACATTTAGAAGGCAGAGGAAAGATGCATCCCAAAGATAAAGTATTCTCAAGAGAAAATGAAGCAACTGTGGTTGACAAAGAAAGTCAAAGATAGCATGAAAACAAAACAGAGGGCAAAATAATATAGCAAAAATTAGTGGGAAGTTAGAGGATTGGGAAGGTTTTAAAAACCAACAAAGGCAGCTAAAAAAGCTATAAAGAGAGAATAGATGAAAATGAAGGAAAACTAGCTATTAATTTAAAAGATGATTCAACAAGCTTTTCCAGATATAAAGATCAAGAGAAAGACAAGGGTCAATATCCAACTGCTGGCAAATGATGCTGGAGAGATAGTAATGGGGACAAAGAAATGACAGATGAACTTAATCAGTATTTTGCATCAGTCTTCACTGTGGAAGATTGTGGTGAACTACATATACCTGTCTGGACATGCCCCCCCCCCCCCCCCCTGCTGACTGCTCCTGTGGCTCCTCCCACTGACCCCTGTATAAAGGCGATTGGAGGCACTGCTCCTCCCTCAGTCTCCAGGATGTTGTGTGATGGTCTCTTGCTGCTGACAGTGCTTTCTCTTCCAGCTAATAAAAGCCTATCTCTCGCCTCACATCTCCGAGAGTTATTGATGGTGCATCAAAGATACTAACAGAATGCCAGAAATACAAGGGTGTCAAGGGGCAGAAGTGCTATTATAAGGAGAAGGTGATTGGGAAGCTACAAAATCTGAAGGTAGATAAATCACCTATACCAGATGGACTACACCCAGGTAGTGTTCAGGAAGCAGGGTGTCTGCAGAAGCACTTAGTCAAATTGGGGATCTGAGCAAAGAATTGGCAGATGGAATATAATGTAGGGAAGTGCATGGTCATGTCCATTGGCAGAAGGAACAAAGGCATAAACTATTTTCTAAATGGGGAGGAAAGTCAAAATTCAGAGGTGCAGAAAGACTTGGGAGTCCTTGTGTAGGATTTCCGAAAGGTTAACTTACAGATTGAGTCAGTGTTAATCAAGGCAAATGCAATGTCAGCTTTCATTTAGAGAGGACTAGAATATAAGAGCAAAGATATAATACTGATGCTTTATAAGACATTAGTCAGACTGCACTTGGAATATTGTGAGCAGTTTTGTCTCCTTATGTGTTGGCATTTGAGAGGGTCCAGAGCAGGTTTATGTAATGTATTGATTTTTTTAAGCACAATGACTCCCCTTAGCACTACTTATACCTATGTGCATTGATCTGTTGTTCTCCCTCTGCAAAGTGAATACACAGTTAACCTCACCTCCGCATGTGTGCTTTTTATTTGATTGACATTTAGTTGAGCAGACACAACAAACTGGTGATGAGTAGGAAGCTAAATGTCAGTGGTTATCACCAATTGCACCAACAGTTATGAGATGATAGAATTCGAAGGAAGGGAGAGAGACAGTGAGAGGAAAGAGTGAATCAGTACGTGAAGGCCGTCATGGATGCTAACAAAGTGATGTGAGTAATAGTGCATAGTACACATTGAAAGATGTACAACTAGCAAAGTTAAAGAGATAATAATGTGACAATGGCCTTAGTCAGGAAAGTTGATGAATTTGATAATGCTAATAAGGACTGAGAATCAAAAATTTCAAGGGTTGAACTGTACTGTAATGCGAACGACATGGATGAAGTAAAGAAAGTCTCCACAACTCTTAGCTTCATGGATGCTAAAACGTTCAGGCAATTACACAACTTAGTAACTTCTGAAAAGCCAGCAAGCAAAACGTTGGACGAAATAGTTGTAATTATACAACATTACTTGAGCCCTAAACTGCAAATAATAGCTGAGAAATTTAGATTTCACAAAAGGAACCAGTCAAAGGATGAAAACATTTCTCAATACACTGCAGAACTGTACAAACTTTCCCAATACTCTGACCTTCTGATGCATTAAAGGACAGGCTTGCATGTGGCATGCATAGTCAAAGCATTCAAAAGGGGCAACTATCAGAAAGAGACCTAACCTTAGTACGTGCATTTACCTTTGCAATATCATTGGAGACAGCAGAAGAGGATGCGTCAGACCTACAGAAAAAGAGTTTAGAATGTGAAACACTCAAAAAGGTCCCTGAATGGTACAAAGAGCTAAAAACTTTATCAATGTGGCAAATCCTCCCATGATGCAAATGACTGTTGGGTCAAAGAAAAAGTTTGTGGGAAGTGTCACAGATAAGGTCACAGGGTGTGCAAGTCAGACAAAAAACACAATCAAAGAGACAAACCACACAGAATGAAAAGTTTCAAACACAAAACTAAACAAATGTATAAAGTGACTGAATGTGAAATTGAATTAGATAACACAGAGTCTGACAACGGTGAGCTGCCATGCCTAAAACTGCATAGCAATACTGAAGCAGATTGCAAATACATATGGATGTGTCTGGTGTAAAACTGAAAAGGGAGCTGGACACAGGGGTAGCTTTGTCTATCATTTCAGAGGCTGACTACAACACACTGTCTTCAAAGCTACCATTAGAGAAGACCTTGATGATGCTAAAGACCTACACAGGTGAAAAAGTGTCTCCCAAAGGTAAACTGAAAGTAAAGGTGACGTATGGAGGGAGAATGTAGCAGTTAGAGCTTTATGTGTTGAAAAGTGGAAGGTCAGCATTTTTTGGAAAAATCCAACTAACTGTCACTCAAATGAAGCTCTCAATGTGCAACTGCAGCCCAAATGGTAGCACTAACCAGAGACTGTCACAGTGCTCAATGTTAACGAGAAGGTGTTTGAGAAGGGTATCAGTAAACTCAAAAGCCCAGAATTGAACTGGATGAAGCAGCAACACCAATATTCCATAAAGCGATGCCAGTCCCTTACACACTATGTCCTAAAGTGAATGATATCCTTCAGAGCTTGGAGGTGTCTGGCCTTCTCTTCAAGGTTGAGTGGAGTGATTGGGCCACATCCATTGTCCTAGTGATCAAGAAAGGGAAGGTCATAGCTGTTTGCATATGTGGGGGACTTCAAAGTGAGAGTCTACCCTGTGCTGCGTACTGTGTAGTAGCCTCTGCCATGAATAGAAGACATTTTTGTATCTTTGGCAGGTGGGGAGAAGTTTTCAAAGATTGACTTGTCACTGCAAATGGAGATCAAGGAGTCAAGCAGGAAGTTCCTCATAATTAACATTGACCAAGGATTGTTCCAATATAATTGTCTTGTCTTTGGTGTCGCATCAGCTCCAACGATTTGGCAAAGAGCAATGGACCAAGTGATCCAACATATCCCAGGAACACAATGGTACTTTGATGACATCATCGTGACTGACAAGAATGACGAAGAGCATCTCTAGAATCTTAGTAAAGTGCTTACCAGGCTGAGTGAGTATCGTCTGCGTGCAAAGAGCGAGAAATGTGCGTTTTTCAAGAATGAAATCTCATATTGTGGACATGTCATTGACAAGCATGGCTTATGTAAGTCACAAGAGAGGAGAGAAGCAGTGCTATAGGCACCAAACCAGAAAATACAGCCATCAGATCATACCTGGGCTTTGTAAACCACAACCACTGGTTGGCTCCCAAACGTTGCTACAGTGCTGCACCCATTGAACACACTGTTGCAGACAGGAGCAAAGTGGGAATGCTCAGAAAGACGTGAAAGAGCATTTAAAGAATCAAAGTGACTAATAACATCAGATGAACTGCTCATGTATTATGACCATCACTGCTCATCAGACTGGCGTGCAATGTGTCCCCTTATGACATTCATGCTGCTTTGTCATCTACAATGAAAGATGGATCTGAACGCCCAATTGCATTTAACTGACCAGTCGAAGTGATGCCCGCAGAACGCAACTATGCACAGATGACTGAGAGGCCCTTAGTCTAGTACAGTGAGTGAAGAAGTTCCACCACTACCTCCACAGACAAAAGTTTACTCAAGTGGCAGACCACCAGCCCTTATGCCCATTTTCAATCCCAGGAAGGGAATCCCAGTGATGACTGTTACCCAGTTACAACATTGGCACTTTTCCTAGGAGCCCACTCTTATGACATAGAGTCTAAGGCTACAAAACAACCCAGCAATGCTAATGGCTTGTCACATCTTCTACTGTTGGCAATTAAAGAGCAGTTTTCATTCTGTGACCCAGCATAGGTGTTCCACACACCATTGGTGGACCAGTTGCCAGTAACAAATTCTGAAATACAAAGAGAAACAAGGAATAACTCAACATTGTCAGAAGTCTGTGATATCACCATGCAAGGATGGCCAGCTCATGGTAATCTATGTTTCCAGAGTTCTCAGTGAGACAAGACCAACTGTATGTATGTCAAAGAACCGTAATATGTGGATCTTGTGATGTGGTTCCCTCTAAACTGTGCTCCGGAGTGTTAGTAAATCTACATGAAGGACACTTGGGTACAGTCAAGATGAAGAATATTGCCCAGAGCTGCATGTGATGGCCAGGAATAGATAGACAGTTTGAAGACTTGACTAAAAGCTGTTCAGGATGTCACAAGGTTCTAAATACACCCCAATAGGCACTGTTATGCCCGTAAGAGTGGCCATCCTCACCATGGCAAAGAGTGCATATTGACTTTTGCTGGCTATTCATGGACTCCAAGTTTCCAATTGCTGTGCATGCTCATTCGAAGTGGCCAGAAGTCATACCAATGAAGTCAACCATCTCTGAAAAGACTGTTACTTCTCTGAGAACTACCTTCTCCAGAAATGGCTTACCTACACAAATTGTGAGTAACAACAGACCACAAAACCTGGTGAGTTCAGACTATTCACAAAGAAAAATGGCATCAAACATTTCAAGTCAGCACCTCACCAACAATGGGTTACCTGGAAGGTTTGTCCAAATCTTCAAGAAGTACATTAAAGTGATGATCAAGGAGGACTCTCCTCTACAGCATGAAGCGGACTACTTCCTTTCTGTGTATCGGAACTCAGTTCATGTGATGACAAATCAGACACCTGCAACGCTGTTCATTGGCAGGAATCTGAGATCTCATGTAGACCTTCTGAAACCAGATCTACAGAGGGAAGTACACAATAAACAATTCAGCCAGTTGCCAATTGAATCAGCAAGGGGCTTTGAAGTTGGACAGGAAGTCCTAGCATGTAATTAGCAAGAAGACAAGAGGACACCCGATAGGATATCTACAAGAATCGGACCACTGATATAAACAGTGGATGTTGGAGGTCATACATGGAGATGTCATACCAGATACCAGATGCTCAGTCGAAGAACACACCTGAGTTGACAGCATCCAACAAGAGGGACACATTGCATCCACCAGACTTACCTCTCAGCGATGATCATGTCACTAACAGCAACATGACACCTGTAACAGAGAAAGTTGTCTATGACAAGACACCTGTTAAACCTAATGCCACTCCACAGGTCCAGAGGTGCTATCCTGAAAGAAACAGAGCGCCACACAAAAGACTGAATCTTTAATATAGTGAAATTAGCTTTGGACTATTATTGTGAAAGCATGCTTATTTGAATATGGGTTGTTAAAGGGAAATTGAATGTTCGTTACATTTACAGTTTTAATCTAAGGGGGGGGTGGAAGTGTAATGTATGGAGCTATTGCTTTTAGCGTAATGACTCCCCTTTGCACTTCTTATTGACTGATAAATTCCCATGCGCATTGATTTGTTCCTCTCTCTGCAAAGTGAATATGCCAGTTAACCTCACCTCCTCGTGTATGCTTTTATCTAATTGATATGTCGTTGTGCAGATACAACAGTTTACAAGATAATTCTGGGAAATAAAATGGTTAACATATGAGGAGTGTTTAATGGCTCTGAGCTTGTACTTGCAGGAGTTTAGAAGAATTGGAGGGATCTTATTGAAACCTCTTGAATACTTAAAAACTTAGGCAGAGTGGATGAGAAGAGGATATTCCTATAATGTAGGAGTCTAGGACCAGATAGCACAACATCAGGATTGATGGATGACCATTTAGAAGAGAGATGTGGAAAAATTTCTTTAGTGGATCTGTAGAATTCACTGCCACGGGCAGCTGTGCAGGCCGGTTCATTGGGTACGTTTAAGGTGGCGGTTGATTTGTTGGTGCACTTGGAGCTGGAAGCCCTCATGCAAGCTCACACATATTGGTCACTGGCATCCACTTTATTCTGCTATTGTTCATTTATTCTTGGATTTAGGGGCAAGTAGATAGACGGGCTTGCTGATTTGGTCTGCTTCAAACTAGTTTTTCCTCTTTGCGGCATCACTGAAATGTCACTAAATTTTCAACCCAAAATTTAAAAAAAACTCTGAAGCAAAAGCATCAAAATTGTTGGTGTTTGAAGTGGAGCTGCAAATTTCTACCAGGAAAGTAAGAAGTGGTGAGCTATATCTGGATATGGTACCAGCAGCAAAGTTTCATCATGAATGATGAGGCAGAATCCTCTTCCAAGGAGAGTGGTTGATTGACGGCTCGCATGTTGAAGTGCACATCTGATTAAAACTAATCTACTGTATGACTTGTATTCTAATAATCTGGTCTACGATTTGCAAGTTTTCTGTCTTCCTAGTAACTTTTAAGATCAAACCTCGACATGTTTTCCTCTATATGTTGTTTCTGTGTACAACGTAGTATTCTGCAGATAAATATAAAAATCTTAATTGAAGCATTTCTTAAAAATAGACAAACCAAATGAAGAATCATTCCTAAGTACCCTGTGAGAGCCAGCCAAACCTCAGACTAAGCCTTGGTAACCATATAGCCAATTACAAACAGATAAACCACCAAAGATTTCCTCAACAAAGGACTTAAGGCAACATTTTCCATTTTTTGTTAACTTTAGTAAAAACCATACATGACAGTACACAAAAATAATCATGTAGCAGTACTTGTGGTTATTTTAATTAAGCAGACTGAATGTACAATATGGAACTTTTTCACCTAAATTAATGAAATTCAGTTGTTCAAAATTCTAAACTCGAAGAGCAATTGTTTACGATTGGTTAAGAAGAAGGGTTTGAAGATGGGAGAAGCTTTAAGAAAATATCAAGTTCTAATTCTTATCTTTATAATTCTGTTGACATTTTGTGTTGTGACAAACTGACAATAGATTGAATTTTAAACTAATGGCCTAGTCTTACACCTACCACTATAAACCAGATGAGCACAATGCCTTCTATGTTCGCTTTGACTGTCGACACACAGAGGAACCTTCACAAACTCCCTCAGACCCCAATGGCCTATAATTTTAGTCTCTGAGGCTGACATGAGAACTTCCTTCAGTAGAGTGAACCCACAGAAAGCATCTGGCCCAGATGCAGTACCTGGCCAATGCTGATCAACTGGCTGGAGTATTTACCGATACCTTAAGCCTTTCGCTTCTGCAGTCTAAGGATCAACCTGCTTCCAGCAGGCTTCAATTATACATGTGCCAAAGAAGAACGTGATGAACTGCCTCAATGATTATTGTCTGGTAGCATTTACATTCACCGTGATGAAGTGCTTTGGCAGGTTGGTGATGAAACATAACCGCTCCTGTCTGTGGATCTGCTCCAGTTTGCCTACTGTCACAACAGGTCAAAATCAGGTGCCATGTTATCAGTTCTTCATTCAACCCTGGAACATCTGACCACCACATAATGACTGAAGGATGGCTGTAGCTGGGAGCTGAACGTCCAAGGTTATGCATTGTATCGGAGGGATAGGAATGTAGGCAGAGGGGGTGGCATGGATCTGCTGGTAAAGAATGGCAACAAATCAGTAGAAAGATGTGACACTATTGTATCTGCCTCCACCACCGTCACCGGCAGCCCATTCCACACGCTCACCACTCTCTTTGTAAAAAATCTTACCCCTGACATCCCCTCTGTACCTACTTCCAAGCACCTTAAAACTGTACCCTCTCATGCTAGCAATTTCAGCCCTCAGAAAAAAGCCTTGGTGTATCCACATAGACAATGTCTTATACACCTCTATCAGGTCACCTCTCATCATATGTCGCTCCAAGGAGAAAAGGCCAAGTTCACTCAACCTATTCTTGTAAAGCACGCTCCCCAATCCAGGCAACGTCATTGTAAATCTCCTCTGCACCCTTTCTATAGTTTCCATATCCTTCCTGTAGTCCAGTGACTAAAACTGAGCACAGTACTCTGTGAGGTCTGACCAGGATCCTAAACAGCTGTAACATTACCTCTCGGCTTTTGAACTCAATCCCACGGTTGATGAAGGCCAATGCACCATATGCCTTCTTAACCACACAGTCAACCTGCTCAGCAGC
This sequence comes from Hemitrygon akajei, assembly GCF_048418815.1. Lineage (NCBI taxonomy): Eukaryota > Metazoa > Chordata > Chondrichthyes > Myliobatiformes > Dasyatidae > Hemitrygon > Hemitrygon akajei. The sequence goes on from NC_133135.1 coordinate 61,457,215, forward strand.
TTTAAGTGTCCTATGGACATGGACCCCAAGATCCCTCTGATCCTTCACACTGCCAGGAGTCTTACCATTAATATTATATATTCTGTCATCATATTTGCCCTACCAAAATGAACCACCTCACACTTATCTGGGTTGAACTCCATCTGCCACTTCTCAGCCCAGTTTATGTTGAATCCTTATGAGTTGAGTTAAGAAACTGCAAGGGTATAAGGACCCTGATGACAGTCATATACAGGCCTTCCAACAGTAGCTGAAATGTGGACCACAGATTACAATGGGTATAGACAAGGTGTGTCAAAAGGGCAATGTCATTATAGTCATGGGAGATTTCAACATGCAGGTCAATTGGGAAATTCAGGTTGGCAATGCATCTCAAGAGAGTGAGTTTGTTGGATGCCTAGGAAATGGCTTTTTAGAGCAGTTCGTCATTGAGCCTACTAGGGATCAGCTATACTGGATTGGGTGTTACGTAATGAACTGGAGGCGATTAGGGAGCTTAAGGTGAAAGAACCTTTAGGAAGCAGTGATCACAATATGATTGAGCTCAACTTGAAATTTGATAGGGAGAAAGTAAATTCTGTTGTAGCAATATTTCAGTGGAGTCAAGGAAATTATGGTGGCCAAAGTAACTTGGCAGGAAATGCTGGTCAGGGATGACAGCAGAGTAGCAATGGCGTGAGTTTCTGGGGGAAAAAATGAGGAAGGTGCAGGATAGATGTATTACAAAAATGAAGAAATACTCAAATGGCAAAATAGTACAATCGTGGCTGACAAGGGAAGTCAAAGAGGATTGTACCATAGAGATGACTGTCACAGGTGGAAATAAAGGGTACTATTAAAGCACCTGAAAATCTAGCAGACGTGGCTGACTTCATATCTTGATCATTGAGCACAAAGAATTGTGTTTGAAAGCACCGCACCACTCAATTTGCATAATGGTGGTTGATTTTTCATCTAGTACGTAATGCATTTTGCCACTTAGCTTCAGGGTAATATTGTGCTGCAGTTTACGTGATTGTTCACATATGGTATGATTGTGCCTAGGAAGACCTACAGCACTTTGAGATAGTTTTGGACAGCAGAAAGGAGAAGAACTAAAATACTATCTGCTGTGAACTTACACTGAAAAATAATACAATAAATTCCACCAACGTAATGTATAGAGTAAATATTTTTGAGTAAAAATGTCTTGTATTCAAATCCAATTACTGTTGTTATCAAAGAGCAGAAATTCATGTCGTTTATGGATATTGAACACATTTATCTTAAATTCCCCTCTCTACTACTTTAATGAAGCCATTAACCAGGTTACAATAAATGGATTAGTGCTTCTATTAAATTGGGGGAGAGAAATTTGATGCATGTGGTAAGAATTACTGTGGTAATATCACCAGAGGTAATTTTACTTTCATTGTTTTAAATAGCTCTATCATTGGATTAAGACACATGAAACAACTGATATTTGTAGAGGTACACTAGTCTCAACCTTATGTTTTAAATTTCATCCATTTTATCTGAGCAAAGAATTCTTCAGAATGAAATGTTTCAGAATGTCTTTCTACCCAAACTATTTTTTACAGTGCAGTCCAAGCTAAGTGGTGAGATTCCCAAGTGGAATTGATTTTACTAACTGTTGTAATGCAATTCTCTCAGGTATATCACATTCCTTGACTAATATGTTCTACAGCAGGGGTTCCCAAGCTGGGGACCACAGACCCCTCAGTTATGGTAGGACTCCATGGCATTAAAAATGTTTGGGAACCCCTTCTCTATTGCCTTTAGAAGTAGCTGAGACATGCACTTGATCTCAGTCAGCACTCATGAATGGAACTGAACTGTGTAATATTAGAAAACAATTTAATGGTCCAAGGTTCTTCTCTGCAACTGTGAACAAAGATTAAAAACAGAAAATGTTAGAAATATGCAGGTCAACTAGCATCTGTTGAGCCAGAATTACTGTTTCAATGGTCTTTTTAACTGTGACTAAGACCTCCCTGTTATAATATTTACAAGGGAACTTGTTAATTTCTGTCCTATCCTATTTCATTTCAGTTTGATTTGAATGAAGTTCCCATGGTTCAATAACAAAAATCAGTGCAGGTGACAAATGAAGAGGAATAACGAATGAAGGAAACCAAAAACTGGTGGTAGGCTAGAACCCATGACTGTGCTGCAGCACACAGCTCGAACCACAACATCAAGTTCACCGATGGCATGACTGTGGTGGGTCTCATCAACAAGAATGACGAGTCAGCATACAGAGAGGAGGTACAGCGGCTAACGGACTGGTGCAGAGCCAACAACCTGTCTCTGAATGTGAACAAAACAAAAGAGATGGTTGTTGACTTCAGGAGGGCACGGAGCGATCACTCTCTGCTGAACATCGATGGCTCCTCGGTAGAGATCGTTAAGAGCACCAAATTTCTTGGTGTTCACCTGGCGGAGAATCTCACCTGGTCCCTCAACACCAGCTCCATAGCAAAGAAAGCCCAGTAGCGTCTCTACTTTTTGCGAAGGCTGAGGAAAGTCCATCTCCCACCCCCCATTCTCATCACATTCTACAGGGGTTGTATTGAGAGCATCCTGAGCAGCTGCATCACTGCCTGGTTCGGAAATTGCACCGTCTCGGATCGTTAGACCCTGCAGCGGATAGTGAGGTCAGCTGAGAAGATCATCAGGGTCTCTCTTCCTGTCATTACAGACATTTACACTACATGCTGCATCCGCAAAGGAAACAGCATTATGAAGGACCCCACGCACCCATCATACAAACTCTTCTCCCTCCTGCCATCTGGGAAAAGGCTCCGAAGCATTTGGGCTCTCACGACCAGACTATGTAACAGTTTCTTCCCCCAAGCCATCAGACTCCTCAATACCCAGAGACTGGACTGACACCAACTTACTGCCCTCTACTGTGCCTATTGTCTTGTTTATTATTTATTGTAATGCCTGCACTGTTTTGTGCACTTTATGCAGTCCTGGGTAGGTCTGTAGTCTAGTGTACTTTTTTTCTGGGTTGTTTTTATGTAGTTCAGTGTAGTTTTTGTACTGTTTCATGCAGCACCATGGTCCTGAAAAATGTTTCGTTTTTACTGTGTACTGTACCACCAGTTATGGTCGAAATGACAATAAAAAGTGACTTGACTTGAAAAGTACAATTCATCTGTAAGCTAACAAGATTGAAGTTAGACAAGAATCCAGTACTAACCAAAGAGTTGTTACTTCATTGTGATGAAGTGAGTAATGTTAGTTTACTGTTCAGTAGGTTGGGTTTAATGCTAATTAACACCATTTCAGATTCAGATTAGTTTATTGTCATATACACCAGGATGAATGAATTTTCTGTTCACATAAATCTCACAGTATATACGGTGTATCTGGTAATAATAAATAGAATGAGAAGGTAATGAACTGTGCTGACTTTCCATTTTCTGAAGTTTCTGTCAGTCAATAGCAAGGTAGTTGCCATAGCTGTCTATTCTGAGATGCTACTGTCAGAATACTTTCCATTGCTCATCTGTAGAAGTTCGAGAGAATCTTGGTGGACATATTGAATCTTCTCAGACACCAGAGAAAGTAAATTACAAAATTTTACAAAAGAGATTGGGTCTTTACATGGTCAAAACCTGATAACCATGACAAGACCCAAGTATCATAGAGAGATACTATGATATCTCTCATAGAGAGATACTTCGTCCTGACAAAGGGTCTCGGCCCGAAACGTCAACATCGCTTCTCCCTATAGATGCTGCCTAGTCTGCTGTGCTCTACCAGCATTTTGTGAGTGTTGTTGTTTGAATTTCCAGCATCTGCAGATTTCCTCGTGTTTGTATCATAGAGAGAATTATTTTTTGTTGGATTCCATCTGATTTGTCCAGATGTGGTCTATTTGTTTTACTGTGAGCAATTGTTTCCTTATCCACATCAACATTTTCCTTTTCCTCCTTCCTAGCCTTTACCTCTTTCTCCCTATACCAAGCTTTGGTTCAACAATGCGTTTTTTATGCAACCCCACTGGACATGAGTAGATGTATTATAAAACACCATCTCAAAATTCCTGATGCCAAATGTATAACTTGGAGTTAATTTGAAAATTACTATCGCACAGGAATGACTGAGGTTAGAATTCTGGATATGCCAAGAAACGTCAATAATCTTAACCTAAATGAAGAACTTGGCTCAGTTCACAACTCGGTTGTGAATGATAGCTTTAGTAATAGACTGCAAAGTAACAAGCCGGGGGGGGGGGGGGGCACAAAACAAGAGAGAACAGACACTATACACAGCAAACAACAAGGTAACTGAAGACAGAGAGCAATTGGTTGAGGCTGGTTGGTTTATATGTGTGAACCAGGCTGTGGGGGCGAGTGCAGAGTTTAAATAGGCTGAAGGTGATGAGTTGGAAGTGAGTGATTCCTGTTAGCTGGGTGGAGACTGGAAAGTGCCAGCCTGTGCAAGGCTAACAGGACTCCAGCACCCCCCCCCCCCAACTACTGTTGGCACCCAGTGGCCCAGGATGATCTGGATGGGTCCAGTGTAACTCCTCAATAAGCAATTGACCCAAGATGAAACTGGATGGCACAAGACCTCGCCTCCTGTCTGTTCTCTTCCAAGTCAACCAGGTGCTGCACACCCCATTCATGATGATGTAAATCCATCAACTGGCAAGCCAGGTACACTGGACCATCTTCCACCATCTGAGGTGCAGCAGGCTTAGGTTGGTTGAGTAGCCCATGGACTATGCCTTGTGCAGGAAGGCACAGAGTCGACTGTACTTCCTTAGAAGGTTGGCGTCATTCAATGTCTGCAGTGAGATGCTGAAGATGTTCTATAGGTCAGTTGTGGAGAGCGCCCTCTTCTTTGTGGTGGCGTGTTGGGGAGGAAGCATTAAGAAGAAGGACGCCTCACGTCTTAATAAGCTGGTAAGGAAGGCGGGCTCTGTCGTGGGCAAAGTACTGGAGAGTTTAACATCGGTAGCTGAGCGAAGGGCGCTGAGTAGGCTACGGTCAATTATGGAAAACCCTGAACATCCTCTACATAGCACCATCCAGAGACAGAGAAGCAGTTTCAGCGACAGGTTACTGTCGATGCAATGCTCCTCAGACAGGATGAAGAGGTCAATACTCCCCAATGCCATTAGGCTTTACAATTCAACTGCCAGGACTTAAGAACTTTTTTAAAGCTATTATTAATGCTTTTTGAGTTAGTGATTTAGATGCATATCATATTATTACTGAGTTAAGTATTGTATGTAATGAGTTTTTTGCTACAACAAGTGTATGGGACATTGGAAAAAATGTTGAATTTCCCCATGGGGATGAATAAAGTATCTATCTATCTATCTATCTATCTATCTATCTAAAAGCTTGAGGCAGGACACATGAAAGGTAGATGCATCCTGACAGACAGTAGCAGATGGAGGCAGTAAGTGATTGGATGATGCAATTAGTAATCTTAAAGGTATCAATGATCTGGGGCGAGAGCTTGCAGGAGTTGTTGCACAGGGGCAGATCTTGGTTGGACAGCCAGGCATAATCCCCAGGCTGGAGCAGTCTGTCTGTGCACAGCCAGTGATTGGTCTACAGGCAGCAGGTGTGGTTGGCAGCTAGGATGGCCCAATGACAGTGAATCAGGGCCATGGCGGACAGGACTTTCATAGTTGTCTCCTCTGTGGGGAACAACAGGAACAACAAGTAGCCATGAGGCACTTCAAATGTGACATACTTGTGGCAGGGGAGATATGTAGATTGTGGGACAGTTCGGCTCAGTGTAGATACCTTTTCCATGTGGAAGGGTTAGAGGAAGCGAAGTTTCACAGACTGTTTGACTGACTGTTGGTCTTTGGAGAAACTCACTGAAGTGTGGAGAAGGCTCTCCTGATGTGGGAGACGAATTGTAGGCTCCGGTCTGATGCAAAATCCTGGGTGAAGCCGTGGAGGTGGAGTAGGCCTCCGTTAGTCTCGATAGACCATGGATTTGCACCTTGGAAAGTTTCCAGAGCGCAAGCCTGGGCAAGGTTTTCTTTTTATGGAAGACCAGTAGTTGCCCAAGCTGCTAGTATCCCCTCTCCACACCACCAATGTTGTCCAAGGGAAGGGCATTAGGACCCATACAGCTTGTGTGATTAAGTGCCTTGCTCAAGGACACACACGCAGCCTCAGCCAAGGCTTGAACTAGCGACCTTCAGATCACTAGATGAACGCCTTACCCACTTGGCCACTCGCCAGCTGGGAAGTGGAGTACATGTTGGAGAACCGTCTCAATGGCTGACAGAAATATTGGAAGAGTAATGAAGTGGGTTGCCATGGAGAACTGGTTCACCACGGTCATGATCACTGTGGCCACATCGGAAGGCGGCAAAGCCATGATGAAATCCAAATAGGACAGACAAGTGATCAATGTGCAAAAGAAAACAAACTGCAAATACAAAAGACAAGAAAGAAATAATAATAATAATAATAGATAAATACGCAATAAATATCAAGATTATCAGATGAAAAGTCCTTGAAAGTGAGTTAATAGATTGTTGTGGGAACAGTTTAGTGTCCGGGTGAGTGACAGTGAATGACGTTGTGCTCATTGGTTCAAGAGGCTGATGGCTGAGAGGTAATAACTGTTCCTGAACCTGGTGATATGGGTCCTGAGGCTCCTGTACCTTCTTCCTGATGGCAGCAGTGAAAAGGGAACATGGCTTGGGTGGTGAAGGTCCTTGATGATAAATGCTGTTTTCCTGCAACAGTGCCCTGTATAAATGTGCTCAATGGTGGGAGAGCTTTACCCGTGATGAGCTGGGCTATATCTGTTGCTTTTTGTAAGATTTTCCATTCAAGGACATTGATGTTTCCATACCAGGCTGTGATGCAGCCATTCAATATACTCTCCCCTACACACCTATAGAAGTTAGTCAGAGGTTTAGATATCATGCCAAATCTCTGCAACCTCTTAAGGAAGCAAAGCCACTGCTGTGTTTTCTTTGTAATTGCACTTACATGCCGGGCCCAGAACAGGTCCTCCAAAATAATAACGAGGAATTTACAGTTGCTAACCCTTTTCACCTCTGATCCCCCAATGAGGACTGGCTCATGGACCTCTGGTTCCTCCTCCTGAAGTCAATAATCAGCTCCTTGGTCTTGCTGACATTGAGTGAGAAATTGCCGTTATGGCACCACTCAGCCAGATTTTCAATCTCCCTCCTAAATTCTGATTTGTTATCACCTTTGATGTGGCTTATGACGTGGTGTCGTCAGCAAAGTTCAATACAGTGTTGGAGCCGTGCTTAGCCTCCCAGTCGCAAGTATAATGTGAATAGAGCAGTGAGATAAGCACACCTTGTGGGCGCCCGTGCTGGTGGAGATTGTGGAGGAGATATTGCCAATCTGAACTGACCGGGGTCTGCAAGTGAGAAAAGCAAGGATCCAATTGCTCAAGGAGGTATTGAAGCTTATTGATTAGTTTTGAGCTGATGATGTTTTGAATGCTGAGCTGTAGTTGATAAAGAGCATCCTGACTTATGCATCCTTGCTGTCCAGATGTTCCAGGGTTCAGCAAAGAACCAATGAAATGGCATCTGATGTTGACCTATTATTATAGTAGGCAAAGTGGAATGGATCCAAGTCACTTTTAGGCAGGAGTTGATATGTTTTATCTCCAACTTCTCAAAACACTTCATTAAGTAGTAGCGGATGATAGTCATTGAGGCAGGTTACCAAGTTCTTCTTGGGCACTGGTATAATTGAAGCCTGCTTGAAGCAGGTGGGTACCTCAGACTGCCAAAGCAACAGGTTAAAATATTGGTGAATACTCCAGTTAGTTGATCAGCACAGGTCTTTAGTACTCAGCCACGTACCCTGTCTGGGCTGGATGTGTTCACCCTCCTGAGGTATGTTCTCACATCAGCCTTAGAGACTGTGGGTGTCCATGTTTTGAGTCAAAGTGAGCATAGAAGGCATTGAGTTCATCTGGGAACAAAGCCTGGTTTTCACCCATGTCGCTTGGCTTCACTTTGTAATAGCATTCAAGTCCTTCCACGGCTTTCATTATCCTTCAGTAATTCAGGTTTGGTCTGGAATTGCTGCTTTGCACATGAGATGGCTTTCTGGAGATCGTACCTGGACCTCTTGTATCTGGCTTGGTTGCCAGAACTGAATGCCATTGATCTGCAGATTGCCAGTTTCATGATTCATCCTGGGCTTCTGGATGAGGAGGAATCTGAATGATTTTGAATGATTCACTCGTTGACGACTGTTTTTATAAAGACTGGAAACCCATGGTGTGATCATTCAGATCCTCTGAAGAGTCCTTGAACATGGCCCATTTCACTGACTCGAAGCAATCCCATAGCCATTCCTCTGCCTCCCCCGGCCACCTCTTTTTTGTCTTTATCTCTGGAGCCTTGCTCTTCGGCCTCTGCCTGTATGCAGGTAGGAGGACAGCTAAGTAATTAGACTTCCTGAATTGCGGTCTAGGCATGGAACAGAAGGCATTCCTCATGGTAGTACAGCAGTGGTTGAGTGTGTTGGGGCCCCTGGTGCTACAGATTATATGTTAATGATAATAGTGAAGACATTTCTTCAAACAAACCTGACTGAAGTCCCTGACATTGATTTGAAATGCATTGGGTAGGCTGTTTCTTGATTGGTGATGGCAGCATTCTATATCTCAAGTGTCTCATTAATGTCATCTTTTAGCAGTATGTAAGCTGTGGTCTGGGTCATGGAGGGTCTTTGTAAGTAGAATGGTTGGCGCTTAATCATTGGATGTTCCAGGTCGGGGGAACAAGAGTAGGACAAAACCGCCACATCCAAGCACCACAAAGGGTTTATCCTGAAACAAACACACCCATCTTTTGCCTTCTCTGAATCAGCATTTCAGTCCAAACTGTGTATTGAGAAGCCTTCAGGTCTTACTGATGCATCTGGTGTATTCAGAGTGAGCCATGTCTCCACGAAAAGCAGAAGACAGCAATTCCCCATTTCTCTCCGATAGACCAATCTTGCGCTTATGTCCTCAGTCATGAGTCTCAGCCTAGCTTGGAGTCCTCCTCTCCCCCTCTCTTATGACCATGGTGATGTACCTTTGTCCACTTAAAGGTGCTGTACCTGCATGCATGGGAGTTAATTTCACTGAGTCCTTCATTAAGGCAGTTCAAAAGTGCATTGTTTCAAAGGAAACTACAGGCTGCAGATTGCAGTGAGAGTAATTCAGAAGACATATATTTAGAGGTTTTATAAGCAGCCCACAAGAAGTCACAATGGTTCACAGACACCTTCTTGTTCAGAGATCAGGGCAAGGATCTGCGAAGATGGAATGATGAGCTGAAGGTTGATCCCCATTTCAATTGGTTTGAACTGTCATGACAGGGCATCCACCTTAGAGTTCTTGGAGCTGGTTCTTGAAGATGGTGAATTTGAATTGCTTGAAGAATTGGTTCCAGAAAGTCTGACATGGGTTGAGTTGGTGGATCTGTTGAATGGATATGAGGTGTTGGTGGTCAGCCCAGATCGGGAAGGGCTTTGTGTTTCTCATCAGCCAATGTCTCCATTCCTCCAAGGCCCATTTGGTGGCAAGTAGCTCCCTGCCTCTTACTCCATAACACAGCTACGTAGAGTTGAGCTTGCACAAAAAGAAGACACAAGGATGTGTCTTTCCATTCAGACCTCCCACAAAGAGAATGGCCAAGCACCCACGTCAGATGCACCCACCTCTATGACAAAAAGTTCTGAGGAGTTCGCATGGTGGAGAATGGGAGCAGTGGTGAAGCACCACTTGAGCTTCTTGAAAGTGTGATCTGTGGCAGCAAGACCAGGTTTTCCATGAGGTAGGTGATTTAGTGAGGGAGGAGGGGAGTGGTGATTTGGCTGTAGTTTCTGATAAACTGGTGGTAGAAGTTAGAGAAGACCAAGAAGTGATGTAGCTGTTCGAGGGAGCACAGTCAGAGTCATTCAACAATAGCACGTACTTACTCTGGTCCAAAGTTATGCTTTAGGGTGAAAGGACGTAACCCAAGAAGGAAATGACAGGGATGTGGAACCGACATTTTCTAACTTGCAGTACAGTTGGTTTTTGAGGACTGATCAGACATGACAGACATAGTCTTGGGGGTCCTGGAGAAGATAAGGATGTTGATCAGGTAGACAAACACATACCTGAGTAACATATCTCTGAGGAACACACTGATGAAGGCTTGGCAAATGGCTGGACTGTTGGAAAGTCCAAAAGGCATCACCAGGTATTCATAGTGGCCAGTGGGTGTGACAAACTCCACCTTCCACTCATCTTCCTGGCAGATGTGGAGCAGGATGTACACATTCCACAGATCCAGTTTGCTGAAGATCTAGTAACCCAAGATGAGAGGAGTCTTGGGTGAGTCGATCAGGAGAAATTGGGTGGACTTGGGATGCTCTCTGATGCTCATGTGCACAAGCCGTGTGCATGTTCTGACCATCCCGGACCCCAAAGGATATCTGCCAATGGCCATGATGCAGAAGGGGTAAAGAGATTAGCTCAAAGGGGAGTCCAAGTTGCACACACAGGGTGCAGTCCAGAAAGTTGCCTGCTGTGTCAGAATCCACCAGAGCTTCTTTTGTGCTTTAAGCTGTTGGGGTGTGGAGGAGGACAGAGAGACTGAGTCGAGCTATGGTGCTGGAACAAGGGGCCAGAGGGATCTTACTAGATAGAAGGCCCCTGGTCTCTACCTGACGGTGCTGCTTTCCTCGTCATAGTGGACACAATGCGCGGGTGATCAGTGGCTCTGCAGTAAGTGCACAAGTTGTTTCTCCACCAATGCTCACACTCTTGGGGGGGGGGGGCGGTGGTTAAGGGAGCTCTCCCTAACTGCATGGGTTCTGGAGGTATGGAAGATGAGGGTCCTGCAGCTTGAAATGCTTCCGGGGACAGAACTGGGATTCTTGCTGACAATCTGGAGGGTCATTCCATAAGACACTTGTCAACACAGAGGGCCAGAGCGATGAGGCTTTCAAGGTCGGTGGGCATCTTCCAGGTAGACAACTTTGTCTTTCAAGCTCCCAAGAGGGTGTGATGGTAATGGGCCAGCAGCACTTCTTCATTCGAACTGCCCTACATGGGTTTAAATAGGCTGCAGGTGATGAGGCTGAAAATGAGTGGGAGGTGACTAACTAAATTTGTCTAATCATATACTTTACACTTTGATACAGAGAAAGCATAATCATGGAATTTCATTCCTGTGTTTGAAGCTTTATTTAATTTTAACTTTGTACAAAGGACTGCTGATACTTTACGAGAAGAATTCCCACAAAGGTTCTGTGTGCTATTTCTACTGTCCTTTCTTGAGCTTCCAGCAGCCTCCCCACTCCCACATTTTTTGTATATGGACAGCAGAAACGTTGGGAAATATATTTCTTAAAATAATTAGTACATGAGGAGATTGGATGGAAAGGGAATAGAAATACAGTAGGAAGGAACAGTATGTTACAACAGCCCATTGAAACTGAAGTAAAAGAAGAATAAAATTTAAAAAGGACTCTGAGAATGGAATTTGAGAAAGAGTGAAATTGTTACTTAAACACACTGTGATGGTAGTTTCTCAGCGTGATAATGATAGGTTAATATAAGTTATTTTGTTGGCTTCAAGCTGTTTGTCTGGCCAAACTCTGTAAGTATTCTTGTTTGCAAGTAGATTTTCATTTATTTTAAATTTTATTTGATGGAATGTCATTGACCTGAAATATTAATTCTGTATACTTGCTACCTGACCCATTGAGTATTTCTAGTACTTTGAGTTTTTATTACAAGTTCAAGTTTAATTGTCATTCAACAATTCATGAATGCCCATGAATACAGCCAAATGAACAGCGTTTCTCTGGGGTCAAGGTGCAAAACACAGTACCAAAGTTATACACAGCACAAGGTGCATAGAGCACATATAAGACAGTATTAAAATACAGTCACACAAAAAATATAGCCCAAATCCCTGAGTCCATGAATGTTGTAGCAGTCTGCAGTTGAACACAATATAGCTTGTCTTCTGCTGAACAAACACTGGAAGGCAGCACCAACGCCCTACCACATCGCCTCCTGCACTCTGGTGGAGCACCTGACTCCAATGTCTCCCCATGGGCGGCTGCAAACAGCCGACACTGCAGCTTGAGGCCGAATCCTCACTATGGCCAAGGCCACACAGCTTCCCTGCTGTCCGCCCCAACCATCTGTCAATAAACCAATGAACTGGACTTTCAACATTCCACACCACCAATGTCCAATAGGGTCTTGTGATCACAAAAAAAGCAACCAAAACGATCATTCGTAGATAATCTGCACGACTCCTTTGTGCACCGACGCCTCTCTGTGGCAGACAGCATCACGGTCTCTACCAAGTCCAGCTCCTTCAGTTTCTCCACCAATGAGCAACTCACTGATGGGGTAGACCTGCAGAACTCCATGTTCTTATTGTCCAGCAGAGTCTTGCAATGGTAACACCTGATTAACTGTGTAGAAGCTGCTCCATCTGAGCATGCTGCCATCTTACTGGAAGGTATTTACACTGTATATTTATTGTTAGTTAATTTAAAAGGAATTGAAATTAAATTGGTGATGTCTTTTGTGTATTCAGTAAATATCGTTTGCATGTCTTTGCAGCTTCTTCTTCTCTGCCTGTTTATTGATTTGTTCTTTATTAAGTGATGCTAAATCATTAGTAATGACCTTGCTGCAGTATTGTATCCAGATTCATATTTCAGTCATCACCATCTACAGAGCTTGATAGTGATGATACCAAAGATGAAGGACACCATTTCCTGGAGAGTTGGGCATTCTCTTCTGACAGTGGGAACATTTCAAAGGAGATTGAATAGATGTGTTCAAAATTATTAAGAATGTTGTATAAATAAATAAAGAGAAATTATTTCAACTCCAATTTTGTTACTAACCATAAGACAGATTTATGATAATTGGCAAAAGAATTTAAAAAAATGAAGGGGTAATTTTACTCATGAATGCTCTGGAATGCACAACCAGAGAAATGAGATTAAACACTAACTTCCCAAAGTGAATTGTATATTTACATGAGTAGAAAATTTCAAAGATAACTTCCAATAAGCTAGTAAAGGCCTCTATTCTGAGAGATAGAATGTTATCTTTTAATATCTGCACCAAATGTGCAATTTTGCACCATTCATGCAATCTGCTTCTGAGTTACAGTTCTACACAGAGGGTAGTTTTTTACTTATGATGCCCTCTGCATCAAGTTATTTAAAATTTGGATTATTTAATACAATTTGTTTACCCAATCCAAAATTGTGTCATTTTGATGCAAAGTACAGTTAGATTTTAATGGAACAATTTCAGACGAGGTTTGTACAAATAGGGTTGGTACTTTGATGGGAAATTGCTGAGAAATACCAATGATAGTAGGATTTTAAAAGCAGAAAGCAGCTGCAAAACTGTCTGACAAGAAGAAAAGGATGGTAAAAAAAAAAATCCTTGACTAAAGCACTAACAGAGACAGCAAGATGTGGAGAAAGTTAGAGATAAAGAATTACTCCAACTACAAAATGATGTCACAGGTTTGATCCATACTAACATCACCTCCATGGTAAATGAACCATAAATTCCTTTGTGAACAATATTTTCAAAAGCATTGTGGGTGAGGTTTCCTGCCTGGTGCATACAGGGCAGTGCTTACTTACACCAATGAAAAGTAAAGCTCCATTAACACTATACCCAGAGAAGAGAGTGATGCTAAGTAAATGGAGAACTGGCCAGCAAACTGGGGGAAAAATCTTTTTTTCTCAGATAGTTTCATTAGATCTTTTGTATTCACCAGAGAAGAATAGAAGGGTGTGCAGTTTGACATTCACTTTGAAAAATGACTCCTTTAGTGTTGTAGCATCAATATCTTAGTTTCTGTTAATTCATCATGTCCCTGGAGTACAATCTGTATTTTCAATGTTCAGCCTCATGTTCAAGAATGTAATCAGCTGAGCCTGTAGGATAAATATAAAACACACTGATGAAGTTCTTGAGCCACACAAACAAAAAGCTGGAGGAGCTCAACAGGTCAGGCAGCATCTATGGAGAGGAACGAACGTTGAAGTTTTGGGAAGAGATACCTGTGCTTTTGATGAAGTTCTAATAATTAATTATCAAAGAATGACTGTAGGCAGACATTGAAAGCTAAATAAATAAACTAACCATTTTGTACATTTGATGGAGCAAGGCTCAGTTTAGGAAAACAATACTCCTGTATCTCAAAGATACACTAAAAAGATTCAACTTTAAAATCAGTCAAACCCTTTTTAAGTTTACCTTGCAGCTCTCTAAACTTGACGTTTCATACTTTACAAGTAGAAGTAAGTGCATGGGAATAAGTAGTAAACAATCTTCCCAGGACTGTTTCTTTCCAGTTGGTAATGATGGAAACCAGGTCTATCCTGTTCACTTACGTCAATGGCTACTGAGCCCAAAGCTTTCTTCACCAATGAAAGGTAAGATTTTCCAATGGTGCTCAGTTCCATTTTGGAATGTCCACAAATAAACCCTTATAGCAAGCAGTGGCAACATCATTTTTTTAAAAATGTGGTGCAGTAACTCTATGAATTCTTATTTAAAGTCAGCTTACTTAGTGCAGAACAAGAACTGAGATTGGAACCCATATAACACAGCTATGTGCAGAATCAACTTAATGGCTTCAGGAACCACGGAAGGTTGATTTTCATGACTATTCTATTTCGTAATATGAAGTAACTGAATTTAATCTATTACACTTTGTTACAAAATTCTCTGATTCCATCCTGAGTTCTAATAAATTCCTACTGTTGAAAGATTCACATCGGATTTATATTAACAGAAAAAAAATGGTGGGACATCTGTAACCAACTACTATGAGTAAGACAGTGGGAGGTATTAAATTCAATTTAGATAGCATTTTTAGAAATGAAGAATGATTTAAAAATACCAGTCTTATTTGTTTAAATGAAAGCCATCTCAAGATAATTGACTTAATTTGTGAATCACTCAGTGAGCTGTGCTCCCTGGTGTGATGTTTTACACTTGTTGGACCATCTAATAATTTAACATGATGTGGGGAAGGCATTTTCCACACTCAGCAGTAATGCACTCCAATTTATGACAGATCTAAGATACAATTTGGTTATTGACCTTATGGATTTAGTATCCCAACTGGGTAAGCTTCGTCATATGTTTGCCAGACAATCTTCAATATTTAGCAATATGAATTTAATCTATTCACTGCAAAATATCTAATGTCTAATAGTTGCAAAAATTTGAAGAGTGTTGCTTTGGGTTTTCTTTGCTGTGGGGTTGGCTGGAGGTGATGAGAAAAAAATGGAATGTAATTTATTATTGAAGATGATAAATTACCAGTTGATTCCCCCTTTAATGAGCTTTGTCTTCCCCTCTGCCACATTTTTATCCCTCCATTCACAACAAATAAAATGGACTCCATTGTGGTATCAACGCGATAGGGCTGTTGATGAATTGTATGCCAGGTATCTCAGTGCAATGGGTTCATTATCCATCCACACTTCAATCATGTAATCCATCTTTCCATAATTTTCTTTGTTTTTGCTTGGTGATGCGTGACCAGACTTCTCCAAGTTAGTAAGATGCTATCAGACAGAGATTTTATAAAAGTATGACTGAAAGCTGGTGATTTATTTACATGTTTATCGCACACTAAGTGAACAACATTATTTTAGGCTTAGAAACAAAGGTAATGAAAATTAAGGGGAAACTGCAGGGGCCAGTCCAATATCTTTCAATTCTTTATGGGATTATACCATATGGAATAAAAATGTGTCCTTGGTTGGTGAATTAAGTGGAATACATAATGAATTTGCCAGTGTTTTGTACATTTTAAATTCTCTGTGTCAGACTATGTGCTTGGGTCACGCTGTTCCATGAATGCAATATAAAGTTACATGTTTGGAGAAATATATTCCTGGTTGACTAAGGTAGAAAATCAAGTCACTTCAAAATGAATAACCTGTTTAAAATCCATCAGTTATCAAACAGCATCTTTTGATTAAGATATATTTCTTTAAAATGTCATAAGTGCTTGTGTGTGCATATTTGTTTTAGTATAAGGTACAGCACATTTTTGTTCTTGTGTATGTGATTTTCTGTGTGTCTATATGTAAGTGTGCATGTGTGCATCTGTGAGCTATGGGGCAGGTATGTATGTATTGAACTTTGTCTTTTTGGTCTCTTTGCCCACGTCTTTGTGTGTGTGTGCGCACACTCATCTTTGAATGCTTAACATTTTCCACTCAGCATGTTCAGGACATTTACTTTTGGCACCAGAATTCTCTCCTGGTTTGATCGAGGCACTTTGAAGTATTTGCGGTCCTGAAACATCTGTATGCAAGATGTTCGTCCTTGGCTGTTGGGGGGCTCGTGTTTGTACCATGAGCCAGCTCCCTGATACCATGTGACTTTGCAAAACACTTTAACCCTTCGTTACTGGTAGTCTGTCACAGCAGGCATCAAAATCCTGCATATATGTCAAATTTAATATCTGGCCAATATAACGCCTTTTTACATTTAACTATATATATGTGTAAATCTATATGAATTTTTTATCCTTTTCATTTACTTTTCTTGCCTAATTAGTTGTTCTCTTCCCTCAGTGCCAACCCCGGCTGCGGTATGATTCAGTAGCTGCCATCCAATACCCTGCGCTACTGACTGCTCACTGCTCATTTTGCAGGGCAGCAAGCAGAATGTGAGCATTGGCAGGCACTCTAAATGAATGGTGACGCAGGCCGCATGAGTCTTAATAGCAAACAGGAGGGGATCCTCGGCTTTCCCATTCCCCCTCCCTGAGGACTGCAATCTTCCCCATCTGCACGGCTCATTTCCACATTGCTCCTTCTCCAGGAGGCAGAGCTGCCGCGAGGTTCATTTCCCCTAGTGCATTCTATATTGTGATACCGGGATTCCTTTGCACGCTGCCAAATGCTGCATTAAAAATCCATCTGAATGGCATCAGAACAAAGGAAACCACTACAATGTGTAAGCTTGACTGTGAATCAGAACGGATCCAGCTGAAGACTAACTGCAGGCTGTACGCAGTTGAGCGGTGCCCACGGTACACTGAGAGCTTATGAATTTTTACACATGAAATCCTTGCAAATTGTAGCAGATTTTGGAGCCTATGAGCATCGAGTCTAGTGGGTGTTGAACTACAAGCAGAAAGGCATACCAGCAACCAAGGTTGATCTGAGATCTGATGGGAGCAATGTTGGCACAGACTCAGAGATGGTGCAATAACTAAGAATCTGACTTACCCGACCAAACCATTGTTGGTCGCACAGTTTAATTGGATTGATATCGGCTTCATCTTCATTTTACAATCAGCTTCATATAGCGTTCAGTTGTTGAGTTATTTTGAAGTAGGAGATGAATTTTCCAGATGCCTCTATCCAAAGCTTTTCTTCTTGATGGTGTGATGCTTTGGATGAGCTGAATGAGACAGCACTATCTTTCTGCCTATCCTAGCATGAAGAGCATGATCAGGCATATTAATGCACGGCTGAGAGACTGGTGTACGGGGGAAGGGCTTTGGGTTCCTAGATCATTGGGGCCTCTTCGGGGGAGGTAGGACCTGTACAAAAAAGATAGGTTACCCCTGAACTCAAAGGGGTCCAATATCCTAGCCGACAGGTTTAGTAGAGCGTTAGGGAGGGTTTAAACTAATTTGGCAGGGGGATGGGAACCAGAGTGGTAAGGCTGAGGAAGGGGGTAACATAAATAAATCAATGATAGCGTGCAACAGAGATGATTGAAAGAACAGGCGGGAGATAAGGCATAATCACAGCCAGTGGCATGAGTTACAGGGCAACAGAGGCGTGGTGCCGTTAAAACAGAAAACAACAAATACTGGACTGGAAGTGGTATATTTGAATGCATGCATCATAAGAAATAAAATGGGCAATCTTGAAATTGGAAAGTATGATGTTGTGGCCATCTCTGAAACTTGGCTAAAGGATGACTGCCATTGGGAGCTGAACACCCAAGGATATACAGTGCATCAGAAAGATAGGTGAGTAGGCAGAGGGGGTGGTGTATATAAGAAATAATATTAAATCACTAGAAAGGATTGACATAGGATCAGAAGGTGTAGAGTCTCTATAGGCTGAGTTAAGAAATGGCAAGGGTAAAAGGACCCTAATGGCAGTTGTATACAGGCCACCAAACAGCAGTGGGATGTGGATTACAAATTACCGCAGGAGACAGAAAAGGCTTGTTAGATGGGCAATGTCATTGATAATAATTGGGGATTTTAACATGAATGTAAATTGGGAAAACCAGGCCAGTACTGGACCTCAAGAGAGAGAATTTGTAGCAGGTCTAAGGGACGGCTTTTTAGAACAGCTTGTTGTTGAGCCCACAAGGGGATAGGCTGTGCTGGACTGGGTATTATGCAATGATCTGGAGGTGATAAGAGAGCTTGAGGTTAAGGAAGCCTTAGGGAACAGTGATCAAAATATGATCGAGTTCACTTTGAAATTTGGGAAGGAGAAACTAAATTCCAGTGTGTTGGTATTTCAGTGGAATAGAGGAAATTACAATGGCAGGAGAGGAAAACTGGCCAAAGTTAACTGGAAAGGGACACTGGCAGGAAAAACAGCAGAACTTCAATGGCCGGAGTTTCTGTGAAAAAGGACGAAGTGCAAGACAGACATATTCCTTATAGACCAAGCTTATTTGGCTTGGAAGACTAAAGGATTACTACGATTTTCTGATTTATTTTTGGATAATTGTTTTATGTCTTTTGAGCAATTATCTAATAAATATAATTTGCCTAGATTTCATTTTTTTAGATATTTACAGATTAGGAATTTTTTAAATACTGTACTTCCTACTTTTCCAAACTTTGTGTCTTCAGGCATTTTGGAGAATTTGTTTGAATTAAACCCCTTTCAGAAAGGGCTTATATCAAAACTTTATAATATAATTATGAAGATACGTTCAGAGCCCCTTTATAAGACAAAAAATGATTGGGAAAGAGAGCTCAACCTTATTATTCCTATTGAGAATTGGGATAAAATTCTTCAATTAGTTAATACATCATCTATATGTGCTAAACATTCATTAATACAGTTTAAGGTTGTACACAGGGCTCATATGTCCAAGGATAAATTGGCTCATTTTTATTCCTATATAAATCCTATTTGTGATAGATGTCAATCTGAAATAGCATCTTTAACTCATATGTTCTGGTTGTGTCCGCTTTTGAAAAAATATTGGAAAGATATTTTTGATATTATCTCTGTGGTATTGAACATTGATTTACAACCCTATCCTATTACCGCAATTTTTGGTTTACCAATGATGGACTCACTTCATTTATCTTCTTCCGCTTGTCGAATGATTGCATTTCTTACACTAATGGCTAGAAGATCTATTTTGTTGAATTGGAAGGAAATTAATCCTCCTACTGTATTTCATTGGCTTTCTCAAACTATGTTATGTTTAAATTTAGAAAAAATTGGAAGTGGTGTATTTGACACTTCTACTAAATTTGAAAAGATATGGAGACCATTTATTCAATATTTTCATATGATGTAATAGGATCCTGTTCCAGGCCTATTTGATTTTCCAGTTTTGATTTCATATATGTCAAGAGGATCGGAGTTGACGACACTGATGATTTTGTATTTTTGTGAGATATTATAAACAGCCCTTTTTTTTCTCTTTTTTCTTTTTTCTTTTTTCTGTTTTTTGTTTTTTTCTCTTCTATTAGTTATTAGATTTTTAGATTAGTTTTTTTTGCATAATGATTTTTTTTCTTTTTTTCTTTTTCTTTTTTCTTTTTATTTTATATTATGATACATCTAGGTTTGCCTTGTCTATTTGTATATTATTTACGATATGGGAATACTCATTTATACTGTAATCATTGTTCTTGTAATCTTTTATAGTTAGTTGAAATATGTACGTTTGTAATCCCATTATCTATGTACCAATTTTATTTTGTTGTTATTAATAATGATAATAAAAAGATGGAAAAAGAAAAAGAAAAGAAAAGAAAGACAGACATATTCCAAATAAGAAGAACTTTTCGAATGAGAGGACATTACCGTGGCTGACAAGTGAAGTCAGACCCAAAGTAAAAGCAAGAGAGAGGGCATACAAGGAAGCCAAAGCTAGTGGGAAGATAGAGGATTGGGAAGCTTTTAAAAACTTGCAGAAGGAAACTAAGAAGGTCATTGAGAGGAAAAGATGAATTATAAAAGGAAGCTGGCGCGACTAATATCAAAAAAGATACTAAAAGCTTTTTTTAGGAATAAAAAGGGTAAAAGAGAGTTGAGAGTAGATATAGGACCAATAGAAAATGACACTGGAGATATTGTAATGAGAAGCACAAAGATAGCTGAGGAACTGAATGCGTATTTTGCATCAGTCTTCACATTGGAAGACATCTGCACTATACCGGACATTCAAGAGTGTCAGGGAAGTGAAGAAAGTACAATGAAAATTACGACTGAGAAGATGCTCAGGAAGCTTGGTCTGAAGGTGGATAAGTCGCCTGGACCTGATGGAATGCATCCTTGGGTTCTGAAGGAAGTAGCTGGAGAGATTGTGGAGGCATTAACAATAATCTTCCAAGAATCAATAGATTCTGGCTTTGTACCAGATGAGAGGAAAATTGCAAATGTTACTCCTCTATTTGACAAGGGTGGAGGCAGCAGAAATGAAACTAAAGACCTGCTAGCCTGACATCAGTGGTTGGGAAGTTGTTGGAATTGATTGTTACGGATGAGATTATGGAATACCTAGAGGCACATGACAAGATAGGCCAAAGCCAGCATGGTTTCCTGAAAGGAAGATCCTACCTGACTAACTTACCGCAATTTTTTGAGGAAATTACAAACAGGGTAAACAAATGAGATGCAGTAGATGTGGTGAACTTGGATTTTCAGAAGGCCTTTGACAAGGTGCCTCAAATGAGGCTGCTTGGCATGATAAGAACCTGTGGAATTACAGGGAAGTTACTAGCATGGGTGGAGCATTGGCTGATTACCAGAAAACAGAGAGTGGGAATAAAGGAATCCTATTCTGGCTGGCTGCTGGTTACCGATGGATTTCTACAGTAGTCAGTGTCAGGACCGCTGCTTTTTACGATATATGTCAATGATTTTGACTATGGCGTTAATGAGTTTGTGGCTAAATTTGCCTATGATACAAAGATAGGTGGAGGAGCAGGTAGTGTTGAGAAAGCAAAGAGCCTGTAGCAAGACTTAGATAGTTTAGGGGAATGGGCAAAGAAGTGGCAAATTAAATGCAATGTTGGAAAGTATATGGTCATGTACTTTGGTGGAAGAAATAAACGGGCAGACTATTATTTAGATGGGGAGAAAATTCAAATGCAAAGGGTCTTGGGAGTCCTTGTGCAGGATACCCTAAAGTTTAACCTCCAGGTTGAGTCGGTTGTGAAGAAGGGGAATGCAATGTTGGCATTCATTCCTGGAGGTATAGAATATAAGAGCAGGGATGTGATGTTGAGGCTCTATTAGGCACCCATGAGACTGCACTTGGAGTATTGTGTGCAGTTTTGGACTTATTTTAGAAAGGATATACTGACTTTGGAGAAAGTTCAGAGAAGAGTCATGAGAAGGATTCCAGGAATGAAAGGGTTACCATATGAGGAATGTCTGGCAGCTCTTGGGCTGTATTCCCTAGAGTTCAGGAGAATGAGGGGGATCTCATAGAAATATTCCAAATGTTAAAAGGCCTGAACAGATTAGATATGGCAAAGTTATTTTCCATGGTAGGGGAGTCTAGGACAAGAGGGCAGGACTCCAGGATTGAAGGACGTCCATTTAGACCAGAGATGCAGAGACATTACTTTTGTCAGAGGGCGGTAAATCTGTGGAATTTGTTGCCATGAGTGGCTGTGGAGGCCAAGTCATTGGGTGCATTTAAGGCAGAGATTGATAGGTTCTTGATTAGCCAGGGCATCAAAGGGTATGGGGAGAAGGCAGGGAAGTGGAGATGACTGAAAGAATTGGATCAGCCCATGATTGAATGGCGGAGCAGGCTCAATGGGCCGAATGGCCTACTTCTGCTCCTATACCTTATGATTTTAACAGTTTTAATTTGTTTTTGTGCTCATAGCATTGATAAGGCCCCTTTTATTGTTTCTTCATCAGTTGTAAAGCTGTGGTCATAATTCTTGTTCTGTTACATTTAGGATTCCTCTTTTTGACCACTATCTTGGACTGACTGTGACAGTTTACTACCTCGATGTATTCTTCAACCTAAAATAAACCATATTTAATATTCATATCCTTATCATATTCAAACCCAAGGTCACTTATTTACACATCTTCAGCAATGATATCTCAGCAACATTCATAAAACATTCATAAAAGAGTATGAGAGAACCATGAAGCTCCTGTAGCCAGTCTTCCATTCGGTAGCATTATGACAGATTTGATCTTTGGTCTCAGATCCATTTATCAGCATGATTTCCATTGCCCTTTCTTTATCTGTGGTTCAAAAATGCATGCAGCCTTAAAAGACTTTGCAATTATAAGGATAGACTGGAAAAATGTGGCTTTTCCCATTGGGATCCAAGAAGGCTAAAGGTGTTGCAGAGGTTCTAAGGGAAAACAACAGGCTGTAGAAATCATCTGATGATGCTAATGGGCAGCTCTCTTCTAATGGAAACTCAAAAGTTATAACAGGATGCTGGTAGTTAAGTGTGGAGTTTTTGCTTGTTGCTGCATTGAGGAAACCAAAGCAGTATGGTTGGATATTCAGGGTGTCTATGACACATTGCCTTCTTTAACTGTTTCTGCCAGGTAAAGATTAATTTCTAGGAAATTATTAGAGGGCACCAATGGTAAATTGTTTGCCTATTTGCTTTCTGTTGCAGCGAAGTATTGGTATCTTCATTCAAGATTCATTCCATCTTGAGTGACATCCATTATGCGATGAAACAAATGCTCTCTCTGCTTTTCTATTTTGTGATTCCCAGTTGGACAAGGCTGTGTTATGGCATTGTGGTTTATAAATTTAAGGTATAGGAAATCACGTTTGTGGCAAGTCAATAACCAGTCACAAAGATTAGAACAAAGAACAGCATTATCTGTGGACTAAACAATTTCCAAAGAACTACAGGAACGTAACTGGATTTGAAAAATGGGAAATGGGAACTGTGTAAAAGTTCATCTCCAGATCAACCTTTTGAAAAGTGATAAAACTGATAAGGATCCAAATTGTGGTTGTAAAATTCTGTAACAAAGCAATCTGTTAACAAAAGTGTAGCAACCAGGAGTAAATATGACAGATAGGAAAGTGTTCATTAGAGTCTTCGTGCTTAAATGAGTGTTTGAATACATAAATAACTTCCAAATTTTTTTGAATCCATAAAATAAAATTTTACGTATAATTTTTTGATGTTTTTTCTTGAGAAACGTGAGTCCACAATGTACAGAGATAACAATTATGAAAGTAGTAGGAGGGTCTGAGGAGGTGAAGAGGAATTTCTTTAGCCAGAGAGTGGTGAGAATGTGGAATTCTTTGTCACAGACAGCTGTGGAGGCCAAGTCTTTATGTATATTTAAGGCTGATAGATTTATAGGTTGATTGTTCAGGGCATGAAGGGATGTGGTGAGGAGGCAGGAGTTTGAGACTGAGAGGAAAATTGGATCAACCTTGATGAAATGGCGGAGCAGACTCAATGGGCCAAGTGGCCTAATTCCGCTCATAATTCTTATGGTCTCATGGTATGTGATAGAGGGGATGCAATATGCCATTGGTGTGTTCTTCCGCAGTTTCCATTGACCCAAGATTTATCTCTTGGTTTAAGGGTAATTTGACAGGGTTGGAAAAGTGTGCCAAGCCTCGAAATTCCAGATGCAAGGCATACCTATCATTTATAGCAGGAGCAATAGGACCTCAAAGGAGCCCAACCTTTGGAAACTCTTGTTCCAATCTGTAACAGGTCAATTGTACCAATGGAACACTCAGAGATAGAAACTGAATAATCTGATACATTGATTGATAGATATAGTCCTTTTATATCAATTATGTCAGGCTGGAATTCAGTAGATGTTAATATTTTTGATTTTACAGGATCTGGATGTTGCTGGTAGGGCCTATTGCTAATTGCCCTTTCTAAGTCACCTTTTTGAACTGTAGCAGTTCTGCTGGTGAAGGTACATTTACAGAGCTGTTGGGTAGGGTGTTGCCAGATTTAGTTTCAAAGATGATGAAAGATAGATACTCTATTCCCAATTCAGGATGGTGTACGAATTGGAAGGAAATCTGCAGGCGTTAGTGTATTCAGGCTCCTGCTACCCTTGTCATTAATGGTAGAAGTTATGGATTTGGAAGATACTGCTTGAGTAGCCTGAGTGAGTAACTGCATCAATTTTGTAGATGATATGCAGCTACTGTGCACCAGTGGCATATGCAATGAATGTTGATGGAGATGTATAGGTTGTAATGAAGCAGGCAGCTTTGTCCTGGATAGTGTTGAACCTCTCGAGACTTGTTGGGGCTGCACTTACTCTGGTAAGTGGAAGATATTCTGTCACCTTCTAGGCTTGTGCTTTGCGGAAGTCAGAAATTCCCTGAGATGTTAGAGAGCCTGTCACTTGCTGCAGCATAGTCAGTTCTGACCATTTCATATAGCTCTCATTCTTATGGGGCATATGGAGAAAGTCCGGTTGAATTCATGGTCAATGGTGCCTCCCTGGATGTTGACGATATGAGAATACCACAATGCTAATGCCATTGAATGTCAAGGGTTATTAATTGAATTGAGCTTTGCGCTGCCACATCAAGCATTCCCACTTCAAACGTAATGTTGGTAAAAAGATCAATGATGAAAGCTATTTAGACCTAGGACAGCACCTTAGTGAACTCTTGCTGTGATGCCCTGGGGCTGGAATGACTGACTTCCAACAATTGGAATGATTTCCCTTTAGTGGATGGTATGATTCCAATCATTGAAATGTTTTCCCCTTGATGATCCAGTTTTACCACAATTCTATCAAATGCCACCTTAACATCAACAGCAGTCTGTTTAACAACATCCTGTGACAAATCTTCCAGCTTTGGCATTGGCAAGAGTTGTCAGTTTTAATGAGAAAGACTGAGCAGGGATTGGTTGATTCTAAATTTAAGCCATATTAGGGATGAATCTTATGTTTAATCATTATAAATGGACTATTGGCTTCAGAAGAATCCGTTCATGATATAGGAGAGGAATATAGGCCAGTGTGGTCGAGCAGCAGGCTGCAGATAAATAGCAAACTAGTTTTCCATTTTTATGACCATCTGGAAGCTTTCATTGTCAATTTTCTGTATTAGTCAGATTTATTGAGTCCAATTTCACAATTTGCCAGGGTGGGGTTTTGAACTCATTCACCTTACTCTCTTTTCTTATTCACTGCCTTGTCACAGATAGATTCAACATGCTCCAATGCAATACTGGCTGGTTTTCTATGCACCGCCTCTTTTAAGTACTAGATCTTTCAGTATACTTATAAGTTCTAATAATGTACAGTCCCTCACGCCATTGCCTTTCATGAGAAAGGTAAGGCTACCTTAAAGTCTCTGGCTGCCCTGAGGCCAGCTGCAGGTTTCTCATCCATCAGGCTGGCTGTGTGTGGGGAAACCTTCTTATAAAGAGCACTCCGAATCCTCAAGAAGCATGTTTTCGGATAAAGGCCATCTTTCTTAATGATTAGTTTTAAGTCTGTTGGCAAAATTTCTCCTGCCATGTTATTAGTTCTTGCTCTCTACCCAGCTTGGAGCATATTCTGTAGGTTCACTTGCTTCTCGAAATGCTCACAACAGCCATGGTTAATTCAGTAGATCCCTCACCCCTTACTCTGGAAAAGACCTTTTGGGCTGAGGCCCTTCTACAGGAAGGGAGGGGGGTGCAATTTGTTTACCAGAAGGACCCTTCAACCTAATGGCATACGTATCAACTACTCCTTCTAGTAAACAAATTCCCCTCCCCACTTCTGTTCCCCACTCTGACCTTTCACTTCTTCATGCCTGCTTATTACTTCCCCCTGTCCCCCTCTTCCCCTTTCCCTATTGTCTGCTCTCCTCTTCTATCAGATTCTTTCTTCTCATACCCTTGACCTTTCCCACCCACCTGGCTTCACCTTCCAGCTAGTCTCTTCTGCCTCCCCCACTTCTTTATTCTGGCATTTTCCCTCTTCCTTCTCAGTCCTGAAGAAGGGTCATGGTCCAAAATGCCAACTGTTTACTCTTTTCTTTTTTTTAATGTTTATTAATAAATGTTTATTTACTACAAACCATATGTCAAATTTCAAACAAGTCACATGAATTATATTTTGTCAACTTTGTTTTCACTTTCTCATCTTCATCACTTCATTGAGTTTATGTGACAGTTGTTCAAAAGATTTAAGTGTGTGGTCATCCAGTTGACTTAAATCTGTGCTGGTAATTTTGCTGACTATAAATTGTTTGCTCTGTCCATCCCCAGTTGGAACACTGATTATCATTTCTGTGGGATCAGCAAGTGGGCTTCCTGTGAAACTAAATACACGCTCCCCTACTTTCCGCACACGAGTTGCTGTCTTTGGAAGTCGTGGATTAAACTTGGGTGTTATCAGCGACGTGGGTCCCCAAATATCAGAAGTATTTGTAGAGCTGAGTCCTTTGTTTCGACTTGTCCTTCTAGTCCGACCATTTGTGGTACACGGAGGTCTACTTTTAGCTGAGAAGGTAACGCCATGCTTAGCTTTCCGTAGCATTTTGGCTGCTGGAGAAACATTTTCACTCTCGTTTACAACTGTGTCATTGGCAAGCTTTGCTTTTTGTTTACGTTTTCTTGTAGTCTTCAGTTGTGCAGCATCTTTCAGGATCTCTGATTCAATGGCTTCAACTTCTGAACAGGCAGCATTAATATGTTTTTGTTCAGCTGCAGCCACCGCCTCTGCACTTCCACCCATAGCGAGGTATTCCAAATAATTCATTTGTCTCACAGCCCTTGGAAGTTTCATAATTGCACGACTGTAATGTGCTTCTACTGTAATAAGCATATTGTTCAAAGCTTTCTCCATCTCTCTTTTCCGCCGTTCAACTTCAATGTCAAAATTCTTTAGAAAAGCCTGAAGTTTTTCATGCTTCTTTAAGTCCAGTGAATTATTTTTGCGACCAGTCGCTTTTCATTTTGAAGGCATTCTTTCAGGGTAGTCCACATTAGACCCACAACAGGCTCCGTTTGTCCTCTCCTCCACACGGCCGCGGCCCGCCTCGCACAGTTTCTGTTTACTCTTTTCCATTGATGTTACCTGACCTGCTGAGTTCCTCCAGAGTGTTCTGTGTGAGAGACATAGACCAAATGGACCCAACTGCAGAGCAACTTTCTCTCTAAGGTGTGCATGGTGTGCGCGTACACATCTGTTGCTACAAGCAGATTAAGGAATTTAAACTGCATTCAAAAGGTTGTCACTCTCCACCTCGTTGGCATGTTAAGCATATTTCATGATCGTACACAATCACATTTCCTTTTCTGGTTTCTGATGCAAATAGAGTTGACAACGTGGAGTTTGCAATTATTTGTCTGTGGATTTTAGAACTGGCTTATTTATACTGTTTTTATTGAAGACATTATTCAGTGCGCCCACTTAGTTGTCAATGGACAAAAAATCACACAGCACAAGATGTTCGTGCACACTAGTCATTACAAATTAAAGGGAATATTGGTGCAGAGGAGACCAGAGGCAAGGATGGAGTTGAATAAAGAATCTTCACTTGCAGATTGCTTTGTAGAGAACTCAAGAATCACTGCTCACAGTGTAGGTAAATGCGAGATTAAGCAAAGGCAAACAACACAGGCGGAACTTAAATAGAGAACCTTAACAAGACACAGAGGCACTGATAACTGAAATGAGACACAAGTAGAAATAATCAACTAATAATCAGGGAGGAGGTACGTCAGAATCTGGAGGACTCCCGCGCCCCCTAGTGATCAGTCAGAAGCATGACAGCAACTTTCCACCCTCCAGCCAGCACCTGATGGCCCAGGATGGTCCGGGTGCTGACAGTGAACTGGGACCAGGATGTTACAGGAGGGGAACCCATGACTTTTCCCCTGGGCTGTAACCCTCCCACTCCACCAGCCAGACCAATGGACAGTATGCTGGCTGACCGTCAAGATGCGACAAGCTGGAGGTGGTCTCCGGACAGCTGCCAGTGGACTACACCGAAGGAGTTTTAAACAGGAGACATGGAAGGTTGGGTTGATAAACATAACATGCGGCAACTGGATCCAGTAAGTGACAGAGAAACTCTAACAGTCCAATGTAGCACGGCATCAGTTTCTGAGACTCAACCCACAGTGGAAGACCTTTGATGGAGAGCCAGACCATTTGACCTTGATGAAACAAAGGTCCCAGCTGCCTTTGATAGTTGGCATGCCACTGTTGCTGCAGAGAGGCCTTCAGCAGAGCTGCCCAAGCTTTCTTCCACTTCTGCCAGCAATGACAGACCAGCTGTTCAACAGATGGGGCTCCCACTTCCGATTCCTGCTCGGAGAATAGAAGGGGTAGATAACCAAACTGACACTCAAAGGCAGACATATCCATAGAAGTGTGGCACAGCATGTTATGAGCTACCCTGCCCACTCTACTTCAATGATGAATGGCATCTCTGTGTCAGGGAGGAAAAGGACAGCAGCTGTTGTGAAGCTACACTTCAATTCCTGGAAAACTACCTCAGCCTCTGGGGTCCAGTGAAATGGGCCAGAGGTTCCCTTGGTCAGAGCAGTAAGGGGTGCTGTAGTGGATGAATCTCCAGGGAAGATTTATGAATCCCAGAAACCACTGGAGCTGCTTGATCGTGGTGGGTTGTGGCTAAACCCTAATGTTTGGGTCTTGGTAGGGTTCACAACATACTTTATGCCATAGATCCTTACTATTAACCGAGGGGTCTGTGGACCCCAGGTTGGGAACCCTTGACAGATTCCCCTTCGAGACAGTAAACCTGAGGAAGGAGACTATTCTCCAGCTTAATGATTAGTTGGTTCTGGAGTAAATATTGAAGGACCCTTCGAACATGTTTGACATGTTTGTGGTAGGTTTTGGAGAAGATGAGTGCATGGAGACAAAGTGATTTAGCATCTCTCGGAGAATGTCTTTGATAAGAGCCCTGAACACTGCAGGGGTATTAACGACACCAAATGGCATCGCACAGGGGCTGTTAAAAGCAGACTTTCATTCATTCATCAACCCCTGGCACCCCTCCCCCCCAATGTGGACCAGGTTGTATGTGCTCCGGAGGGCCATTTGTTGCAACTAGAAAGCTGTGGTCATCAGTGGCAAGGGATACTAGTTAGGAAGGTGACTACTACTACTGCACTCCCCTTCTCCTTCCCCTTCCCTCCTGAGTCACAGAGCCAGGCTTAATGCCAGAGACCCTGACACTGCAACTTTCCCTTGGTAGGTTGTCCTCCCCCAACAGTATGCAAAGCGGTGTGCTTATTATTGAGGGCAATGACCACAGGAGTACTCTGAACTGGCTGCCATTTCCTTTTCCCTCTCTTGACAGTCACTCGGCTACCTGCCTCCTGCAACTTAGGGATGACTACCTCCCCATAGCTCCTATCTATCACCTCCTCATTCCCCCATATGAGACAAAGGTCAGTGAGCTGCAATTCCTGTCCCTTAGCGTGGTCTCTGACAAGCTCAATGCTCTTTGTGTCGAAGCAGCTACTCTGCTTACACCTCATTAGTGTTGGTCGGTATTGAGAAAAGGCTTCAGAATCACTGGCAAGTGACATGAAATTTGTTAACTTAGCAGCAATTCAATGCAATATATAATATAGAAGAAAAATATAAAATAATATTAAATCAGCAAATCTTATTCAGTATACTTTATACAGTATATGTATATTGAATAGATTAAAACATGTGCTAAAAAACAGAAATAATATATATTAAAAGTAAAGTGAGGTAGTGTCCAAGGGTTCAATGTCCATTCAGAAATCAGATGGCAGAGGAGAAGAAGATGTTGCTGAATCACTGAGTGTGTGCCTTCAGGCTTCTGTACCTCCTACCTGAAGGTAACAGTGAGAAAAGGGCATGCCCTGGGTGCCGGAGGTCCTTAATAATGGATGCTGCCTTTCTGAGACACCGCTCCCTGAGGATGTCCTGGGTACTTTGTAGGCTAGTATCCAAGATGGAGCCGACTAAATTTACAACCCTCTGCAACTTCTTTCGGTCCTGTGCAGTAGCCCCTCAACACCAGACAGTGATGCAGCCTGTCAGAATGCTCTCCACAGTGTATCTTTCAAAGTTTTTGAGCGTATTTGTTGACATGCCAAATCTCTTCAAACTCCTAATAAAGTATAGCCGCAGTCTTGCCTTCTTTATAACTACATTGATATGTTGGGACCAGGTTAGAGCCTCAGAGATCTTGACACCCAGGAACTTGAAACCACTCACTCTATCCACTTCTGATCCATCTATGAGGATTGGTATGTGTTCCTTCGCCTTACACTTCCGGAAGTCCACAATCAGCTCTTTTGTCTTCCTAACGCTGAGTGCCAGGTTGTTGCTGTGGCACCACTCCATTAGTTGGCATATCTCACTCCTGTACGCCCTCTCATCACCACCTGAGATTCTACCAACAATGGTTGTATCATCAGCAAATTTATAGATGGTATTTGAGCTATGCCTAGCCACACAGTCATGGGTATAGAGAGAGTAGAGCAGCGGGCTAAGCATACATCCCATAAGTTGATGATACACACTCTAAGAGGCCAATTGTATTACAGAGAAATCAAGGAATCCTTGTATGTAAAACTTACAGCTTGTGTAAAAAATCCCCTTGTATATCTATGGAGAAGTTGTGAATTTCTTGCTCTTTAGTACCAGCATGTGGCTTAACAGCCATTGTTCAAAAAATGATGATTAACTTTCCTTCAAAGTTTGGCACACAAGAGAAAGGGTTCAAATGCATGACAGTGCCAGGAATGATTCCACAGTGCAGGAAAAGGAGTGGTAAACTTTACACTGATATTCTGCATGTGTTTATTGGGCTGTACACAGAAAAACTGGAGCGTTTTCAATGATAGCATCAATTTTTCCAAAGCAGGATAGAAGGAAGGAAGAACCAGGGTTGATGTGTTACTTTGTTATTTGAATGAGTGGTAGATTTCCTGCACAGTTTCAAGCATAGTGATGATATGTTTCATTCATAGGATAAGAAAACTTGGTACTGGCTTTCCATAATGTAACCCCATTTCCAGGATTTCAAATCATATTTTAAAGATTGGGCATTGTTATGAGATAGGTTTTTTGTCAATAATGTCTTCAGCCCAAAGATCACTGAAAGATCATGGCCTATCTAGCTACGGACTAGTGGAAATCAAGGACATAAAACATAGAACAGTAGAGTGCAATAATATGTCCTTTAACCATGGAGTCACACTATTTCCATCTGCCTGCACAGGTCTTTCCATTCCATGCCTGTTCTTATATTTATATTTCTGCTAAGCAGGGTTAGAATGCACCTGATAAAAACTGATTCCTTCGTTGGTATAAGTAAAGATAATACTTTACTGTTTTGTCAACTGATACGTTCCAGCTAAATTTAATTGGAATTACACTAAGGAAAAGTTGACAATTTGTGCAGAAAAACTTGATCTTCTCTTCAGGAGATGTCAGCAGACAAGACATCTTGACAAAAGTTTAAATGGGGCCTTTTCATTTTGCGTAAACCCAAAAATGCCAGTTCTGCGGTACTGTGAGTTAATATTTCTATGAAGAAAGGCATCACAGCAAATAGTTCCAGATATGAAGTTCATTCATGATTCCTACACTTCCCTGAAGATTACTGCAAGTAGCAATCTGTTCATCATGTAGCAAAGAAATTATTGTCAAACCCTGATTATTATTAACCCTTACATCTTGTTGATGAATACTGTCGAGTCATCGTCGACTCATGACTCATTTTGTGGCAAGATGTGCAAGCAGCCTGCCAGGGCTTTCTTCTGTGCAGATACTGCTGCTGCTGAGGTTGATGACCAGCTGAATTCGAACTCAAGGCCATCCTCTTCAAAGTCCAGTGCTGGCGTCACTGCACCTCCAGCTGGACCCTTACACAGTGGTAGATAAAACATTATTGGAGAAGATTCATAAAGACAAGATATTTTTTCACATATAGAAAACCATGAATTAAGTAGGGGTTGTCATCATGACTTGGTGTGGGGGATGTACTGTCTCACAAATTTATTTATATTTTTGAACATGTTATGAAGATAATTGACTAGGTAGGACAGTAGATGCTGTCTACTTGACCTAAGAAAGCATTTGACAAGATGCATTATGGTAGGCTGGTCCAGAAGATTAAGTCACAAAGGATCCATGATGAGTTCGTAAGTTGGATACAAAATTGGCTTAGTCAGAAGACACATTGCAGTGGAGGAGGTCCGTGCCCAGTCCTGTTCCACAAGGATCAGTGCTGTGAACTCTGATAATTGCGATAAGAACAAATGATCTGGATGAAAATGTAGAACGTCTGAATAGTAAGCATGTAGATGGCACAAAAGTTTGTGTGCAAGTCAGGAAGGTTATCAAGTGATACAATGGTTGAAAATTTGGACTCGGATACAGCAGATGCTATTTAATCCAGACAAGAGGGAAGTCAAAAGTCAGAGGAAAATGCACAATAAATGGCAGGACCCTGAGGAACATTAATGAACAGACGGATGTTGGGGTGTAAGTGCAGAGCTCCATGAAAATGGGAGGATAAATGGATAGGGTAATTTACAAAAGACATATAGCATGCTTGCTGTCATCAGTGAGGGCACTGGCTACTAAAGAAGTTATATGACAGTTCACCGGCCAAAGCACTGAGTATAGAAGTCAGGGTCATGTTAGGCTACTTTTGGAGTATTGGGTGTAGATCTGGTTGCCACATAGTGGAAGCTTCCTGTGCAGAAGATGTATACCATGATGTTTCCTGGATTGGAATATATTGGCAAACAGGAAACACTGGACAAACTTAGACTGTTTTCACTGGAGATTCGGAGACTAGAGGGTGACCTGATAGAAGTGTATAAGATGATGAGATGTACTCAGTCAAGTGCTATCTTAACATCAAAGGGTCAGTCTCACTGGAATTCAGCTTTTTGGTCTATGTTTGGATCAAGGTTGTGCTGAAATTTTGAGCTGAGTGTTTCCGTCAAAACAGAGACTGGGCTTTAGTCAAAGGTCATTAAGTGAGTAAATACTACTGGATAATACAAATCACAACACTGTCATCATTTTGCAGCGATTCACAGTGTATTGATTGTGCAGTATTAACCAGATTGAATTTATCCTGCTTATTTGTGAACAAAGCATATTTGAGCAACTTAGCAGACTTTCGGATAGATGCCAGTGTTTTAACTAGGCTAGAGGCACAGATACTGTAGCTCTGATATGCTGGTTCTAGTCCCATGGTCATTGCTCTTGATTGGTTTTTGATATTTTATAGAATAAGATGGGAACTGGCTTCTGTGATGCAGGAGAAGAATTAGGAATTCATCTGGCTGAATGCAATTATGAAAGCTTCCTTCTTGTCTTTTGCATTCATATGATGGGCCCTGATAACACAAATTTTATTTGGGAATCTTCTCCTGCAAGCAGTTTAATTGTCTATTCATGACCAGATATAGTAGCCGTACAGACTTTCAATCCAACCAGTTGGTTATGAGATCATTTAGTCCTGTGTATTCTATGCTTTTTGTACTGGTTAGCACATATGTTGCCCTTTGTTGCACTTCCACTAGGCTGGCACCTCTTTAGCATAACTTGTGCTGCTCCAAGCACGTCCTTCTGTACCACTCATTGAAATAAGGTTCATCCATTGGTTTGATAGTAATACAAAATGACATTACAGATCTTGTATGTTTCCACTGTTGCTGATGGTCAACAATACCTCACGGAGGCCACAGTACAAATGTCAGATCTGTTCTGCATCCTCCTTATTTAGAGCAAATGCTGAAATGCTCAGCTGCTGCAAAGTCATAAACAGGCATTTTGTTTCAAATCAATGATCATTCATTGGAGTCGTTTAAAAAATAATAGAGAAAAGTAGTGCATAGAATGTATTTGATGGCTTAGGCATATTAACCTTTGGAATGGCTGGAGAATTGGCAAAGACTTTCTTAAAGAGAATTAGCTTCAGGGAAAAAAAGCCAACTAGATGCCTGCTCTTCAAGGACATTTGTAAGATGGAAGGCCCTGAGAGTGCTGAGCATCAATGTGGACAACAGGGAGACAGCTGTTCAGGAATCCAGACGGTAGAAACACAGGCATCATAAAAGACCTCCACAAAAGTAAAGAGCAACAAATACTACATGTTAAGGAGAAGAAGACCGAAAAGAAGCTCACAGACTTGACTGTCCACCTTTGAATGCAGAGATGCATCAGGGGTTACTGTTCTGAGGCACAATAGGCATGGGCAACCCTACTCTCCGGCATACAGGAAGTATGCAGGATGTAAATCCACTGCCTTAGGGAGCCTGAAAATCATTACAAGAGATAAACATACTCTAAGCTGCAGACATGTGAGAGGGGGGAGAGAAGCACAAACTGCAGTGTGTTCATTGAGAAAAGGGCAGGAGAGAGTAGGCAACAGAAAGGGTGACTGGGCAAGATAACAAAAAAACCTAAAGAGAATAAAATTATCTGAACTTACTGAAAAACATTTGGAAGGAATGGGAGAAATCTGAACAAAACTCCTAGACTATTAATGATCTAAAATTGTTGAAATCAATATTGAGTCCAAAATCTAATTATAGCTCTTGCTCACCAAGCTCAATTGAAACAACATTGAAGGCCAGAGTGGAAGAATTAAACGCTTAGAGTCCCACGTGCAAACTATATGATTCTATAAGCACTTGCTTCATTTGTATTTGGTCTCATTGTCGAAGAGACCACTTTTATGAGCACTGAAAGCAGAAGAAATAAATGTCTGTTTCATATTTAATAATGTTTGGGGAGCTGAAAGGTGGGAAGGAAGGAATCCCTTATCTCTTTAACCTCTACAGATGCTATCTGATTTGCTGAGTATTTTCATATTTTCCATTGTCATTGCAAAATTTTTTAAAACTAAAACAGCCTCCACTCTTTGGCATTCCGTCCTTTTTGTGATAATGGCCACCATTTTAGAAAAATATCTGTGCTTGTCACAGTTGATTGCACATGAAGGATGTCGATTTTGCTAAGTTGCTGCAAAACAACAAGCTCCCTTAAAATTGTATTTTTGGATTAAATGGCATCTGCAGTTATGGGAATAATTGAAAAAATATAGATGCTGAAAGGTTATTAAATTTTCAAAGTGCAGCCTTAACGCTGGTGCAAATTACCATTCCTATTCCAACATCTTGTTACTTAGACTACTATTTTATAGGTTACTTCTGATTATAGCCTCAATCTTCTCATTAAATGACAACTGAGGTCCAGTTACTCACATTCACTATTGCACAACATATCACTCTCTTAGTAATGCCACAAAAGGTGCAGGGTGAAATAATTACATTAATAAGTTCAGGATTCATGGTTCACATAACAAAAATAGATTGCTTAGAATTCAGTCTAAAGCATTCTTTGTTTTTTCAATCGCACAATAATAGAACATAATGGGTTGTCTATAGACTGAATGTCCAGACACAAAAGTATAGAATGTCACAAAACGCAGGGAAATCTGCATGTGTAATTTCACAAGTGAAGAAGATCAAGTAACACGGAAATGCCAATGTTCTTCCTTCATGTGTGAAATAATCTGCAGATGTTGCTACTTTCTGTGATGTGCCCTGTTAGTCTCATGCCAACGTTTATATTTTTTTGTATTCTGTTTAAATAAAAACCTAAGTAGTTCTGCAAAATGTGTTTAGCTAATTATAAAATGATTGCTTCACTTATTAATGTAATGATTTCAACCATAATTGCAGAA
The DNA here is from genome assembly GCF_048418815.1 of Hemitrygon akajei. Taxonomy (NCBI): domain Eukaryota; kingdom Metazoa; phylum Chordata; class Chondrichthyes; order Myliobatiformes; family Dasyatidae; genus Hemitrygon; species Hemitrygon akajei. Next base: position 61,493,155 of record NC_133135.1, read on the forward strand.
TGATTGATTAGCTTCTCTCTCCTTTCAGTCCTTTGCTTTAACTCTAAGCTCCCTCATTGCCTTTATTGTCATTTCTTACAATATCATCCGGGCCTGCTCCCAGTGTGAGTGGTACCTGTTAACTCTTTCAATCTGCTACACGGTTGGCACCAGTGGGTTGGTCACTGGTTGAACAAGCAAGGCAATTTTTATTTTGATGATTTGAAAGGGAGGTCAGGTACAGTGTTAAATAAAGGGTTGATCTGTGAATTCTAGATGAAACTCAATTGTTATTTGTGAATTTGCATTTTCTTGCTTGCTGGATCACTGCGGATGATTAGTAATTGTGTTCCTGGTACATGCTTTCAATTTACTTCCTTTGTTACCATGCTGTAATATCTATTATGGCCATGACAGTAATCAGCCGGAGAATTAAACCTGAGCTATCACTGGTGGACACAATTAAGAAATGTGGAAGCTGCTCTGGTTAATATTTACTAGAAGGACAAACTCTTCCTTGATAAAGGCCTGTTCAAAATATAGCAGAGTTAGTTTCTTACCTTCCAAAAGAAAACACATTAGGATTCTAAGTAAGTCTTCAGCAAATTAAAGGAAGAAATCCCAGTCCAATTTAAGAAATAATACATTGTGGTAGTTCTGGCACCTTTAAGGCTGTTAAATTAACATGTAAAAAAAAATTGCCCATTTTCAAGCATAAGGGCTCAACATTAAATGTGATGAATTTAGCAGGAAAGTTAGTCAAGTTATAATTCTGATTGATTTACTGATTCAACAGCATCGAGTACATTTACATGCAGCGTTGCCACAAGAAAGCAGCATCAAAACCCCCCACCCAGACCATGTTCTCTTCTCAAGACTACCATCAGGCAGGAAGGAGGTAGACAGGCCTTAGTTCCACAGCATCAGATTCAGGAACAGTTATTACCACTTGTCTGAACTGATTTTACAACATACAGATTCACCTTGAAGGGCTCTTTACAATTCATGTTCTCAGTATTACTTTTTATTTGCCTGGTTCTCTTTTTTGAACATTCCTTGTCAGCCAATGTTTATGTACAGTTTTTTGTAAATTCTATTGTACGTATTTCTTTTTTCCTGTAAATGCCTGAAACAAAATGAATCACAAGTTAGTATATTGTAAAATATGCATACTTGGATATTAAATATACTTTGAACTACTCTCCAAAGTGAAAAATCAAATGAAGTAATCATATCTTAACATATTAAAGTGAGAAAGCCTTATGACTTTGCATTTTACCACAAATGTTGTGGACGCTTAATACCCTATGTTTGAAATACACTTTAATGGTATTGCATCCAACCTAGCTAATGTAGAATTGCACAAACTAGCAAGTAAAAAAGGAGAAACCAGAAACACATATAGCATGAACTATAGAGTCCAATCCCCAAACTACATCCACCAAACCTTGCCCAAGACCCAAGACTCCGACAGTGAGAGGGAGGGAGTAAACACAAGCACCTTCCTCCAGCAGCAGCAAGCAAGGGTGATGGTGGTGTGGGGGGATGGGGGGGGGGGAGAAGAGAGAGAGAGAGAGAGAGAGAGAGAGAGAGAGAGAGAGAGAGAGAGAGAGAGAGACCAGTCACATGCTGGCAGACAGTACTGAACATCTGATGGCCTTCCACTCTCATCCTCTGATGCACCATCAATAACTCTCTCTGAGGCATAAAGGCAAGATATCGGCTTTTATTGACTGGACGAAGGAACAAGCGGTGGTTGACCACCATACTACATCCTGGAGACAGAGAGGCCGGGCTCAGACCTCCATCACCTTTATACAGGGGTCTGAGGGAGGAGCCACAGGAGCAGTCAGCAGGGGGCGTGTCCAGACAGATATAAGTAGTTCACCACATCCTCATTGATTTCAATCTTGCTTGATGTTTTAATCAGCGAGATTGGCAAGAAATGGAGTCGATCATGGGCTGCACCCCCCCCCCCCCCCGTTTCTTGGCCTCCAGGTCACATACTCTGCTCCAAACCCACGAAACTCCCTGAGAGACAGCAAAATGTCAGATTACTCTAGTAGTAAGTTGGATTAAAAATGGACACAGTACTCTAAAGCAAAAGGTCATGATAGTCATTGGCAATTTTAGTGACTCGAAAGCAATATGTGGTGGAGTTCCACGCAGCTCCGCACAAAAGCGGTATCTTTTCTGATGTGAGTATTAAAGTTTTGGACTGAAATGCAGAGGTCTTGATGAATAGGTTTGCTGACAATATCCAAATTGGCAGTCTTCATTGCTAATGAGGAAGAACATTCTTGATGGGAGGAAGATATTAATGGATTAATTAGATATTGTTGATGCAAAAAAATGGTGACTAAATCATTTTGGAGGTGCAATATGAGCGTACATGGAGGGCCAGTAAGGCAATGGGACACATGTAGGATGCTAAGAAATGAAAAGAAAAGCAGATGAGAGACTTCTGAGTACAGTCGGAGATTCCCAATTGCTTCTAAAGTGTGTCAACCATCTGAATGCACAAAAGGGGCAGTGTGAGAAGCCTCGATGAATATCGCACAGCAGCACTCTCATCTACTGTAATGAAGTGCTTTGAGAAGTTAGAATTAACTCCTACCTGAGGAAAGACCTGGATTTGCCTACTACTACAACCAGTCTACAGCAGATGCGATCTCACTGGCTCTCCACTCAGCCTGGGACTTGCTGGACAGCAGCAATTCCTATGTCAGGCTGCTGTTCATTGATTACTGCATGGCTTTCAGCACTGTCGTCCCCTCAGTACCAGTCAAAAGCTTCAAAACCTGGGCCTCTGCAACCAGATCCTTAAATTCCTCATCAGGAAACACAGTATGTGTAGATCAGAAATAACATCTCCTCGTTCAAAGGGCAGTGCTTCAAGATGGCATCCATCATTAAGCACCTGGGATAAGTCTTCTTCTTATTGCTACCAGAAGAGAGGAGGTACAGGAACCTGAAGATGCAGACTCGACATTTTAGGAACAGCTTCTTTTTTCAGCCCATGAACTCGTAAACAAATATTCCTCTGTTGCACTGTGTGTTTCTTCTATTTTTATTGTAACATAGCTACAATAACTTTTGAACTCAATGTCTTGCTTTGAATAGTTGAGTCATTGACTTCAAAAGTCAAGAGATTATGTTCCAACTTTGTAAAACTCTTGTTAGGCCACAACTGAGTATTGCATACAGTTCTGGATGCCCCGCTATAGTCAGAATGTTGAGGCTTTGGAGAGGTTACAGAAGAGATTGGTCAGGATGCTGCCTGGTTATCACGAGAGGCTGCATAAACTCAGGTCATTTCCTGTCGAGCGGTGGAGGTTGAGGGAAGATCTCAAAGAGATTTCTAAAGTTATGAGCGGTGTGGATAGAGTAGAAAGGGAGGATCTGTTTCCCAGGGTTGAAATGACTAATACCAGAAGGCATACTTTAAAGTGAGAGGGGGTAGGTTCAAAGGGGATGTGAGGGGTCACTGACAATAAACCTGATTCTGATTCAACTTGATTCACTGAATTATAGATATGAGAAGACATTTGTCTTCCTTTGGAACAAAGAAGTCTGATGGAAGATTTAACAGTAATGCAAAGAGCTATGAGACGACCTGACGGGGTGAATAGTAAGGACCTACTTGCCTTCACATTGTGGCTAGAAGTGAAGGTTTATGTTAACTGGTAAATATTTAGTAGGAGGCTGAAAACATAACTTCACTCAACTCAGTGCTTGTAGCTGTTTGCTGTTTCTTAATGTATAAAGGCATAGAGGTTGAGTTTAAAAAGTAGATTTTCTTCAAAGTCAATGACATCGGAGTCCTTTCAGATCTCAATCAAGTAGGTGTTTGTCATAGAACAAAACAAAATACAGGATAAGTCCACAAAACAGCATGACACTTGTTGGCATGGGGTAGGACAACTATCTACTCATTCAATTATGTATTCTACTACATATTTATATGCATGTTGAAAGTGTCACAATTAAAAGTATTGAATAAGAACTTGAGCCAAAACCTACATGCGTATGGGTCAAGAAGGGCCAGTAATTACTCAACACTCCTTCTCTGAGGTCTATTCTTTGTGATTTAATTTTCTCTGAAAGAAGAAGAACAAACATAAGAAATCAATATTGCTGGAAAAAATTAATGTTATGTATGTTAGTTCAATGCTTAGTCAGGGGTTCCCAAACTGGGGTCCATGGACTTTGGCTTAATGGTATTGGTCCATGGCATACAAAAGGGAGGGAACACCTGGCTTAAATCAATGGCCCTGTAATTCAAAGCCAGGACTAATTATGCCGAAAACGTAAGTCAAAATAACTTTGATATTTTTTTTTCAAAAATATTGCTTCCTCAGAATGATTTTTTGTTTATGATAGATCGCTTGTAGCTGAATACAAATATAATTTCAGATTACTTGTATCACATAGGAATTTGGAGAAACAAGAAACTAACTTTTATTTAATAGAATGCATTTAATTGCATAATGCTGCTGATGCTTTGCAATAGTTCAACTAAGTTAAAAAAGTTTTGTTGATGATTTTAATTTGTACTTAGTGTCTGAGATTTCTTGCTTAAGCGTCCAACAATAATCAACCAGTGTTGATGGATTCCAGTTGCCCTGATACTGTTTCTCCATGACAGCAATGCCCTGGTAAAACCTTTCACCATGCTGGTCGCTGACAGCACCGAGCTTTGCAGGGAGGTAGTCTAAATGCAAATACAGAAAATGGATCTTCAGTGACATGTTGTAGTTCATGGTTTTGTATGCTTGACGCATGTTGTCAACCAGCTGCATGTAGTTTAGACCTCTGCAGCTGCCAAGAAAATTTTCAACAACATGCTTGAATGTCTTCCATGTGATTTTCTCTGAATTGTGAAGAACTAGAAATTCTTCGAATTGCCTGCCATTGATGATCTGTTTAATTTGTGGACCAACAAAAAAGCCTTCCTTAATCTTGGCATCAGTTATTCTAGGAAACATCTGTCTCAAATATCAAAATCCATCATAGACATTTATAGCCTTTCTAAAACCTGTCCTGCCATACAGCTTCTGCTCTGCCTAAGCATATCCGGGCTTGCCTGGGAACGTTTCAGCTGACATTGTGGGCAACATTTTAATTGGCTTTTAAAGAATTGACTAATTAAAGAAATGGGCGTTGATATTAGCCAAATTTTTAGAACATTTTGTTTAAAAGGACCAGTATCTATGTTTCTTGATGTAATTATATAACCAATGTCAGCATTCAACCACTGAGAAGTGACACTGCAGAGGTAGTAATGTGGAATAAAGAAATGGTTGACAAACTGAATAAGTACTCTACATCAGTATTCACAATGAGATATACCAGAAACATGCCAGAAGTTCAGAAGAGTCAGGGGAAGAAGCGAGTGTAGTCACTATTACTAAGGAGAAGATGCTTTGTAAGCAGAAAAGTCACCCGGATCAGATGGACTACACCTCAGTGTTCTGAAAGAGGTATCTGTAGAGATTGTTGAAGCATTGGTAGTGGTCTTTCAAGAATCAATTGATTGAAAAGATGTTAAAGTGTTACAGGAAAGGTACTAGCATTGACAGAAGACAGGTTTACTGGCAGAATGCAGAGAGTTTAAATAAGGGATCCCTTTGTGGTTGATTGTCAGTGACAAGTGGAGTTCTGCAGTGGTTGGCGTTGGATCCACTATTTTTCATGTTATATGTTAATGACTGGCTGACAAAATTGATGCCGTTGTGTCCATGCTTATGGATGATACAATTATAGGTGGAGGGGCACATAGTGTTGAGGAAGCAGGGAGTCTGCGAAAGGACATGGACAAATTAGGATAATTGGCAAAGAAGTAGAAACTAGAATACAGCGGAGGGAAGTGTATGGTCATACATTTTTCTAAATGGAAAAAAGGCATTAATTATTTTCTGAATGGGGAGAAAATTCAGAATTTGGAAGTGCAAAAGGATTTAGGAATCTCAGTGAAGAATTGCCTCAAGGTTAACTTCCAGGCTGAGTCAATAGTATGGAAGGCAAATGCAATGTATGCATTCATTTCGAGAGGACTTGAATATAAAAGGAACGATGTAATAACGTATTGGACAGACCACATTTCGAGTATTGTGAATAGTTTGAGGTCCCATATCTAAGGAATAGTGTGCTGGCATTGAAGACGATCCAGAGGAGGTTTATGAGAATGATCCTGGGAATGAAAAAGTTACGTATGAGGAGAGCTAAATGGTTCTAGGTCTGTACTCACTGGTGTTCTGAAGAATGAGAGGGGATGTCATTGAAACCTACTGAATATGGAAAGGCCTGAAAACAGTGGATATGGAGAGAATGTTTTCAATAGTGGGAGGGTCTAGGACCAGAGTGTACAGCTTCATAATAAAAGTAACCCCTTTAGAATGGAAATTATGAGGCATTTCTTTAGCCGGGGTAGTGAATCCATGGAATTCATAGCCATAGGCAGCCCTGGAAACCAAGTTATTGGGTATATTTAAAGTGGAGGTTGATTGGTTCTTGATTAGTAAAAATGTCAAAAGTTACAGTGTAAAGGCAGGAGAATGGGGCTGAGAGAGAAAATAAATCAGCCATGAACAAATGGCGGAGCGGACTCAATGGCCTAAATGGCCTAATTCTGCTCCTATGTCTTATGATCTTATGGTCTTTTATGGATTAGCCTCATGTACAGTTGAAGTCGGAGGTTTAAATACACTTAGGTTGAAGTCATTAAGACTCATTGATTAACCACTCCACAGATTTCATATTAGCAAACTATAGTTTTGGCAAGATGTTGAGGACGTCTACTTTGTGTATGACATGAGTAATTTTTCCAACAATTGTTTATAGACAGATTATTTCACTTTTAATTGACTATATCACAATTCCAGTGGGTCAGATGTTTACAAACAAAATCAAAAGAAATCAGCCAAGACCTCAGAAAAACAATTGTGGACCTCCACAAGTCTGGTTCATCCTTGGGAGCAATTTCCAAACGCCTGAAGGTACCACGTTCATCTGTACAAATAATGGAACGCAAATATAAACACCATGGAACCACGCAGCCGTCATACCACTCAGGAAGGAGATGCATTCTGTCTCCTAGAGATGAATGTACTTTGGTGCGAAAAGTGCAAATCAATCCCAGAACAACAGCAAAGGACCTTGTGAAAATGCTGGAGGAAACAGGTAGACAAGTATCTACATCCACAGTAAAACAAGTCCTATATCGACATAACCTGAAAGGCTGCTCAACAAGGAAGAAGACACTGCTCTAAAACCGTCATTAAAAAAGCCAGGCTACAGTTTGCAAGTGCACATGGAGACAAAGATCTTACTTTTTGGAGAAACGTCCTCTAGTCTGATGAAACAAAAATTGAACTGTTTGGCCATAATGACCATCATTATGTTTGGAGGAAAAAGGGTGAGGCTTGCAAGCTGAAGAACACCATCCCAACCATGAAGCATGGGGGTGGCAGCATCATGTTGTGGGGATGTTTTGCTGCAGGAGGGACTGGTGCACTTCACAAAATAGATGGCATCATGAGGAAGGAAAACTATGTGGATATATTGAAGCAACATCTCAGACATCAGCCAGGAAGTTAAAGCTCGGTCGCAAATGGGTCTTCCAAATGGACAATGACCCCAAGCATGCCTCCAAAGTTGTGGCAAAATTGCTTAAGGACATCAAAGTCAAGGTATTGGAGTGGCCATCACAAAGCCCTGACCTCAATCCGATAGAAAATTTGTGGGCAGAACTGAAGAAGCATGTGCGAACAAGGAGGCCTACAAACCTGATTCAGTTACACCAGTTCTGTCTGGAGGAATGGAACAAAATTCCAGCAACTTATTGTGAGAAGCTTGTGGAAGGCTACCCAAAATGGTCGACCCAAGTTAAACAATTTAAAGGCAATGCTACCAAATACTAACAAAGTGCATGTAAACTTCTAACCCACTGGGAATAAAAGCTGAAATAAATCATTCTCTCTACTATTATTCTGATGTTTCTCTTTCTTAAGATAAAGTTGTGATCCTAACTGGCCTAAGACAGGGAATGTTTTCTAGGATTAAATGTCAGGAATTGTGAAAAACTGAGTTTAAATGTATTTGGCTATGGTGTATATAAACTTCTGAATTCAACTGTAGGTCTATTGTCAAGAATCAAAAATGATGGACTAATTGAGTTGAATGATTGGTCATTATACGTTATAGCAGATGTGCTTTGTGGCAAAATTATCATAAGTAGTAAACATGGTAATAAATGAAAGGTTGTATGATTTTGAGTAAGTTGTAGTGTTGTAGTTCTGCAACTACAACAATGCTAGAGGCCAATCTGATACCAAATTTCACCTAGCTGCCTTCTGGCTGCCCTAAATTTTTAAATTTCTCACTAACTTTTCATACTGCCAAGCTTTAGAATCTTGGCATGGAATCAGTCTGTTTTCAAGGCCTTGTTAAATTTGCACATGCCCTTTTCAGCATTGTGGAAAGGCTAAACTAGATCACGTGCTGTAGAATGGATCAATGGCAATCATATCAGGTACTCTTCAAAGTATGCCTCCCAGTAAGCACTGCCTCTGCCTCCACACTTGATAAGAACACTTCTTTTCTTGGCCATGAGTGGGGTCAGGATTTTAGTATTTCTGCCAATGTTGACCTATATATTGCAGAAGAATCTGGACATGCTGTGGCAGTCAACAAGTTGATCAATGTCTCTGCTCTTTCCAACCCATTCGTTAGAACACAGTACTTCTCCAATACACGGACATGCAGATTCCTGTGAGCCTTCCCCTTTGCTCTTGAAGCTTGATTGGTCTTCCAGTCCAGGAAGAACTTGTGTTTCCATTTAGATAACTCCTGAATCTCCTGGCCAATCTCGAACCGTTCCAGTTTTTTTGGAAGTAGAGACACCAACTCTCTTCACAAACAGTGATTGCAGTGGACTTCAGAGTAGTTCAGGCACTGTGCAGCCTCTGCAGCTGATGTGGGCTGGGAATCATCAAGTTACCCATGAGATGCTGTCTAAGAAGACCTATCTTTGTGAGTCCTTGAGAGCTCAACCTAGATTTCCCTGTGTCAATGTGTCTGCTGTTGTTGTTTTCTTCTCTAGTTCTCAGCTGGAGTAAAGCTAATCGAATGGAGAAATGGAGATTGTTAAATGAAATATTGTTCAGCCCATGGCGTCTCCGTCCCAGAACCAAGGTTACCCCAGACTTCAGTGCAGTGTGGAAGCCTGTGTTTGCATGCACTTAGAGATCAATTTTCAAATTATAATCAAACTCATTCACTAAACCATATGAGAGGTTTAGAGGTTTAGCCTTACATATAACATTTGAAGAACAAGGTCACTTACTATCCTGTTCCACCACAATAATAAAGGTCCACAATACATGAACTAATTCACTTATTTTGATAGTGAGCTCTTGGTGCAGGCTGGTATCAATAATTAAATTCACCATTGGCTTCAGTGTGTCAGCACTGCTTTTGACCACGTGAGGAAAAAGATGTTTGAAGCTCAAAAGCTCAAACCTAGCATGCAGCGGTCTTCCCAACCCTCCTGTATACTTCTGAGACTTGAAATCCTTGAAGCAGGCGCTGTAAGGCATTGGAGAGATTCCACTAATGCTGCTTTTACAAAATCAACATTAAATTCTCCTACACCAACATTCCCAGCTCTGACACCTTAATTACACTCAGTTAATTCCATTGGGCAGGCCACGTCATTCACATGCCCAACACCAGACTTCTGAAACAGATATCGTCACCAGAAGATTTAACAGGGTGGACAAGAGGAACATTCAATAATGCTCAAAAATGGTCATAAAGCTTCCTTGAAAAAAATAAGATTTTTTTCAGGAATTTTTAGGACTCCCTGGCACATGACCATCCTAAGTCAGGAAAATGCATTCTGGATGGCGCTGAGAAGTTTGAATCCAAGCAATAGAAGCACATAGAAGTCTCATATAAACAGAGGAAAAAGTGCACTAGCTCCCAACTGTTTGGCTGCTCTGTTAAGTAATTTTTGCCCCATCTGTGGCAAAATCTGCAGGCTCCAATTGACCCCCTCAATGTATAGAAATAGGGTGGAAGTAAGTCATTCTCCATCCCAAGGAGTGCAGAAGAAGACTTCCCAGATTTCCATTTGCTTTAGATATCAATGCCTCATAACAACAGTACCTTGAAAAGAGCTGAAATGAGTAAAAAAAGACACTCGTGTTTCTATGTAACTGTGTTAGGCATAGACTATGCTGTTGTATTTGTTTTTCTTATGCATTGCCCACTAGAAAGGGTAGTACTGGCTTATGGTCTTACTGATATTGACAAAACTGTGCCCATTCCTCATTACTGGATGATGGGGTTGTCTAAGGGAGTGGAACTGATTAAATAAGTCTTTTAGGGGGCAAGTGAAGAGGGGAAAGCATGTAAACATTAATCTTTAATACTTGAGCCTATACCACCTCCAACCAAATAAGTAGCTCATTACCAGCTTCATTCCAAGCTCTGAATGGAAGATTTTCACTTACAATCAATTACATCCCCAAAGATTGTCATGCAAACATTACCATTCTGCATCCAGAAAGTTACCAGGTAGTAAGGGGATGAGAAACGTTCCAATAGTTCCTCCTATTGATCATTAACTGCTGCCTTTCAACGTTTAATATACATGCTTGAGTAGAATGCCTCTGTACCTATTTACCAACACTGACCAAGTTATGACAGTACCAAGAGGCAGATTTCCAGAAGTTATATAACAATCTTTCATTGACAAACAGAATTGAACTATTCATAGTCGCCATGAGATTGTATGTTTGTTGCAACAAACAGAAAATGAATTTTTTCCCCCATCAAGGATTGAAGGATTCAAAAAGCCTTTCAATAATAGATGTAAGAAATAAAATAAAGTAGTTTCTTGTTATTTCTAACTGAAGAAAATGACTTTGGGGACGCTCTGATAAGCTGTACTTATCATTCTTTTGGCTTTAATCTGTTCTCGGAATCAATGTATGGTAAAAAGTAGTATTTCAAAACCAAGTAGTAATGGTTAAAAGTGACAATTTAAAGCCAAAGCTGGTATCTGCTTGGTTCCAGTCACAGTTCAGTTTGCCAATTGCAATACAAGACTTATGAATAATTTGAGTTCTGGAATAGATTCAAAGATTCAAAGTATATTTATTATCAAAGAATGTATAAATTATACAAACTATAATACAAAAGCCTCGCTTGTCAGTCCATCATATTAGTGGGCATGGAGGACCGGAGCAGGGGTAGTCTTCATGGCATCAGTGCTATGGAGAGAGGAGTGACCATCAGAGAGAGCAAGCAAAATCAGTTCTCACCTTGGATCTCTTGCCTTTGCAGTATATTTGGGCCAGCATTTAAATTGACTAAACAACAGAACAGCAAAAAACTCCGGCGCCCTGAATAGAGGACTGAGCATCACAGAAAGCAAGTTAAATTGATTCTCACCTCCAACCTGGGCCGGGGTCTAAATTGTCTAAACAGAGGATCAGATCTCACACTAGGACCTGGCTACCTTGAAGAGCTCAGGACCTAGAACACGACGTCCACGACTCGCTCAAGGCCCAGAATTTGCCACCCAGCCTGAAGCCACTCTCAAGATCTTCAAATCAGCTCAGCACCCAGACTGATCTAACATCACACCCAGGCTGGGTGTGCCTCTCATCATCTTGTACACCTCTATCAGGTCACCTCTCATCCTCCGACACTCCAAGGAGAAAAGGTGGAGTTCACTCAACATAATCTCATAAGGCACGCTCCCTAATCCAGGCAACATTCTTGTAAATCTCCTCTACACCCTTTCTATGGTTTCACATCCTTCCTGTAGTGAGGCGACCAGAACTGAGCACAGTACTCCAAGTGGGGTCTGACCAGGGTCCCATATAGATGTAACATTACCTCTTGGCTCCTAAACTCAATCCCATGATTGATGAAGGTCAATGCATGTATGACTTCTTAACCACACAGTCAACCTGCACAGCAGTTTTGTGTGTCCTGTGGACTCGGACCCTAAGATCCCTCTGATCCTCCACACTGCCAAGAGTATTACCATTAATACTATATTCTGCCATCATATTTGACCTAACAAAATGAACCACCTCACACTTATCGGGGTTGAACTCCATCTGCCACTTCTCAGCCCAGTTTTGCATCCTATCGATGTCTCACTGTAACCTCTGACAGCCCTCCACACTATCCACAACACCCCCAACCTTTGTGTCAACAGCAAATTTACTAACCCATCCCTCCACTTCCTCATCCAGGTCATTTATAAAAATCACGAAGAGAACTGGTCCCAGAACAGATCCCCGAGGCACTCCACTGTCACCGATCTCCATGCAGAATATGACCCATCTACAACCACTCTTTGCCTTCTGTGGGCAAGCCAATTCTGGATTCACAATGCAAGGCCCCGTTGGATCCCATGCCTCCTTACTTTCTCAATAAGCCTTGCATGAAGTACCTTATCAAATGCCTTGCTGAAATCCATATACACTACATCTACTGCTCTACCTTCATCAATGTGTTTAGTCATAACCTCAAAAAATTCAATCAGGCTTGTAAGGCACGACCTGCCTTTGACAAAGCCATGCTGACTATTCCTAATCATATTCTGCCTCTCCAAATGTTCATAAATCCTGCCTCTCAGGATCTTCTCCATCAACTTACCAACCACTGAGGTAAGACTCACTGGTCTATAATTTCCTGGGCTATCTCTACTACCTTTCTTGAGTAACGGAACAACATCTGCAATCCTCCAATCCTCTGGAACCTCTCCCATCCCCATTGATGATGCAAAGATCATTGTCAGAGGCTCAGCAATCTCCTCCCTTTCTTCCCAGAGTAGCACAGGATATATCTCATCCGGTCCTGGTGACTTATCCAACTTGATCCTTTCCAAAAACTCCAGCATATCCTCCTTCTAAATGTCTATATGCTCAAGCTTTTCAGTCTGCTGTAAGTCATCCCTACAATCGCCAAGGTCCTTTTCTGTAGTGAATACTGAAGTATAGTATTTATTAAGTACCTCCGCTACCTCCTCCGGTTCCATACACACTTTCTCACTCTAACACTTGATCGGTCCCATTTGCTCACGTCTTATCCTCTTGCTCTTCACATACTTGACAGACAGACATACTTTATTGATCCCGAGGGAAATTGGGTTTTGTTACATGGCATACGACTTGGACAGCATCCTCTTTTCAGACACCACCGTCAGTTCCACCCCCACAACATCACTGGCCTTATGAATGAGTTTGTTAATTCTGTTGGTTTCTGCGACCCTCAGCCTGCTGCCCCAGCACACAACAGCAAACATGATAGCACTGGCCACCACAGACTCGTAGAACATCCTCAGCATCGTCCTGCAGATGTTAAAGGACCTCAGTCTCCTCAGGAAATAGAGATGGCTCTGACCCTTCTTGTAGACAGCCTCAGTCTTCTTTGACCAGTCCAGTTTATTGTCAATTCATATCCCCAGGTATTTGTAATCCTCCACTATGTCCACACTGACCCCTTGGATGGAAACAGGGGTCACCGGTGCCTTAGCCCTCCTCAGGTCCACCACCAGCTCCTTAGTCTTTTTCATATTAAGTTGCAGATGATTCTGCTCACACCATGTGACAAAGTTTCCCACCGTAGCCCTGTATTCAGCCTCATCTCCCTTGCTGATGCATTCAACTATGGCAGAGTCATCAGAGAACTTCTGAAGATGGCAAGGCTCTGTGCGGTAGTTGAAGTCCAAGGTGTAGATAGTGAAGAGAAAGGGAGACAGGACAGTCCCCTGTGGAGCTCCAGTGCTGCTGACCACTCTGTCTGACACACAGTGTTGCAAGCGCATGTACTGTGGTCTGCCAGTCAGGTAATCAATAATCCATGACACCAGGGGTCAGCTTCTCACCCAGCAGAGCAGGGCGGATGGTGTTGAACACACTGGAGAAGTCAAAAAACCTGACCCTCACAGTGCTCACCGACTTGTCCAGGTGTGCGTAGACACGGTTCAGCAGGTAGACGATGGCATCCTCAACTCCTAGTCGGGGCTGGTAGGCGAACTGGAGGGGGTCTAAGTGTGGCCTAACCATAGGTCGGAGCTGCTCTAGAACAAGTCTCTCCAGGGTCTTCATGATGTGGGAGGTCAATGCCACTGGTCTGTAATCATTGGAGCCACTGGGACGCGGCGTCTTCGGTACAGGAACGAAGCAGAACGTCTTCCACAGCACAGGAACCCTCTGGAGACTCAGGCTCAGGTTGAAGACATGGTGAAGTACCCCACATAGCTGGGGGGCACAGGCTTTGAGCACCCTGGGGCTGACACCATCTGGGCTTGCAGCCTTGCTTGGGTGGAGACGTTTCAGCTGTCTTCTCACCTTCTTACGTTCTCACCTGTCTTCTCATACTTGTTGAATGTGTTGGGGTTTTCCTTAATCCTGCTGGCCAATGCCTTCTCATGGCTTCATCTGGCTGTCCTAATATCATTCTTAAACTCCTTCCTGCTAGCCTTATAATTTTCTAGATTACCTGGAAAATTTCCATCATTACCTAGTTTTTTGAACCTTTTGTAAGCTTTTCTTTTTTTCTTGACTAGATTTTCAATAGCCTTTGTACACCATGGTTCCTGTATCCTACCATCCTCTCCATCTCATTAGAGTGTACCCATATAGAATGCCACGCAAATATCCCTTGAATATTGGCCACGTTTCTGCCATACATTTCTCTGAGAACATCTGCTCCCAAATTATACTTCCGAGTTCCTGCCTGATCGCCTCATATTTCCCCTTACTCCAATTAAACGCTTTCCTAACTTGTCTGTTCCTATCCCTCTCCAATGCTATGGTAAAGGAGATAGAATTGTGATCACTATCTGTAAAATGCTCTCCCACTGAGAGATCTGACACCTGACCAGTTCATTTCCCAACAGCAGATCAAGTACAGCCTCTCCTCTTGTAGGCTTATCTATATATTGTGTCAAGAAACCTTCCCGAACACACCTAACCAACTCCACCCCATCTAAACCCCTTGCTCTAGGGAGATGCCTATCAATATTGGGGAAATTAAAATTTCCCATCATGATAACCCTGTAATTATTGCACCGTTCCAGAATCTGTCTCCCTATCTTCTCCTCAATGTCCCTGTTACTATTGGGTGGTCTATAAAAAAACACCCAGTAGAGTTATTGACCCCTTCCTGTTCCTAACCCCCACCCACAGTGACTCCATAGACAATCCCTCCATGACATCCTCCTTTTCTGCAGTCATGACACTATCTCTAATCAACAGTGCCATGCCCCCACCTCTTTTGCCTCTCTCCCTGTCCTTTCTGAAACATCTAAAGCCTGGCACTCTAAGTAGCCATTCCTACCCCTGAACCATCCAAGTCTCTGTAATGGCCACAACATCATAGCTCCAAGTATTGATCTACACTCTAAGCTCATCTGCTTTGTTCATGATATTCCTTTCATCCGCTTTGTTCATGATACTCCTTATGTTAATTATGTTAATCCCATTGAATGTTGAATATAGATGATTGGACTTTCAAATTCTAGCAACTGTGTGTTGAGAATAAGAGAACGAATAAACTCTTGGGCTTCTATCCCAGTACAGGTCCAGAAGAGTTTATTTGTCACATACGCCAGGAAAGCGCTACATCCTTTTTCAGAATACGAGAATGTTGTGTGATTATCACGTTAACGGCACCTCAGTAAACTAATCTGGTAATGATTTGCTGTCATTGTAGAAATATTGACTGCGTTTCTACTGGCGTGATGTGGATGGTGGTCATCAGCATTTCTGAAGCAGAAATTGTTTTCTTATAGGTGTATAAGATGATGAGGGGCATTGATCGTGTGGATAGCCAGAGGCTTTATTCCAGGGCTGAAATGGCTAGCACGAGAGGGCAGCGCTTTAAGGTGCTTGGAAATAGGTACCGAGGGGACGTCAGAAGTAAGTTTTTCACACAGGGTGGTGGGTGCTTGGAATGTACTGTTGGACGCGGTTAAATAGGGTCTTTTAAGAGCCTCTTAGATAGGTACATGGAGCTTAGAAAAACAGAGCGCTATGCGCTTGGGAAACTGTCGGCAGTCTCTGGAGTCATGGTCGGCACAATATTATGGGCTGAAGAGCCTGTAACGTGCTGTAAATTTCTATGTTCTTGACCTCATCAGGCATATTTGAAGATCTGAAGATGTTAGAGAGCATGGACTGGTGCAAAATAAAAGCATTGTTATAGCCTCCTGAAAGCCATCTGCATATTGAAAGAAGTATTAGGGCATGCCACATGCCATTAGTGAAACCTGCCTCGTATAGGATACGCAGATTGCCATATAATGTGTGTGTGAACACTAGTGAGGCAATTCAAAG